>NW_009952822.1:407865-434374 GCF_000747805.2 Chaetura pelagica | reverse complement strand
TTTCCCTACGGTAATTTCTTTTTACTCTATGGAGTTTGTAATTGTAGCTGGGACTGAAAAAACATTGATGAAACTAATGTGACTGATACAACCACCAAAACTTAGTTCATTAGATTTGTATTTAGAAAAAAATACAAAACAGTTTACAATGGCCTGCATGTTTATTTGTCATTACATAAATGCAAAATAGCTGAAAGCATGGATGAATTACTGCAGTGACAGAGAGTATTTGATAGTGCAAATAAAAAAATAAGAGGGAAGAAAAAGAAACCCTGTGGCAGACCATGCATTTTTATTCAGATATATTGGCATAAGAAACAGGTGTTAAAAGAGGTTAATTCAATATTTATATGAACCTTCAGGAGCAGTAAAACTTGATAGTCACTGAAATGAGAAATGCCTTAAAATGAACTAAAGTAAGACTACAAATTTTTACTTTAATCATTACAGCACCTGGAGGTCAGATAAGTAGCACCAGAATATCAGTCCATCCTTCCCAGAAGGTCAGAGAAATGCAAGACAGACAGAAGGAGAGAGGAGATGATGGTGATGGTGGTGGTGATGATCATGATGATGATGATGATGATAACAACAGTACTGCTACTACTAATAATAATAATAAGAGTAACAAGAATGGAAAGGAAAACACGAAGAAGAAGAAGAAGAAGAAGAAGGAGAAGAAGAAGAAGAAAAAGAAAGAGGAGGAGGAGGAAAAAAAGAAAATATGAATAAAGAAGACAAGGACGATGAAGAGGAAGATAAGAAGAAGAGGAGGATAAGGAAGAAGAAGAGTAAGAAAAGATGGAAGAAGAACTATTCAGCAACACTACATTCCATATGGAAAGCTAACAGAAGAAAATGTCAGGCAAGAAAGCAGGAAATCCTGCAAATTAATTTGTACTCAGCTTGGAAATTGTTCATACACTTGCTCAGGGAAATAATCTACTAAGAATGGTGTTCACTTTTTATTGTCCAGTCTAAATTCCCTCCATGTCCATTGCCAGGATTCAAAACTCCAGTTCAGGCAGAGAAATGACAGACTGTCATACATGCGTACAAACGCTGTGGCACTCAGCCCTGTTCAATGATGATTCAAAACCTTTCAGGCTTAAGAAGTGATTAGGAAGCCAGGTTCCACTTCCTAGGTTAGCACCTTAATCAAAAGGTTATTATGCAGAATATAGGTGGTTTTGAATAAACACTTCTGAAACTTAAATTATATTGTGCTGTTATTCTTCACTTTCTTATCACAACTATCCATTGAATTTGTGTGATTGTTAAATCAAAAGCAGTGGGAAAGTGTCTCTGTACATTTAATCTACCAGTGAAATACCTAGTGAACACAGATTTTGCAGGAGTTAGGAAATGATGAACACTAGGCTGTTTATATAACTCTAGAAGGGCCAGATTCAGGTTCCATTAAAGCTAATAGAAAGCTATCCACAGATTTCAGAAATGCAATGAGTCACTGAAGAGTGCTGTCCTGCCTAATAAGAATTTTTATCTTTATAGTCAACATCCATTTATGTAGGTTTTTAGATCTAATTGGTACTAGCACATATCTACTCATATTAGTTTGTCTAGTTAATTCTAAATGGAAAGTAAACACAGTTAAATTGCATGCTTAACTAAAAATATTCCATTATGTTACTTAAACCCTATTAGCTGCAATTACTTCAACATACTAACTTTTGACATACTCCAAGGCTTTTCAAAGAGGATACCAGCTATCAGAGAAAATAACAAGTATAAATAATTTTTGAAAAAAAGATTGCACAGAAACAATCTGAAATACTTTGTTATCCAGAAATGTTGGTAGCTCACATATCACTCTTTAGTTCATACCTCATGATCATAGGGGCCAGTTTCAAGTTTATATGGAAGAAACTAAAGCTATTAGGAAAGTACTAGATTTACTGGTATTTGAATGCAAATTGAAGTTTCAAATTCATAAATGCATTGAATGACATTTTTATTGTGTGTTTAAACCTACTGACATATTCATCAATTTCATTAGTTATAAACAATAGTTTTTTCCCTCTTATCTATCTTCTGTTCATCTGACCTTATCTGCCACTACTGTGCTACTAAGTTAGCTCATTATGAGAAACTCAGAATTACATTGCAGCTCCATTCACTTTTTCTTGATGGTGAAGCTGATTTAGGAACTTTGTGATGCCACACAACACAACCATGCCCCTATCAGTTACAGTTTGGCATCAGCTGCGTATTACCACACTAGAGACATATAGATAGTATTTACATACTATAAAAAAAAATATCTGTATGTTATTTATATCATATGATCCTGGTTTAAGGAAAAACAGGGAGTGATGAGAAGCAGGATGGGAGTAGGGATGAATAGCCAAAAAAAGAGAATGTTTCATGCTGTCTGTCAGAAAGAAAACATATGTGAAACCTTGTATACACATATATTACCATATATTACATAACTCGATAATGAAGTCGTATGAAGGAAGAAATTTAGGGGCCAGTCCTGGATAAGAATGTTCTATAGCAGCAGCAGTCACCCTCTCACTCTTGCTAATCTCTCCCCGGTCTTCAGTCTTTCTCTCTCTCTCATATTGGTTTGCTATATACATTGCATTCTTATTTAGTTTCTTCCTTTTTTTCCTCCTTATATTTAACAACCTATTTTTAGGGAGTTCAAGCCATTATACCTAGGAAATGTTGGTATGGCAAACCTCAATGTAACAGAAATTATCTGAGCTCTTCATAAACAACCCGCAGTATCTTTACAAGGCTCATCTAGCCAGTGCTACCACAGCCAAACTGTTACAGGGAGCTGAGTTAACTCATTGGCAATACCAGTCAGTCAGACAAATAGCAAAGTTGTTTCCCAATCTACCGGTAAACTACTGAATCAATCCTGACATTGTTGCTTTGGAGTGACTACAGTATGATAACCTAATATTCTTCATGGATATCTAGTCATACAAAGAAATCTCATTATGGAAACACCCTATAGCTAGATCTCAGCACAGTTACTTTCTCTGGTTTCAAGGTGAATGAATGGCCTTCCTTATGGAAAGGGGAATATTTCTAATGGACAAATAGAGAAAACTCTGACAGAAATGATCTGCTTGTGGTGTGCAGCTGTTCCACGTAAGTTTCCAAATGAAGAAGACTTGGGTAAGTGCAATTTTTGTAGACTCAGTATGATCTGTAAGGTGACAGTAAACAGTATGTGTATCTATAATACGGAACAACAGATGAAGTCCCTGTGAAGTCTTCAGAAAACAACATTGAGACTAATGTGTTATTGTTAATGATCCTATGGCTTACCATATGTCCAGGCAGTAAAGTTAGCTAATGCACTATAGTTTTCTCCAACTTCAATTCCTTTATAAAACAAATGGATAGGGATATAATGGTATTAACACTAGAGAATAAAATCAACATAGGAGAAGATATCAGTTTTGTTCCAGGGTGTCAGTATTCAGACTATATTGCATTCATTAGTAGTTACAAAATTTACTTCAGACAGTAGCTGTTTGTATAAATTCTGACCTCGATTACAAATATGACCTATATGAATATGCAAGAAGGTGTTATTAGAGATAGCTCATTTCCAATGACAACAGGATATGGGATTAACAAATTGATGAATACTGGATAACATATTCAATTAAAATTTCACAAGTAGTAAGGAAACTAAAAAACACAAAAACATGAAGAATTAAGAAACTGTGGAAGACAAACACAAATGAATAATGATGAAGATGCTCAGTAACCACAGTAATTTCTGAGCAGTCATAAATGTCACACAATTTTTGTTCTAAATATTAATAACTTCAAAGAAAGAGTCTAAAGACAAAATTTGTCTCATTCTCATTTGTATAAAGACAGAAGAGCTCCAGTGTCAGCACATTCACCCTAAAACTACTTTGGGCAGAACTGAGGTCAATATCCAGGCTTCAGAAAACTGAAAGTGTACAAAGCCTTTTTCAAAATGTCTGGATTACTTATTTTGTTTTTTACTTTGGTGTTTTGAGACTTTTTGTCATTTCTTCTTATTTTGTAATTCAAAGAGTAGGAACATTTATGCACGTGTAAGCATGCCCACACACAGCCACATGCATCTGCAAGTTAGCTGTGAATTTTCAAGAGGAAAAAAAAATCAATTTCAGAGAAGAAATCAACATTTTCTACCTTGAAAGTCAAAACAGGAATTCCTTACAACTACTCTACCCCAAGCCTGTGGTGTTGCACGGGGTTGTTGTGACCTGGCACTTGGCCTTATGGAACCTCATACAACTGGCCTCAGCCCATCAATCCAGCCTGTCCAGGTCTCCCTGTAGAACTTTCCTACATTCAAGCAGATCAACACTCCTACCAGATTTAGTGTAGTCTGCAGACTTACTGAGGAAGCACTCAATCCCCTCATATAGATCACTGATAAAGATATTGAACAAGACTAACCCCAAAACTGAGCCCTGGGGGACATCACTGCTCACTGACCATCAATTTAATCCAATCCCATTCAACACTCTGGGCTCAGCCATCCAGCCAGTTTTTCACATGCTTAGACATGTTGCCCAGAGGAGGTGTGCATGCTCCATCCCTGGAAGTGTTCAAGGCCAGATTGGATGGGGCTCTGAGCAACCTGGTCTAGTAGAAGGTGTCCCTGCCCATGCAGGAGGGGTGGAACTCGATAATCTTTAAGTTCCCTTCCAACCCAAACCATTATATGAGTCTATGATTAGACCTTGCACAGCCCCATTCAGAACAAACAGCTGGAAGGAAGGCTTCAACTAGGCTTCAACATTGCACTGACATAAAGTCAAGAAGTAGCTATGTCACAGTCAGACATCGCTCAGACAACACAGATGTTAGTGTCTTCTTTCTAGCTCAGATCATGGCTCAAGGTGTGAAGGATTTTTCTTCTATTCCTTACCACAGCAAAGTTAAATGGTATAGCTAGAACAAAAAGCAGTCTGCACATGAAGGAGAAGAGAATAATTATAGCAACAAAATGCTGATTTTCAGTTCAGATACATCAAATGTGGATGCATTTTGCATGTTAACAGGCATGCTATGTATGAGTTTGTGATGAAAGTTCTAACCATCAAGACCTACCCAATGTTTTTCATAAGAATACAGATTGATCTTTAATACCAAGCTTGCTTGCCAAACTTTGTGTTACTTTTTCAAGACTTTTTTCTCTATTGTTTCAAACTGTCATTTTTATATCAGGCTACAAAACAGTGAAATAGGAGTGAGGTATTATTTATTTCTGTAGCATCCATCCATACAATGGCAATAAGTTCATCTTCAGTCAACTACTTGTCAGCTAAGAATAAGTAAATAAAACAGAACTGCTTTTACACATTGCCCAGTGAGTGCTGCTACCTATTCCAAATACTATGATGAAAAAATGCTTGTATCAAAAAGAACCTTGCTCACATTTAGTTTTTGGAAACTCTCAGAAGTTTAAAGGGATACTACTATGTACTTGTTTTAATTAACTGTCATTTGTTTTAATTAACTGTCATTTGTGTTCCAGTTTACAAATTTAATTACAAAATTACTACATTAATAGCTTTAAAACTCTGTAACAGTTCTCTCTTTTTAGAAGAATCTCATTACACAGGCCCCTCACTAGTACTATTAGAGCCATCTGCTTTGTCCAATAACATTAATTACAGCTTGGGAATGTTTATGTCCTCTAAGTTTATGCAAAATGTCACTATGGCTAATACAGAGTCTTCAAGACTCTGCAGGAAAACATACATAGATCAAGTAGTTAAAAAGCCTCTGAAATCAACAAATGCTCTCCAAGAAATATACTGCATCACACCTGTCAATAGGCAGTTGAGCATTCCTACGCATTCAGATGACTGAAGCAGAAATATCATTCCTCATGTAATTACTGATAGATCTCATTTATGTTTATCTGTTCTCCATATGATTAGTTTTTATGCACAAGACTGGAGTCTACATTTGCCCCTTTCATGTACTGTGACATGTTCTGGTGTCAGTGCACACAACTTTTACTTCCTGCACACTTTAAATTATATGTTCTGTTATGACTCTTTATGGCCATAGTTTGTTTTTCCAATCCTTATCAGACAATACAGGTAATAGAGATATGAGATTGTTTTAATTAATGCCCAACACTCTCTTCTCTACCTGTTTGTTTTAATACTATTCTCCAATGAACAAAACAGAGCTCTCTATGCCTAATATAAATGTGTATGGAGCAGCTGCTTATCATCTTAGCAACTTTTCTCTTTCTGCTGTTAATGCAAATATCTTCTTACTTGTAGTTCAACAATTCATTACACACTTCTTCCATTTACCACAAGTATCACCTTGTTTTTAATTCAGATATTTAAAAAAAACAAAAACAAAAAACCAAACAAAAAACCTTGAGAACTAAGACCTTGTTTTTAATTCAGATATTTAAAAAAAAAAACAAAAAAAAACAAACAAAACCTTGAGAACTAATCATTCTGGTTTAATATGCTTATATTGCTTATCTGGGACTCAGGTTGCAGAATCTTAAGAATGAAAGGCAAGGTGTAGAAAACGTGTATTTTTCTCTTGATATAGCTCTGGCATAGCCTAATTTATGATAGTTGGAGATAAATTAGGTATATTTAAGCCCTTTCATGTATGTCTGCAATGGTAGCTCACAATCTGCTACTTTTCACTCATAGTGGAGATAATTTTTATTTATTTTTTAGTTTTCCTCTTCTCAGCTTTTTGTAGAATGTTGATGTGTGTATTTACTTACAGATGTCAGCTGGAGACTGTCAAAGTTCAAAGTAAAGAGCAACTATTTTTAAAAAAATCAGATTAATTATTTTTAAAAACTTCATAAATGTTAATCATGCTGAATATTAGACTTATATTCTTCATTGGATTTGAAATGTATTTACAGTGTTGTAGCATTTGTAAGATCAATGTTTACATTGCATAGTTTTGTGCATTTTAGAAACCCACATATATCACTTCTGAAACAAAGCTTAGGATTTGCTGACCAAATATATCCATGACCTGAAAAACTATAATGCATCTTTTCCAGTCTGCTGGTAGAGGGTGAAAAAACACCAAATACATGTATTTCTCAGTAAACATTATTGGTATATCCACCACAGTCTCATATTGCAATGATTGGACTAGACTTCTTCCTGTATTTGTAGAATTTCCAGGAAAAGCAGAAATTTTGCTTTAAACCTAGATATTTGACCTCCATGCATTTAAATGGCAGTGGAACATTTGGTAACTGAAGTCAAAGACGTTATTAAATTCATCTTGAAAAAAAAAAAAGGAAAGCCAGAAAAGCAGCAGTAGGAAAAGTGTTTGATACCAGAACAAAATAGCTTTTATAATTTATTTTTTACTATCACAACAAAAAATAAGATACACCCATGTTTTCTAAAATTTAACTTTGATATTTTCACTTTTAAGTATTCTGGAATTTTGCACTGCAAAAAAACATTCCCCCCCCCCCCATCCCCGCTAGAATAAAGACAAAATAACACTTTTAAGTACGAAAGTTTCCCACAGAAAAAATGTTTTCTATCGAGTTCTAGGAAATACTAGAATTATTTAAAGGAAAGTATGTCTGTCATTTCTATCCCTTATGAAGCTCTTTGTGGAATAAAATTGAAGGGTAAGAAGATGCTATATTTTATAAATGTAATGCCGTAGTATCTTCCAAGAGAATTTATGAGTCTGCTGGGGGAATATGAGTCTGAAATATTACAAAATATTATTTGAAAAATCAATTGCCTACTTTTCATGCTGTATTTCCTCAGTTACTTTTACAGTTTTGCTTGAGATAATGCTTTTATTTACTTTTACAATTTGATTATTTTGTTTACACTAAATATATCGACTATTATCCATGCTCAGCCCTTGATGATGATAAATATATCACGGTTTTCCTTACAGTAATCATTAATTTCTCATTAATCAATACTTTCAAATACCTGTCTTCACTATAAGACCTTAGAACTTTACAGTAGGAGCTGCCTGTTCCCTGAATGTCTTACAAATCTGCGTCTCATTTAGCTCATGTTGATAACATCCTCTGTTCCCTTTGACTTCCATAGAAATTAGGAATACTCAGAAGCTAAGAAAAGGTACAAAAGATCAAGTCCAGCTTTTTACTTCTTATGAGATGCTGATATTTAAACCTTTCAGTAAACCTCGATAGGTCCTAACTTAATCAAATTTTGTTTTGGTGATAAAAGAAGGGATAGAAAAACTATCAGCAAGTAAGTGTTATAAATATGAAATTCTGTTTCTCAAGGTAAGAAATTTTGTTCCACATGGTAGCATACACATGGATTAACATGCACCCATGGTGCAAATCTAGTTTTCCATTCTGATTCCTCTAATGTTTCAATTTAGATTTAGGAGATGTATTGATCTAAAAATTTTCCCTAATTTATATACAGATGAAGACTTTTTGATGCCTCTAGCATTATCTAAGTGATGCACACTAAAACCATTTCAGATGCAAATATAAATTATTGTATATTACTTATATAAAAAAAAATCAAATTCAACTGCACCCCTTTTCCTTTTTCCTGCAAGCTGATCAAGGTCTGCTCTCACTCCTTTCCAGATCTCATTACTATTTGTTCAGTTTGGTTTCCCCTCATCCACAGCTGCATGCTTTGAAACTTCTCAATAACTTTCCAATTCAGGAAGTAATTATTGCTTCCATTTCACACACAAAACCCAAAAGTACAGAAAATGCAGCTACCCAGATGAAGTCACTAGGGAGTGGTTCCAGGAAATGAACAGACATCTCTGGTTTTTAAGCCTACCCTTGTACCTAAAGGATTTCTCAATTGATTCCTGACTTTACCAAGTTAGTGAAACACACACTTAAAACATTATAGATTATTCTAGTATCTGAAATAGCTCTAAGTGTGTCTATATTTTATCTGGGGAGGGGCGCATACCTTCAGACCTCACATAGAGTTTGGTTCCAAGTCCTTGGGATCTACATTTTAATTTTAACAATCACTTTTTATTATGGACCCTAACAGTGGCACAGTATGTTGTTACTGGTCTCAGAAATCATGTCTGTAGAATAATAATATCCTTCTAAATGTATTGGCTACTCTGTATTGTTTCTTTTTAGTCTTTAGATGAAAGGAAAGGTGTCATTATAACACAAACAATAAAATTAAATTTTATGATGTGATTTTGAACAGCAAAAATTAGAGTGCTGTCTACATGTGAAGAATGAGGTGTATTCCTGCATATTTGTATATTTGTGTGGTATTCTAAGGAACTATCTGCATTTAGATATTTAGCACTCTGAATTACTCTACAGCAGATTCTTTCTTTCTAAAAAAGATGTTATGTAAATGACTATAATTTGCTGTATCAGTGGTGAAACAGAGTACACTGTTGCTCGTGTGTGGAAAAGCACACCCATAGCTAAAAGTCCTGTGATAATTTATTCCCAAATTTCACTTCATATATAATTATTAAGTACAGCCACGATCTCAGAACAGGCAATCCATGCAACAGGATTTGAGGTCTAGCTGAGAAACTGATGTTGAATTCTGAAATGCCTTATTGTAATGTCTTGACTTTATTGTGTTTGCTGCAGTTACAGTTTTCCAGCTGCATTCAATGTAAATTGTGAATTTCATATAAGATACTGTAAAAATACTCATTCCAATGTTTGGAGTGCTGGCAAAGAGATTCTTTCTCATTCAGCACCACTAGTGTAATGTGCTTTGTCCTATGAATGTCTATTTTTATGAGTTTTTTAAGGAAACTAGAAGATGCAATGTAGAGCTGCTCAAACAAGTCTAATAACTCTGGGTGTTTTGATTTGATCAGAGGTGCTGATGTAAATACAAAAGAACTTGTCATGGTCTCCTTAGCAAAACACCCTGTCAGCTACAGGATTTGTTTTTGTTGTGTGGACAGAAAAATGATGGGGAAAATAAAACTGAATTTTCAATATATTATATCCTTCTTTTCCTCATCAGACAAAAAAAAAAAAAAAAAAAAAAAAAAAAAAAAAAAAAAAAAAAAAAAAAAAAAAAAAAAAAAAAAAAAAAAAAAAAAAAAGAAAAAAAGCCTCCTTGTAGGCAATACCCACGTGCCAAACAACAATAAAACAAGCAAATGAAAAAATTATAGAAAGGTGTAATCAACAGTTCGTATCCTTCCTATAAATGCATATGATTGCTATATGATTAACTTCAAATACAGATGACTTAAAATTATAATTAGGATTGAGAAGAGAAAATAATATAGAAGTTTAAAACCCTGCAACCATGCAGGCAAACTACTTGCCAGTTTTAAGTACCTCCAATCAAAAGAATAGCTTACAATACAAATTAATGAAGGGAGGACACAAGAAATACCCTGCAAAGTAGTATTTCATCTAACCTCTAATCAAACACTTTGGAGAAGTGCCAGCAACAGGGTGAGAGAAAGCAGAAAATTCTTCCACAGAAGTCTGTATGGCTGAAATAATCACAAAATGAATTCTGTTACAACTAATGGAAAGCAGGTTCATGCTACCTACCTCCCTCATTTTTTAAAAATTCACTGATCCAGTTTAAAGATAGCTCATGTAAACACACAGAAATGGCTTAGTGGTTGGCACCAAGGGCAACCTAACCCAGTGACCTAGCTCAGTGGAGGCCAGAGTACAGACACAGAGAAGCATAAGAGCAGGGCAAGCACAGAGGTCATTTCCTCCAAACATCCTCCCAGTCTCCAGCTAAGGTGCTGTTGTCTAGTCCTCTTTGACCTGGTTTAAAGGCTAACAAAAGAAATACCTAGGTGTTACTTGTTGCTCTTCAAGGCACTAAGGGCAAAGACTTTCTCCCAAAATCAGCACAGTTTTTGTCCCTAGCATAAAATTTTGAAGACATAAAAAGAGAAACAATGGTTCAAGTAGTAATAAAAAAAAAGAGTAGTCAAGAGGCCATTCTGAGACCAAGTAGGACAACAGAAGTGTTAGAAGCAGGTATGGATAAGAGAACTAATAACACAGCTGGAAAAAGCCTAGGAGGTAACATGAAAATAAATGCTCACACTAAGGCAAACCATTGAGGGAACTGATTACTCAGCATGGCTCTTGTGACCTGTATTAGAGAGGAAAAACACATCCTTTCCAATACTCACCAGAGAATGATCATCATATTTGCGTCTGCATAATTAGATCCTTTGAAGAATCTTGACAAATACTGAATGCTTTGCCTGCTGCCAAACTGCTAAACAGTGATGTTCTAATTGTTTACTGGTTTCAAATGGATTGCTTGGTTTGTCAGTGAGATTTTTTTTTTTTTAAGTAATAAATGCAAAAACATCAGATGTATGGGGAGTGAGAATGATGTGGTCATTGTCATAAGGGGTTGGCAAGAAAACAAAACATATTTATTTATTTATTTATTTGTCAGTCAGTAAGAAAGCTTAGAACTACTCATTTATGCTTGTGGTGGTTTCAAAAGCAGAACTTGTACCTTTACCATTTTGGAGTCTGAAACTCCTGATAATTTTTAAAATCATACTGGTATTTCATTATCTTCAGAACAGTTTCTGAAAAGAAAAAAACAAAACAGGATTTGTTTGTAAGCCCAGATAGTAGACTACAGAAACTTTCCCTCTTACTTTGATGAGCTTCAACTCACTCCTTTGTCATAGGAGCACTTTACCATTCAAATATTTAATAATGTTTTAAAAATTATTATGTATCTATGGCACTTCTAAAATGGAACTACATCCCAGGCAAAACAGAATGAAAACAAAGTGGGAAGCCCACAGACAGCAGCAGATTGCCTAGATATGCAGAAAAGAAAATATAATAGCAGGTAACTGAAAAAACTTCCAGATTTTATTCCTTCTCTCTGTGTCCCCTCAACAAGGAAAGAGTAATAGGAAACCAAATCTTCATTCTCAGTATTTCTCAGAATGACAATAGTACAAAACCAAAAAGAGAGTGTCTTGGAAACAAGTGTGTCTACTTCAGAAGTCATTTTTATTGAACCAACAATGCGTGAATCTGAGGTTCCAGGAATCTGGGGAGGTGAGATCTGATGCTTATACCCAAATCCATCCCTTTTCTAAGTTGGCAAATGTTATTTAAAAATACTGAGACATTTCTGCACTTTGGCTGCAACAATGCCTCCTTTCAGTAGGTGAAAAACAGAAAAAATACTGTTTCTGTATGGATGGAAAACCATACAGTTGCACAAACTGAGACTTGCAAACTGAAAACCAGCATACTCCCAGAGGCCATCTGCAGGGGAGAGGCAGTTTTCTGACGTGTCTCTGCTTTAAACAATCTCAATGCACTCAACACTGAATACACGTTTGCAACACAGACTTCTGCTAAAAAACAGATGTGAGGATTTTTCATTATGTATCTGAAAGAACGTTAATACATGAAACTAATGAAAGATATTTAGCATACAATTTTGTATGTACAAGGGACCTTATGATTTTTGACTGGATATATCTGCAATAACCAAATATAGTGGTGAAATGTTACAAAAAAAATGTGTAAATTGAAATATCACTTTTGTAACTAAAGTTCAAATAGCTTTTTAATTAAATTAACTTAATTTAGAATTTTTTTAGCTGACTTTTCATGCCCATTCAAACTATCAAGCATTCCTCAAAGTGGTTTCATGTCCTAAATGATGATGAATGTTTAAGGTGATGGTTCAGATGAGAATCTCGACATGGTGAGGCACTTATAAACAAAGCTCATTATATTGAAATATCATGTTATGTGATAACAATTGGGAAACTTTTTGATTTTGTTTCCACTTGAAATATTATGAAAAATTTCACAATGCTGCTTTTTTGTCTTTTTTTCTTTCTTTCCCCCCTTCCCCCCCATTGCTATTTGTGCCTGCATGACAGAAAAAGGCATGAAAATTAGAATCAAAGCAAAGCTGATGTACCAGAACCAAGACAAACAAATAAACCCCTAAGTTTTCCTTTTTTAATAATTAAAAAGATTTATGTTTAGGTCAATTCTTACCAAGTTCTGCTCCAGAGTCATTCAGATGAGATTTTAGAAAAGGAAGGAATGAGAAAAATTGCTAAATTGCTTTGAGAAAGGTTAGCCACTCAACATGAATAAACTATGGATCGCTACACCACAAATATGTATGACTTGTTGAAAAATGTTTTAATGAAGTAGCAAAGGTCTGCTAGAGAGTGAATTAAAAAGAAATAGGTAGCAGTGTGGAGTACACTTTGAAAAGACAGCTGGATTCTTTTCTTCTTTTATATTTAGAAAAGAGTTGAAACCACAGTGTTTCATGTCTTTGTTTTAAGCTCTGTGGCAACTCTGTATTGTTCAAAATATGTTCTACATATTTCAGGTTTGGCACCTGCTTTATGTGAGGTATAATTACATTTGTACTGTACAATTAGAATTTAAATTTTTGTTGCTGAAGCAGGATAGTGTTAGGCTTTTTTACCTGGGAGGTAGTGTTAAGCAGTCTGTTTTGTGCTCAGAAAATTTGCCATGACAGTACTTCATAATAGAACCAATTATCAGGAATGCTGTTACACATAGCCTTCCAGACCCCAATTTAAACAGAAGTGAGTGACAATTCCTTCTGTGAAACAGTCTCTATAAATCAGCCATATGTGAAGCCCTACATGCTTATTGAGGATAAAACAAGAAATAGGAAATTCTTTCAAATAATTGTGTGTTTTGAAGGTGTTCTGATTAATTTTCAAACTAAAGGGAAGTGACAGATTAACAGTGCCTTCCAAAACTGCTTACCATGTATTTTTCGTAGGTATCAGAGGTACTTAATTATTTCATATTTCATTTTTAAAAAGCAAAAATCCAACTTCCAAATGCTTTAAATTAGATGGTGTCTACTTTCAGCACAGTAGGCAATGCTACAATGGATCCTGCCATGTTTAACTTTCTTGTTTTGTATGAAAAGAGACAGTTGTTTAATAATCTTTATATGTAATGTGCATTCTCCATTAAAATAAACAAAACTGAATTACCAGCTCCTCTTTTTGATGCACAATTAATCTATCTTTTATTTCCTGAGGCTCCACTTTATTAAAAAGATCCAAAAAAACCCCAGTACATCCTCAGACACACTTGGGAACTTTTAGGTGCAATGCTTAGGAGAGCCTATTAGTTATGCAGTGTTTACAAAAAACATGCCCCTTAGCATTAAATGATGTAACTTTGAACACAAAATCCAAACACTGGCTTAGATGCCAAATGCAGTTTTGCATACATCGTTTGTAAGCGTTTCTAAGGTATATACCTATATACTGGAACACAGAAACTTTAAACAGTTTTCTGTTTCATTACTCCTGCTCTTCTGGATGTGTTTCTTTATGCATGTGATTATGTAGATTTTTTATACTATATGATAATTACATGCCACTTGAAGTTTTCTCCCGGGGTAATCTAAGCAATAAGCAATTAAAAATAACAACATTTTAGGAAAAAATAGAAAATAGACAGCAGCTTGGGCAACAGAAAGTAAATTGAACAGTTTTAGAGGATATTTTATTGCCTGAAATTTCAAAAGATAGTAAAATTGTACTTAAATAAAAATACTTTTTAAATTTCAAATTAAGACCTTAATGAAGTTTTGTTATGTTTTTAAGTTGCCCTGACTGGTTTGCCTACTGGAAAGAGATGGGAGTAGAGCATTCAAAAATGTAGGAAGGTGTCTTGCCTGGGAACTCTTCTTCTAAATTTTCATGGCAAAAAACCCCCAAACACTGTAATTAAAATTAAATTCCCTAAAGAGAGCACACAATCTGAAGTAAACTAGATTTACTAATGGTAATGGTAAAATTACTTATTTTAAATTCACTCTGCCTGTGTTTTATTTATGAACAGCCAGTAGGTCAAAGTTACATTAACAGTTCTGTGGAAGTGTGAGGACATCAGGCCCCCTAAAATATAACAATAATTTAATAAAAATTAAACAACTACACCATCTACTCCACTGAAGTAGTGCTGCAATCAAAAATACGATATGTATAACCAGGAGTACCATTAAATAATAATGATTTTTGTTCTTCCTCTGCCTGAGAAAAATCTTTTGTTTGTAGGCTTTTATTTCTCACAAATTCTTATTCAGAAGCTACACGTACAGTGCACAAGTGTCCCAGAAAACAGTTTAAACCAATCATTCACTTATTTGCAACTGCTTTTCTTGCAGTTGAACCCAAACAATTTCAACTTCCCCAAACAAAAGGAGTCTAGCACTATGCTATACAGTCAGTTTTTAATCCTAGCCACTATTCACTGGACTCCATGTTTTTACTTATATCTCAGCATTATCAAGCACAAATGTAACAGGCTGGCTAGACTGCTTCCTCATGATTGTTATGTAGATTAAAATCTCTAAACTAACCCATCTGTTTTTCCTTAATCATTACCAGTTTCAAAAGAGTACATTGCCTTTAGCTATGCTAAATCCTCTGCATCTCTGTACTTTGTCTTTCCCAGTCACTTATAGGGCCTCTCACTTGACCTGGAGAATTAACTACTCTTCTCACTTCAGAGTCCCGAACACCTCCCTCACAGGATCCCTAACAAAAACACACACCCCTTAGGCCTACTCAGAGGCCTAAATTAATTATGCTAATCACACTACTCTGGCTAACCCAATTAAGTTTAATTAGCTGATGCCTTCCTTCCTAAAACGCCTTGCCTTAGGGACATTTTACCTGTTTTTAAGCTACCTGGAGAAGGCAATCTCCTCTTGCAAACTTGCTCCTTGGCTACAGACTTTCTACAGGGAGAGACTCACAGCAATAAGCATCTCAAAAGTCTTAATGAAGCTTCTTGTTTCCTGACTACTTAATACTGGACTATATTCACATTGAAATTTGAGCTGTGATCAAAAGCAGCTTATTTGGCAAGTCCAGTTTCCATATGAAGCCAGGAGTGCCATTAATAAGCATCTTTTCTTGGTTTTCTGTCATTTGAGAGACATCATAGCTCTCTGGACTTATGCAAGAACACCTCTGTCTTCAGATAGCTCGGCTGCTGACCACCTACTTCCTACCTGATCCTGAAGCTATGCATAATCTCACCCGTGTCTCCCCTCAATTTCACTGCAAGAGACCTCATCTTCTTATACTTACTGGAACTGTCTATATGCAAAATGCAGTGATGCAGAAAATCTCCTCCATTGCAGATCCTGGTTAAATATTCTCCTGCGTGAGACTACTATTAACTTCCCTCACTCCCCTGTAGAATATAGCTGAACAAAAACTTTGGATTTCCCAGTTCATAGAAAAATTTGTTCTTTTAAAAAATTCTATCAAAGCAAAGCCTAAATAAAAAGTCTGAAGATTTTCTACCAACTGGAACTCCAAACTGGTGTTGCCTCAGAAAAACCAAAAAACGGTATTTTCCAAAAGATGCAGCTCTTGAGCTCTTCAGATAGTCAATTACAGTTAACATTCTTTTTGTAGTAGCTGTAGACTGTTCTCTACGTTATTTCCAGTGATAAACTACAAAAACATTTATTTCAAATCACAGGAAATTTTAAAGGAAGCTAGAAGACATCTTGAAATGTTTTTGTCTGATGAAAATGGAGTTGTGATGTCAAAGGAGGAAGAGAAATAAAATGGTGGTGAATGGTGATCAAATTACTTTTTCACTTAAATGGAAATCTCAAAAGAAGAGTTCAGATTTGTGATATATGTTCCAATTTTGAAAGTTTGTTTTAATTTAGGTGGTTTTATTTTTAAAACATTTAAAAAATTGATATTATTTTATTCTGGCTATCAAAGTTTTTCTCCTATAAATAAGGTTAATGATAACTGAAAAGTTTAAATTGAAAAATGGAAAATTAGTAGAACCCAAAGACTTTTGCCCAACTATGTGAACTGTTTCCATTCTTACTCAACATATACAATAAAATTCTCTGCTTTAATGTTGATAATAATAAAACCTTGGCTCATCTTTAAGGTTTAAAATAGTTACTATAATGAACATACTCTTGTTTAAAAGCATTAAAAGAAATGTGATTTTGGACAGAGGGGACACTAGTTAGGATACATACTGAAGTGGCCAGTATCACATGATAGATTGTTATCTAGGGATCCCATCTTGCTCCCTGTTCTGTGCAGAACTGGATATTAAAGCAAATATCTCGACTCTGTGTGTGGATTGGCTTCTTGCACACCAGGTAACAGACCCCCACTTTGGGACAACAGTATAAAAAGTCAAATAATCAAATATCTGCATTCTAAAGAAAATGTTGAAAACCAGGAGAGTTCTGCAATTAATAAAAATATAACTTACCTTCCTATTGTAGTGTAACTTTCCCCCACATTACTGTTTGCTTAGCTTTTCAGCAGTACAATCAAAGCAATAAAGAGTCATGTATGGACTTAATCTAAATATTTCTAAATTAAGATAACAGTTTCAGGGGTTTATTTGGGGTTTTGTCTGGGTTTTTGTGACACGAAAAGGTACAAAATAAATCAATCTCTTAGGAAATATTGAATTTTGACTAAGTGAAGATTGCAAATTAGTTCATTGACATTACATGCCAACAACATGCATATGCTTTCCAAGTATGACTTCTATACATGCATGGTTCTTAACAGGCTATAAAATCCATGACACATTTTAATAGTTCACTACTTTGCAGAATGCCAACTATTCATATTTCTCCAATGAAATACATTAATAGTGTGCTCTTAAACAGAAATAGGAATCACTGACTGAAATAAGGAAGACCGTCATAAAGGTAAATGTTACATTCCCAATTATAACACTTGGGAAACAGTGAAAGTAAAAAATGCTGGCTGTTACATACCAGAAGAAACAAGTCAAAAGTTACTTTCTTGGAGGTTTCATTTTTTTCCTTATCACAGCTCTACACAGTGGCACCTTCTGACCTATCATGTTGAAGATGTTCAGGCTATTCAGCTGTTAAAATAAACTCCAGCAGCAAGTATGAAATGAATTTCCTATTGAAAACATAGTGATAAAGTGTTGGCAGGTAGAAGTAGTGGTGCATGATGGAGAGAAAACTACTTTGAAAATACCCAATCTAATGTTCACATTTGGAATTAAACAAGTAGTTGCCTGAAGCTTCCCCTGTAATCAGGCAACTGCATAGCTAGCAAATTGCATTAGGAGATGGGTTCCTCAAGCCAAATAAATAACCTGCGGTGCATATGAAGTACAGATAGCATGTTTCCAAAATTGCTTATTTGGGATGCAACCATTTTTATAACCAAATTCAGCTGTGGATTTAGCTCCCCTAGCTCTGTTAAGGTCAGGTTGCCTGCAGCTTGTATTTAGTTATTAAAAATCAGTATAGCTCTGAACAAGAGTGAAATTATGACATTTATGTAGCAAAATTAAAGTCACAAAATAGGCAGCATATCACAAGGTCAATGATTTGTTGTTATTTCAATCAGGATTTAGACTGCTTAGCCCAGTACCTCATTTACTTGAGAGAACGAATCAAATATTTTATGTCAGCACAGAGAAACTACATGCTGTATAATAATGCATAACATGTTCAAGTGGCAGAAGAGTTTCCTGTGACATGTAAATATTTCTGGCTCCAAGGACACTGGGTGAGTGTCAGAAAATTCTGCCTGAAACTACCATTAATGTGAGTCTCTTTCAAATCTTTAGAAGACTATCCTAAATATAGTAATATACCTTTCCAGATAATCCATAAAAATAGTTGTTCTGTAGAAATCCTCTTTTTCTAATCATTTTGTGTAAGCTCCAAAGTGAGAAGATGCAGTGAATCATGCAGTAAATTAAGCAATTACTAGAATATGGTAGTGAATAAAAAAAGATCAGATGGTCCATATTTCTCTTGAATGCAGACAACACTAGTGAAGAAGAATAGTACAAACCAAAGGAGTGGAGTTCAGAGGAGCTATTCCTTTTCAAGTCTTCACCTTATAGTTCCTTTTAATCCCTCATGGGTACTTCTATTTTCTATGATTTCATGTCACAGTCAAACAACAGTGAGTTAGAAAATGCAATTTAGAAGGATGACATGCTAGAGCAACAGAAGATGTGGCAGAGGAGCTGCAACTGAGAAGTGCTGGTCTCTCTTTACTCACTGTTGACTTCTGAGGATTTGTAGGAAAAAAGAGTAGCCCTCAAGACTGGGAAAGATGTGCAGACATATTTTTTGAGAGACACAAAACCTTCTCTCCTATTGACAAGCTTCCTTGAACAGAATTTATTTTCTGACGTCTTAATTTTGCAAGCAAGAGGCTGAAGTAATTTTTCAAACTCACTGAAGACAACAATCTGCTGTGATGTTCCAGTTTCAGAATGACTAGAAGATTTAAGCCTAAGAAATAGACTTAGTCTGGGAACATACTACTAGAGATCTGGAGTGCTTGCCAGGGTTTTCAGGTTGCCTTAAGCCAACTGTCAAGACTTTGCTATAATCAGAACCTTACCTATGTCCAAGAAACAGTAGCATGAAGGAAAACCTAACAGTCTTTAAGTAAAACAGTCACATTCAGTAACAAATTCATCCCACTGTGAACCACTGTAGAAAAAATAATGTATTGCTGTATAAACTATCAACTTCACTCAACTAGTCCAGTAGCTAGAAAGTCAAATGTCCAACTAGCTTCTCCATTACTGTATCATTTTTATGTTTTAATTAATGTTGAATCTGTTGGGACAGTGTTCATTCAAACTGGTAGACAGTGTTTTAAAAAAATACTTATTTTTTTTAGAAAAAAAAAACAGAATATGGGATGTTCAATCCGGTATACAAACTGGAGGAGGGAAGCATATTGATTCAAGGGGAAAGGGGGAAACACACTGGAAAAGAAATGTTTGGAAAACTGGGGGAAAATGAAAAAGAAATTGTGTGAAACCAAAATGTTTCAAAGTCACGCACAATGCATTTTCCTATGCTTGTACAAATTTTAGCTCATCCTATTTTTTTTGTCTAAGCAATTAAATATAATTAAGACTAAGTTATAAATTTTTCTCATTTTCATTAAACTTTTTTTAAGTTTCTGTTGCATAAGATTTCAATATTGTCTAAATATTTCCCTGATTTTTTACTCAACATTACTTATTTTACTTGACTAAATTTTCAGATAATGTATCACTGTAAGCTTATATTTGTTATTTATTGTCCCACTTCTTTCAAAATGTCAGTTGTAAAGTATATGTTCAAATATGGTCAGAATTTGTCTAGTTACAGAGAAAATTTTTGCTGCAGTGTTTCTTTGGTTAAAGTAGTGCTAGAGAGGTGTTCACAATCATTCTAGCCTAAAAAAAAATGGTACTTTTGTGGGAAAGAAAATTAATTGTATACCATACACATTTGAGACCTGTTATTTTCTATAATAACATGTGATAGAAGTATTCATTACAGACTAGAAATAACTTCAGCTGACAGTTTGCTATGGTAGAGTTCATGTTGAGTGTTGTGATGCTGACAACAAACAGAAAGAAAGCAAATACAACTGGCTCTTTTCCAGTAGATGGCATTCATCAAAATAGTATATTTTCCAAGAAACATTATTATTTCTACTCAATCTGCAAGTTCAAGGCATCATCTTAACACAAGACAGATTCAAAGAGATATTTCTCTTAGTTGGCAGCAGTGTTCTTTCCCCGACTCTGCAATAGCTCTATTTTAAGAGCATTTATCCCTCAACTTTCAGGTCAGACTTAATTTTCAGATGTCATCCAGAGGTTACCAGAAATATGCAAAGCTACCTGAACTTACCAGTTAAACTAAAGGAACATGCTTTTGTCAGCCAGACAAATGTTCTCTCTCTTATATTTTTGCAGATGACAGCAGTGTTTTGGTAGTAAGTATGGTCAGATCTTTGGCAAGTATAAATCAGAAGAGCCTTTCCAAGTCCTTGCTAGTTTTAGTTGCAGCTAAGGAAGTGATTTACACTGTCTTGGGACTTTTTCAGCCTGTGTATCTTATAGTTCCCTTCTCAAATAATATTCAAAGTAACACTTCTTGTATTTTTAACATCTACTGTAATGAAATCAAAAGATAGAAATTTCTAGTGAATTAGGCAGAAATGATCCAAAGGTTTTGGAATAGTTAGAAGTGTCTGTAAGAAAACATTATCTTGAAGAAAAATGAGAATCTTCAAAATTGTGGAAATTATGTTTTAAAGAACACTTGGAGAAGCTGGGCTACCCACAAATGTAACACAGTAACTTGTGCTTGCACCCATACCAGCATAGTACTCCAGCCAGTTTCCTGTTGTGGAAGTGACACCTCTAAACACAACTAGTCAAGGACTGATACTTGCATTCACACCTTTAGCCTACTGCAAGTACTGGAATACATATGCGAATAGTGGGCATGACACTTAAGGAAAATATTTGAAAATAGCTTTGAATATTCTTTTTAAATGCCTGATAAATTCTAAAATCACTTACAAGCTCAAGCTCCTTCTATCAAAGCTAATATAACACAATGTATTTTGATTCAGCCTATACTGTGCAATGCAGGGTAGTATTGCTGCTACTGTCTACATGCTGCCACTGGCTACTGCCATACCTACTTCAGAAACAGGAGTGTCACCTCAGATGGTGACTTTTTTTTTCCAATCCAACCAAGCCTTGTTGTGAGGCACAGTCTTGCACTCATGTAGTTATTGTACTTTTTAACCCTACTTGATACTGGTGTTATGCCACAGCGGCCATTTGGTGTGTATATGGGCTCAGATCAACACAAATTAAACATTAAGTAAGGACAGAAAATGAGAGAGAGGAGGAGGGAGCACAGAGTGAGAAACAAGACAGGGAATACCAACATCAAAGTAGGAGTTGTTGCCCCATGGTGGAGCAAATACACCCCTCCCACCCCCAAAGGGACTGAATCTCATGGTGGACCCATGAAAAACAGGTACATCCCTTGAAGGGACTACAGCCCACAAAGGTCCTACATCAGAGTAGGTAGTTCCCACATGGCTGAGTTGTAAAATTCTGAACCCCAGGGAGGTAGGTATGCTATGCTCAAGAAATAGAGAAGACTGTATTGTAACAGCACAGTGCTGCAATTGTGTTACCTATTATTTAACATGTGTAAGTTAGACAGATACCTGCATTCATTGTGTAGGCTCCCTATAGCCACTCAAAAGGGCTAGTGGAAGAGTCTGTAAGTCTGTAGGATCAGTAGATGGCTTTCTACAACCTTTGACTATTTGTAAGGACACAGGTAGGGACCATAGCTATTTAGTTAGGCCTGATGCCTTTTTTTTGTTTTTGTTTTTGTTTTTTCCAGGTGAAGTTAACAGGTTATTGTGGACAATGACGAAAAATCAAAATCCTACCTGAAATATACTGGAAATTTTATATGCTTCCAGTTGAGAGCATAAGGTGAAGAGATCATTGTATTCAGTATTACTTCACTCTCTGAGGAGCAATACATTATACCTGCTAGTATTATTCCTACCATTTTGTTGAAAATGAATTATGATTTGGATCATTAACTGTGATTACTGCTTCAGAAGTAGTATTGTTCATATTCCCAATTTTCTGTTAGAACAGAATTCAAAGTTCTCATATGTTCCAAAATATATTTTAAAAAAAAATGTCTAGAATGCTACTACTATACAGAATTGAATGGGGTATTTCAGATTGTTGTTCTATATTCAGGCCAGCTGTGGTAGGAATAAAACTTAGGCAAAATGTTTCAGAGCACCTGTGCAATAAAACATACACAAATACAGGTGGTATTCAAGAGAAACTAAATGAAGGTTTTTTTCAGTAACCTCACAAAAGGGATATACATTCCTCTGCAGGATAACTCATCACTTTCCCACATTCAGTGAGGTGCTGTCTAGAGAAAGAAAATAAGAAACATAAGGTTCAAGTATCTGGGTATAAACTTGGCTCAGGTTGATCCATATGGGATTAAAAATTTGTATCTGCTCTTTGAAGATACAAATCAAAGTAAAGGATGTGTAAAGGATAAAAAATTCTGGTTTTTTACCACTGCTCACTCATTAAAGCACATGCTAGGAAACAGAATGTCTAGGTTCTTCTAAGTGCAGCCCCACAGCCACAGCACAGTCTTCTCAGTATTAAGGTGCTCCCTAGCACTGTTCATCACAAGTGTTGCTCAATTCCTGAAAATGAGTCATGGCACAAGAAATAATAAGAAAGACCTTCACTGACCCTAAACAGTGAGTATCACTGTTTTACAGGGAACAGATATTAACGTTCTTCAATACTAATTCTTTTGTGGTATCACTGTATCTGCAGCCCTGGACTTTAATTTGTTTCACTTCCACCCTAATGGCCCAAATGTCCTGAGGCCCTGCATCCATCATTGCCACGTATCTATCCCAGGCCTATGGCAATCTGGAGCTGTGCTGCAGGAGTGTTATGGAGTAGGTATGAAAAGAGCACCCTTTTGCCTTCACTGACACCTCGATCAGCATCTCTTCTTGCTGTCTACATTAAAATATCACAGCTAAAAAGAGTTTGTATACATGCAGCTTCACTGGAGGGACAGTGGACTCTGACAGGGAGTTGGTTGAGGGAGATAAGTTGGTTGGTGTAGGATGTTCATGCATGTGAGTTGCAGGCTGGATGATAAAAAGACAGTTCCAGAGCTTCCAGCAGCACATTCTACTGAAATCTCTGTGGAATGACATAGTTAAAACATTTTATTTAGACATTCAGTGAGGAAAGATTAATTGTAGAAGGGGAAATCACTGAAGAGAGATAGCTTGCCTCCTCCCCATACTTTCCCAGAAATCCATCACCCTTTTTCCAAAAGGTTTAATACCACAAATATGCTAATGACATATATATATATATTTATTTTTTTTTTCAGTGTAACATCATGCAAAATCCAAACACTATAATCCATTTCTAAGTCTTCATTTTTCAGTCTTTTCTCAATGATAACTTATTTCTTTGGATTCTGGGAGTTCCTTGGGTTCTTCTAATAGCTAGCAACAACCCAAAGAATAGTGTTTTAACTGTAGAAATTGACAAATTTCTTTAGGAGAAAACAAAACAAACAAACAAACAAAAAACACCAACAAAAACCAGAAGACCAGAACAAAGCACTACCATTTTCCCACAGTTATTTTTCCAGCAATAGGAAAACAGAAGTTCTTATATTTGTTCTCATTAAAAATGAAAACTTTCTTGAAATATCAAAATTTCTTCCAGAAGGGAAATTCAGAGTGTGAGTCAGTTCTGCATGGAAGTACCTTTCTGAATTCATTCAACCTCAGAAGCAAGCCTGTGATTCTTTCCAAAGGTTCTGAAAAGCTGTATTGTATTTTCACTTCAAAATGCACATTATAGCACTACATATGCTCCAAAATGCATTCTCAGCAACAAAAATGCTTTTAACCCTCAACTTTTAAAAGCAGCTGCAGGATTTTTTCCCCAGAGAAGACAGTCTTAAAAAGGGCAGCTGAATATTTAGGTTCCCGTGGGACGATGCTAGGCTTATTTGGTTTGTCTCTGGGGTCTTTCATACAGTTCAGCTGAGGGAAGTGCATTTTGTTCAATTATGTTTGCTGATTATTCTTTTTTAGCCAATCCAGCAAGTACAAATAACAAAAAAGTGGAATAACTAGCCAACATAGGAAACACCTGAAGTACACACACTTCCATTCTACAATTACACCTTTGATATTTGTATTAATTACAGTCTTCCTTGCACATGTAAGGACATCAGTATTATATCATTTTTCTGTCCCTCAATAATTGAACATCCACTATTGCTCACTTCTCTATTCATCTCTTACAGGAGAGAGGAAGAAGGAATTTTGGGTTACCTGAAGCTGTTGGTCATCAGGGAAGTACTTAACATTCCCCCTTTTTTTTTTCTTTTTCTCCCCCAGGATTTGGAATGGTGTATTAATTGCTTTAGCACATAATCAAAGTTGGTATGAATATTGCTTTAGTTTTCACAACACAAACTGCTTCTTAGGGATTTCTTGCAATTATTGCTTTGGAGGAGGGGAGAGAAGCCTCATATCTTATTTCAAAGACATTGAGCACACACATTACAAAACAATCCAATTATTTTTCACTTCAAGTACATAAAATAGATAATAGCTGATAATTAAAATGGTTATATGACTTTCTAAGCCCAGTCAGCTGGTCAGAGGAAAGAACAGAACTTAGATTGTCAGGTCTTGGTCCAGTACACAGATGTGGTTTGTGGAATAGTCTTTTTTCTTTTTTGTTGTTTTTTTTTTTAAATACAACATTTTCTTCACTGCTCTAAAAAGACAGTTATAAGACTCTCATCAGACAGCATTTTCACACTGAATTCTGAAATCTTCAGCGTGGTCAGAGGATGATGATAACTTAAAAGTTTAGCTTCACTTTTAGGTAAGGCTGGACAGAAAGCCAAGAGGCCCTCTTTACTTTAGCCTTTTTTGCCTCTAAGGTGGTATATTGACAAGTATGTCATGGCTTTTACCTTCAGCTTCTGGCACAACATTTCCAAAAGCCTATTCTGAAAACACTAGCATAAAATTGTCTCAAATCCTGTCACAAAAGGTGGAAAGCCTTTTTAAATAAAAATTAAAACATTATTAAAAATTAAAACATTGCACAATCTTCAAACACTTTTTTCTTATTACAAAGGGCAGAAATTTCAAATAAACCTATCTTCATGGAAAGGAATAGTTAAAATTCTGAGGAGGGCAAGAGCAATGCATTGTTATGGTAATAATTGTAACTAGGATAGAAATGATACAGAGCCAATTCTCATTATCACTTGAAAAATATACTTGATCCTACCAATAAGAATAAAAACTTAGATGTCTACATTAGTAACATAGCGATAAAATACACTTCAGCTTTGCAAATGTTACTGTAGTCATTCTGAAATGCACTATTTCATAGTCTGTCATTAAAAGATGCATCACAACTTTATTTATCCTTCCATCTTCCCTAGTTATATATACAATATATCTAACACATCTGTGAATATAACAGTCTACTCAAACCGCATTACTGAGTTTTACGGCACAGTCAGTATGTCAGACTAATAGTAAATGTGTTATAAAAGATTAACAACATTTATTAGATTAAATATAAACTTGATAAAACAGAATGGATGAGACAAGCCTACAGAAGTATAGAAGAGGTGAAAGAAAGTTCAGGTCACCCAGGAGGAATATAGAGACACTGACTGCTAGGTCATGCAGCAATATGGTCAGGAAAGCCAAAGCCCATCTGGAGATGAATCTAGAGAAAGATATGAAGAGTAACTGCAAAGGCTTCTACAGGTACATCAGCACCAAAGAGAAGAGGGACAATGTAGGCCCACTTCTGCATGGGGTAAGAAATCTGGTAACAAAGGACATGGAAAAGGCCGAGGTACTTCATGCCTCAATTGCTAAGATTGAGATGTGGCTACAGGAATCCCAGGCCCCTAAGAACAGTGGAAAAATCTGGAGGAAGGAAAACTTACTGTCTGTTGAGAAGTACAGAAGGAGCTGATGAAAGACCACTTCTGGTTTTCTTTGGAAGGTCATGACAACAGGAAGAGGGAAGAGGCATTCC
>NW_009952822.1:406029-407611 GCF_000747805.2 Chaetura pelagica | reverse complement strand
CCTGAGGACTGGAAGAAAGAAAATGTCACTCCTATTTTGACATGAATGGCATAGAGGAAGATTTGGAGAACTAGAAGGTGATCAGCCTCACCTAGAACATGATGGAACAAGTATATCTGGAAGCCATTTTAAGACATATAGACAGAAAGGTGACTGAGGTTCAGTCAGCATGGATTTACAAGGGGCCTGATCACTGTGAAATTACTAGCTCAGTGGACTAAGAGAGAGCAGTAGATATTGTTTATCTTGACTTTTGTCTCCTATGACATTCTCACAGACTAACTGATGAAAAATGTGCTTGATAAATGAACAGTGAGATGAACTGAAAACTGGCTGAACTGTTAGGTTAAAAGGTGTAGCATCAGAGCACGAAGTCCAGCTGGAGTCCAGCCACTCATGATATTGACCCAGTGGGTCAATACTGGGTCCAACACTGTTTAATACATTTATTAATTACATAGATGATGAGACAGAGTACATTGTCGGGAAGTCTGCAGATTACAGAAGACTGAGAGGAGTAGCTGACACATCAAAATGGTGTGCTGTCACTCAGAGGACCCTGGAGAAGTTGGGGGTGTGGGCCAACAAGAATCTTATGAAATTTTGCAAAGGAAAAGGTCAATTCTCACACCTGGGAGGGAAGAACCCATGGACAAGTTCAGGGAGGAACTGATTGGAGAAGGACCCTGGTGGACAGTAAGTTGAAGATGAGCCAGCCATGTGCCCTGAGAGTGGAACAAGCTGTCATCTTCCTTCACTGCATTAGGAAGATTGTTGCCAGCAGGTTGAGGAGATGACCCTTTCCCTCTATTTAGCACTGGTGAGGACATACCTGGATGACTGCATCCAGCTGTGGGCTTCTCAGTGCAAGAGAGACTGGAACTACTGGAGAGAGTCCAGCAAGAGGCCACTAAGATTAGTAAGGGACTCAACTATCTGCCCCATGAGGAAAATCTGAGAAAGCTGTGACTGCTTAAACTGGAGAAGAGTAGGCTAAGGAGATCTTAAAAATATGTATCTGTACCTAACAGAAGGGATTAAAAAGAGAAAGCCAGGTTCTTCTAATTGCTATCCAGGGAATGGACAAGAGTAAATAGCCACAAACTGAAATATAGGAAGTTCTATTTAAGCATAAGAAAAAATTATTTTATTCTGACAATGGTTGAACATCAGAATAGGCTGCTCAGTGAGGCTGTACAGTCCCTTTCCCTGGGGATATTCAAAAGCTGTCTGGACACAGCCTTGATCAACCAAATCCAGCTGACCATTCTTGAAGCAGGTGGGTTGCACAAAAGGATGTCCAGAAGTCTCTTCCAACCTCAGCAAGTCTCTGATTCTGCATTCTAAGTAAATATTACAATCCAGAAGGTAAGAAAAATAAAAAGACAGCTTTTCAGCTTCAATGCTTCCAATGATGTTAAGTAAATTTACATTTGATGAGTATCTGGCTAAGAGAGTTTTAGAGCATTAAATGCAACAATTCTAATAGAAACAGAACTGGCAAACAACATTAGAAAATGAGGCTGGGTCAAGGAAATGTGCTGACATTTAAAGCATGCTTCTCACAGCAAGCATTCAGGTT
>NW_009952822.1:401274-405976 GCF_000747805.2 Chaetura pelagica | reverse complement strand
AGGAGTGTTAGGGAACATATGTGCATGTGGAAAGATGTGAGGTAGAGACACCCTGCTCTCGCTAATTTAGCAGAAATTCTAAAGGTTTTAAAATAGATAATGAAGAAGTTGCAGAGAAGCAGCCAAAATTCTGAAAGCAAGGAGCCAAAAGACATAATAAGACTTTAATGATAAGAAAGATAGGAGGGTTCAGAATCTTTTCATCCAATATGCTGCTGTTCTTTTTCATGTTTAATTTTAATTTACCTTACCTTTAATATCCAGAGAAATACCCAAATTCTTAACTTGTCGCTTTAGGGATTCTGCGATATCATAGAAGTGCAGGAGAAATTTAGGCAATAATTCAAACTGAGTATAAGTTTAGCTGCTCTATATACTCAAAGGACATAGATTGTTCCTTCCTAGTATTATTGCTGGCCTAGGGAAGGGAATTGTAAAGTGTCTCCTGTCACTCATTTCCAAAGTTACTATTGATATGAGGCACTATGCAGTACAGCAAATGGGGAGATAAGAATCAGATAGATATTAAAGCAGTACACTGACAATTCTCAACTGTCTGTGTAGCTCAAGCTGTCAAAATAAATGTATGAATTATTCTAAAATCCTTCTCTAAACACTCATTCCTATTTCTTGTTCAATACATTAACATTTATTTCTAACTCTAAATATATGCATAATAAGGCAGTTTGCAAAGTGTGTGGACATACGTTTATTTTAACCCTTTGCCTTTTATTCTTCTTGATGAGCTGAGAATTTCAAGACAAAATAAAAACTTGATAAAGCAAAAGGGGATACTACTGGAAATATAAGATTCTTTTCTTCACTGAACTGTAAATAAAACACTATCCTAATCATTTAGTTTTTTCTATTCTTGATTCCACCTACAGACAAGAATTATTTAGAGATGGTGAGACTCTTGTGGTTAATTCAAATTAAGTTCCCTTCTAGCTTTAAATGAGTGAGGTCTATGTACTAGAGCATTACGAACATAAAAATAAATATACTGTACCTTAATTTCACTTTCTGCAAAACACTGTTGCTGACAAAGATGATGTTTGATACTAGTTGATATTTCTCACAGCATAAGTATCTCACTGACATTTTCATAAAACTTCCTCTTTTTTTAATAACAATAAGGGTAGTTGGAGGCTTTCGGGAAGGTTTTGATGCCATCTTCACAGCACAGCTAAAGGGAGAAAAGTGCAGGCTGTGGGGCTTTTCATATTTCGGTGTGCTCAAACGTTAAAATCACAATAAGAACTCTAATGCATCTTAAAGGAAATAGGAGAAGTTTTATCAAACTGAATTCTTTATCAACAACTATAGAAGCAACTCATTTTTCATTAGAATAATAGCTAAAATTTGACCTTTGAAGTTCTTTTCATCTTACAGGGAAAAGTTAGTTTTCTTTCATGGACTTATCTTTATAAAGCAAGCAGACAAAACATCTGTTACTAATTATTATTTATTCATATCACAGTAACACTAAAAGGCCCTAAAACAAATCAGAGGTTCTATTGTATTTTACACTAGAAATTGCATTCAAGGACAGTCTCCTTCAAAGCCTTTACAGACAAGGCAGGCACGTTCTTTCTTCTGAAGATTAGAGATGAGGTATTGTAGAACAGAACAATTGCATTTCACCAAGTTGTACAAAAAAGACCGTGATAGAGACAAGAATGAAACTTAGATATTCTATGGATAATGTTAATTCTTCTGTCACTGGATGTCGCTTCATTTTAAGTACAAAATACTCTTGGAATACCAGACCTAACCATTGAGGCTACAAGAAACATTTTTTGACATATAACTGAATTGTTTTACCAGTTTGATCCATAAACAGAATAGAAAATTATTTCCTTACTTGGAAGGAGAGAAAAGCATTATGGATTTTTGGTCATGCATGTAAAAAACTTAATTTTTAAAAATAGTTCACACCATGCACAGTTGGATTTATGCTTCGTTAGGATTTCGTTTTTGTACTATTTCTTCTGTGATGAGCCCTGTTTCATGAAATCTGTGCTATTTGATTTCCTATTAGACTGGATATCATTACAAAATATGAATCAATACTGATACAAGCTTTCCTTTCCTTTATATAATATGCCTCCAGTATGCATGAAAAACTCAATGAATAAATTACAGAAGACTTTCCAAATTGTCTATTGATCCTGGTGCAGTACACGGTAGGGACACAAAACTGATGAAAACTTTAGGGGAACTAAAAGAAAGAAAATCCAGAGCTTGAACCTTTGTAAAACTCACCAAGTAAAATGAATGATAGCACATTTTTTTCCTACACCTCCTCAGACTGGCTGAATGTGTATATCTGAGCTATCATTAATAATAATTTGAGGTCCTTTTTTTACCACTCCTACTGCATTAGCAGGAACTGGAAAACAGGTCATGGAAGTAGATGTAATCAAGTATTATATTGGTCCTATATCAAGTGCAGTATATGCTGCACTAAGGATAGAAGAAAAATTTTGTGTCTAAATTCAGAGGGGTCTAATGTTCAGATGATTGGTTCAAAGCTATTTCTGAAACTCAGATTAGTTAAAAGTATCTCTGCAGAAAACTCAGATGCAAATGTATAGTCATATATCACAGAATTGTTAAGGTTGGAAGGGATCTCTGACTATTATCTTGGCCAACCCACCTGCTCCAACAACATTACCTAAAACCAGCTTAACAGGGCCATGTCCAGACAGCTTTTGAATACCTCCAAGGAAGGCAACTCCACAACCTTCCTGGGCAACCTGTTGAAGAGTTCAGTCACTCTCACAGTATTTTTTTTTCTTTGTGTTTAAGCAAAATTTCCTGTATTTCAGTTTGTGTCCATTGCTTCTTGTGACTTAACCGGACAGCACTGAAAAAAGTCTGACTCTGCCTTCTTTATACCTTTCCTTCAGATATGTTGACAAGATTCCCCCTAAGTCTGCTCTTCTCCAGGCTAAACAGCCCCAGCTCTCACAGCTTTTCCTCATATGACAGATACTCCAACCCCTTAGCCATCTTAGTGGCCCTTCACTAGGCTCTCTCCAGTATCCTATCTGTCTCTTGTACTGGTGAGCCCAGAACTGGATGCAGTACTCCAGATATGGTTTCACCAGTGCTGAATAAAGGAGAAGGACTACTTCCTTGACCTGTTGGCAATATTTTGTCTAATGCAGCCCAGAATGTCATTAGCCTTCTTTGCTGCAAGGGCACATTGCTGACATATTCAACTTGCTGTCCCCAGGTCCTTCTCTGCAAAGATGTAGGTTCCTGTTGACTCAGTTCTCCAGCCTGTCAAGATCATTCTGGATGGCAGCACAATGTACCAGTCAGTCCTCCCAGTTTTGTATCATCAACAAGCTTGCTGCCCCACTACTCTAATCCATCATCCAGATAATTAAGATGTTGGACAATAGTAAAGCCAGTAATGATCCCCAGAGTACACCACCAGTTACTGGCCTCCAGCTGAACTTCATACCACTGATCTCTACTCTCTAGGCCTCGTCATTCAGGCACTTCTCAATCCACCTACCTCACTTTCTCCTCTCCATCCCCTATTTCATCAGTTTCTACACAAGGATCTTATAGGACAGTCTCAAAAGCCTTGCTGAATTCAAGGTAGACAATTTTAATTGCTCTTCCCTCATCTCAGTCATTTCATTATAGTTCCCTGTGTCCTCCTTCTTGCCATTCTTGAAGACAGGAATGACATTTGCTTTCCTCATAGTCCTCAGGAACCTCTTCCAACCACCACGATTGTTAAAAGATTGTTGAGCATGGCCTTACAATGATATAAACCAGCTCCCTCAGCCCTTGTAAGTGCATCCAATCAGGGTGCATGGACTTGTGTAAGTCCAGTGTACTTCAATATTCCATGACTTGATCCTCTTTCACCAGGAGTACATCTTCATTGCACCAGCCTTTTCCCTGGTCTTTAAGCCCTGAGATCTCTGAAGGCAGTCCTGCTTGTGAAGGCAGTATTCAGTGTCTTGCCTTTTCCACGTCTTGATTCACCAGATCCCCAACCCCATTCAGCAACAGGCCCAAATTTACTCTAGCCTTTCTTTTAGCTGCTTATGTTACTTAAAGAAGAGTGTGTGCATGTGTGTTCCTTGTCATTATGTGTTGCTCCCAATTACTTATTTCTCAAATGTGATGCTTGGGATTAGAATATTTTCTCTGCCATGGAAAAAAAATAAAAAAAAATAAAAAAAAAAAAAAAAAAAAGAAAAAAAAAAAATAAAGCAATGTAACCTATGCTTTTCTCCCAGTATGGCCAGAGTGTCTTACAGGAAAAGAAATATATGCTACCTTTACAGGAGGTAAGGTAGCATTTTAATTTACAGCATTTTTGTATTTTTAAAAAGGTCTAATAGTACACTGATATTAAAAATAATTCTCAAAACAAAACTCCTCATGGCTTCTTGTTTTAAAACTCTGATTCAATTTATGGGCCCAGAGATGAAGTCAAGTTACTACATTTGCTGAAACAAAGAATCCATGTTGTTACGGTTTGACTCAGGATCGACAATTAAACCAATGACAGCAATGCTCACAAACCCTTCCCTGTTCCCACCCAGGCAGGGAAAGGAGAGAGAGAAATAAGGAGAGATACTTTCTGAATTGAAAATAAACTAGATAGATTTAATTAAATACTAATGATAAAAGAAAATATGTACAAATATATACAAGTATGTGCAGGAAT
>NW_009952822.1:359389-401263 GCF_000747805.2 Chaetura pelagica | reverse complement strand
CCCATCATCTCCTCCCAACCCCAGCAACTCCAATGGCACCTCCTGAGCTGTGAGCAGTTCAGAAGTGTCCCCGACTGCTTCAGAGAAAGCAGCAGAGCAAAACAGGAGCTGAGGGCAGAGTTATGAGGTTCAGAAATGTGAGAGCCTAGGGATCAACAGTGATGGATAGATGGTGAAGAGTCCAAGACCTCCTTCCTAAATTACGACTTCCACTTACAACTTCACTATTACCTAAGCATGATTTAAGTTGCATTGCCTCCCATTTACTTACATAATGCATAATCTGGCATTTTTCTCTCAATACCTGAGTTTTGTGATATCCTGCTGGTGTTTCTCACCATCAGTGTCATAATTAACTGCATGAAAGACCTCAGTAACACCTGCAAGCTTGAATATTTGATTACACATTCCCTGTTCCAAGGTCGTCTCTGAACATGCTGAATAAAAATTAACTCACTGCTGATCCATGGGGATCCATATTCTTCCTCTTCCTGAAAAAGGATCTAAAATTAAGTTACTGAAGAAGAAGATGTAGTTTATCCTTTATCTTCCAACCCTGTAAAGCCATTAAGATATATTTTCTCCAAACCCATAGTTACTTACTTTATTAAATGGCCTTTGGTGTAGAAGCTGCTCAAGGATTTTGCTTTCCAACACCATACATATTATGCTTTCTACCTATCCTTCACCCACCTGCTTACTCACACTCTCACAGAACTCCATATTGCCTGGCTGCTAACACAATGAGATTACAGCTGTGCTTCGCTATGTCATTCTCTGTTGTAGATCATCATTTTGCAAGGAATGGAAGTCAGACGCACACTGCAGTTCCCAGGATTTCCTTTAAAGTAATTTATTTTAGGTTAAAGTTATACTGGCAACCTGGCAGTCGTCTGACAGACTGGCTGTTTGTATTAGATAGTTTACACAAGTCCACCAGAAACTCAGCAATTTCCTATCTGAGTTCCTATCTATGGCTGAATATGATATGGTCCTAGTAACTTACCCATATTTGTTTGACATCATGTCATGGTTGGATAAAACGTACAAAACTTCCCTCCTTAGGGAGAGCTGTATAGATGTCAAGTAAAAGTGCATTTCATTTTTCTAGCTCCATTGATACAGGAATTCATCACGAAGACAGGCTTAGTATTTGAGATGGAAAGCATTTTTGCTCACGAACACATGCATTGAGGCTTATAGAATCTCAACCAAGTTGGTAGGTCTAAAGAGATATGAAGCATAAGATTTTATATTTTTTTCCTCAGAAAAGGAGGAAATGAATCTGGGTTCACACTGTTATATTAAAATAAGCAAATCTCTAAGTGAAAAGGGAAATTTATCCTCTAGCTATGCTTTAAAAGAAAGCAGTAGCTATCACTGCATGCTCAGTAATCTGTAAGTCTGAGGAAGCTTAGCAGATCATACCCCTCAAAGGAGAAAGCAGTAGGTGCCTAGTTTCTGGATCCCTGAGTTAGGGCTGAATTGCTGAACTACCAGGATTGAGATACTTCTGACAACTGCAGTAACAGCGATTTAAGCATTTGGGCAACTTTAAGGTCAAGAACTGAAGTGCTTACAGATTACAGACCTGTCATATATAAAAAAGAGCTCTGCAGGAGCTCTGGACCTCACAGGTTTAGACTAAGACTTCAAAATAGGCTGCTCTTCCACTTCAAGTACTCAAATTCTTCCCAAGATCCTGCCTTTAGTGACTTTGTCAAAATTTGCTTTGAGTTTGCCCACAAATCAAATCTTTTTGAAGTACCGATATAGTTGTGAAGAAATTATAAATCCAAGAATAATTTATGCATTTTTATGTTGCAAAACGGACCTAAAACCCCATGAGTCTTATATTTGGTATTTTATATTGCTCAACTATGTTTTTAATACAATACTTAGAAGCAATGTATAGAATTGATGTAATATCTGATATTCTGATAAACTGTTTGTGACAATCACACACTGTGTCAAGTTTATAAATACAGTTAAAAATCTTACTTTTTCCAATGTTAGCCTCTGCTTAAAGCCTCTAGAATAGAATTTCGACTACTCATTAAAATTCAAAAGGGTTGTTCACATTTTACATAATATGAATATATTTTTTTCCCTTTCTTGCTGTCTAAGATAAAAGTTCCTGTCTATATGCTTCTCCTCTCCCTGTGTTTCAATTATTTCACAATACTTTAAAGTGTTCAAATCTGTTGACCATTCTTTAAACTGTCCTTTACTAAGAAATCTCCTGGGAGTTCTGGGTTGGTTTTTTTTTTCCAATTGTATTCAAAGAAACTTGTGCAGAGTCAGTTCTCATTTATTTTTAATGGTTCAGAAAATTTTCAATTAAATGTTAAGGACTCATGTATGATGCTAATTAAAAAAAAACACAACAAAACAACAAACCAAAAAACAAAACAAACAAGCAAACAAAAAACCCCCAACCAAAACCTTAGAAAGCTTCCAAATAGTATATTTTACATGTATAACTCATATACATATTATATACATATACACACTGCTTGTACTAGAAAACTACTTCCTTACATTTTCCCTTCCACAGTCTTACTCTGTTGCTTTCCCCCTGTATCTTGTCTGTTTTTAAAACCAAAAATATCCTGCAACATAAATTAGCTCAGAAACACTTTTTCCTTTTCATCACAATAAGAACCTAATCCAATTAATCTATTTTAACCAGATTAGTTTGGCTAGTAACTGCAGAATGGAGCCATAAATTATAACACTGTAATATAAACACATAATAATAGTAATTATTTTGCTACAAAAAATACTCATTAGCTTCTGGCATTACAGCAAAACTTCTGATATTCATTAAAGATGTTGCTCACCCACCCCAGCCAAACACACCAAATAATCAGTGGTAGTTTGTTCATTAATTCAAAGTAATATAGAATCTTGATACTCTTATCCTCATCAGGAAAATCCACCAAATATTTGGTGGTCCTTTGTTCATGTAATCAAAGTATTATAGCAACCTGTTGCTGCTTATCTCTACTGTGTTAATTCAGAGCACTGTAATATGAAACTGAGAGTACTGATGGCTTTAAATCTACTAAATCACAAAGTGATTTTTTTTTTCTCCTTTTTAGAACACAAACTTTGATAAAGTTACTAACAGACAAGCTGATAGCCTTTGAGTCCTAGGAACCATGACTATCATACAGTCTGACCACTTATATTCACACACCATAGAAATTTCCCCACGAATTTCTCCATTATAAACCATATAAGCCTGTATCTCCTTTTTTAGCTAGAACACCTCTTTTTGTAAGGCTGTGAAAATCCTCAGCTTCCCTAGATAAGATTTTATAAAGATTAATTACTTTTACTTTTAGAAATATATACTTTCTTTTCAACCTTGAATTCATCTAGCTTCACCTTGAAATAAGATCCCTGGATCTCATTATACCTTTGCAGCTAAATTAAAGAGCTTGCCTTCTGTAGTATCTTCCTTGTGAAGGTGCTTATAGATAGTGTTCAATAGGTTAACTGTATGCCACATGTACCCAGCAATATAACTTCAAAACATGTACTCTGTATTTTAATATCTGAGAATAATTTTATTATGATCATTTAAATTGTCACTAGATCAGCATAACCTTCATGTAACATTCAAATAGAGCACTTCTATATTCTTAAGGAAAAAAATAACTTAATATTCCCTTTCAGGCTTTATTTGACACTGAATCCTGATGCACTTGACCCTAAAATATTGACACTGTTGTTATCTGCCTTCTTGTTGTATGCAGTTTGCATTCAATATATAGTGATCGCCATGTAAAAGGCCTGCGTGAGAACACTGTTGACAAGATATTGGCACTAATTGTTATCACATAGAGTCGAGAAATGGACAATTGGATTGACTTTCTATCTCAGTGAGACAGGAACAAATTCATCAAAGATTGCCCGTCATCTCCAAAACTGCCAAAGGAGCTACAGATTAGGTCGGGAAAGATCAAACACATATTGCTTCGCTTTCAGTATCTTCATCATTATGTTCATGCTCTGGGAGAAAAATAGTTTTTATTCTGCTTCTATGAAGAAAGATAACATTTTAAAAAGTAATATTCTAAAAAAAATTATTGTTTTTAAGATAATTATAATGCTTTTGCATATTTCATTCTATATATCTAAAGGTGTTTATTGACCTAGTTAATACTAGTAAGTAATTTAGCATAACAGAGAAAAACCAGTAGATCAAAACAGCTGGTGATGAAACCAGCATCAACACCCTCTATGGTCTGTAATTTTACTTCAGACTAGCTTTCATCTGGTCTCCTGGGCCAAATGCCATCAACATATATATGTTATGAAGGATCAGTTAATGTTTTTGAATTTTTACAGTGATGAAGCGGACAGCATGAGTAGAGCTCCTAGTTTCATTTCCTTTAATGAACAGCTGGATTTTGTGCACCAAAATTTCCCTTTGAACCAAACCAATGTGTAAGAAGTGCAATTGGTTGGAAGACTAACTTCAGAACTGGGTTATTTCTTCAAGTCAAAATGCTGAGGTTGCACCCACGATGCACCAGCTGTTTAGATGCCTGATTGAGGAATAAGGGCCTCTAAAACAGGGAAATGTGGGAATTAGAGAAATAGTCATAAAGAGGGAACTACACATTTATTATCTCACCCACTAAAATTTTATGCAACTCTGTGATTCAGGTTTATATAAAGAAAAAGTCTAGTCAAAAATATGATACTTATTCTGGCCGTTAAAGCTGTATGCTCAGGCACTGACAGATGGCAGAAAGAGAAAATCCCATAACTTCACAATATGTGTTTGAATTTCTATTTCTTCTGGCTTCACTTCTCAAGCCATTGCATCAAGAATCTATATTAATTTCTCTCTCTGAGTTCAGCAGCTGCCATTTAAGGAGCTACCTCCTAAATTCAGAAGATTTAGATTACACACTTAAACTTGTATCAGATGCTCAAATATCAGTCCTCTTGATTAAACCAGCAGTCAAGTGTACTCTGCACTCAACAAATTACCTACATATTCTAACATCCCTGGATACAGAATATCATGAAGCCTGTAACAAGATGATTTGTGAGTATTTTAGTCATTGCTGTTGCCCTTTCACTAGCTATTTACAGTAACCCTGTAATAGCATCATAACTAAATATATTATTCCCCGAAAGTCCAGAAGTATACTACTATTCAAAAACATAGAATGGAAGCTAAAGTTTGTTAAGAGGATTGTGGTCATACATATCTCAAGATCCAAATTCATAACAAATAATGCAGAGTTGCTTCTTGTGAATCACCATTGTCTTTCCACAATCACAACAGTCCCTGAGCTGAAAAAGCGAAAAAGACCTAGTCTTAAAAATACTGGATATTTCTGCTTCTTTTTATTCCTTTTATGATATGTCATCATGCTTTTATTGACATTCTTCAGAAAAATATTATTACCAAGTTTAAAGGTATGAACAGTTTGCTCTTTCTCACAAATTCTCTAAATAGATTTATCCCAAAACCTATTTGAAAACTTTTCCAAAGGGACTACACAAAAAAACCCCAACCAACCAAACAAGAAACCCCTTATATTATAATGTTTTCATTATTTTAGGTGATAAATCTATAATCTTGAATACTCTAATAATTATGTAGATAAAAATGTTTCATGTTTATTTATTTGTAGATACTGGGGGGCCATTCCAGGTGTAATGTTGCGAAGATACACAGCATAAAATACGTTTGCTTTTTCTTAATTAGTTTCTTCATTTTCCCCACAGATTATTTTAAACAATTAGTGCAGCTCTAAAAATCTGTTATTTTAAGAAACCTTGTAATGCATTCATACTGTTGAGCTGCACACAGACTTTCAGCTTCCTACAGTAAAGCAGTTTTTAGTGTATAAACAAAAGAAGATCCCTTTTACTTTTCAAATTCAGAAATAGAGATGCTGAAATTATTATGTAGAAAGGGATGCAACTGGCATTTTCCTGAGCAGGGAATACACACTACTCAGTATATTGCCAACCACATTATATCCCATGAACGTTACCTGTGAATTATAGTGATATCCATCAGCACTGCTGTGGTCACAGTTCTGTCAGCTACATGAGGAGAGCTGTAGGTGCCAAGAGGTGTGGGAAGGTGGGGGTGTTAAAGCTCAGCCACTGACACGTTTTATTGCTTGAAAATTTTGTAAAGAGATTCTACTCTGCCTTTTTCATTTGTCTCTTTGATTTTCTGCTATTTGAAATAAGTTGTCACATTAAAAGACAATGTGAGACGGATGCAAGTTCACTTCTCCATTTGATAGGTTTTATGAAAAAAATTCTCCTCTCCCCACACACAGGCATGTGAGGCACAGGGTCAGGCAGGGGAACCTGAATAAGCTCATCAGAGACATGGGCCTCCACCCCCTCCCCACCTCAACCTGAAGTGTGCCAGGGGAGCTTTAAACCCGTGAGCTGGGGATGACACCCCTCAGACTAAAGGGGGTGCAGGATTTGTGACATGATACAGAGGACAAGATTCACAGGCCAGTCACTGGGTAGGCTGATTGTGTAAGCCTAGTTACTGGGGGGATAAACAGTGTAGATGTCAGTGTGTCTTTGTGTCTGTGTGTGCACAAGGAGACCCAGAGATCTGTACCAGCTTTGGAGGCTGCATGCCCAGGTTCCAGCAACTGGGCAGACTGGGTTCCATTGGCAGTCTCTGCACAGACTGAGAGCCTGGCTGTTGGAGGGATCCACCTTGTGCATGTGTATACATGTATATTCTCATTAATGGTCTTTATCCTGATCAGCCACAGGGGTAAAAGGAAGAGTCCACTTGTGCTGTTTGGTTTTGCATGACTGCTGAATGTTTCTCTTTTGTTTTGATCTGTGTGGCTGGATGTGTCTTAATATAAATACCTGGTTTCTGAGTATGTGCGACTATTAGGAATACATGCTTGTTACCAGCTGAACCTTGGGAAAAGGAGCTGCAGCATTCTCACCTCTGTCAGGCTACTGGATTCAGCAATGACTAGCAATACCTGGCTTCAGTAGGTTCATGGGGAATTTGCTGAACAAAAATGTTCTCTCCATACACATTTTTTCTGTATATAATTATAAAAATAAGTATAAAAGATACATAAATGTTTTTTTATTTAAAAAGTTCATTAAATATTATACCAGTTACATACTCAATTCAGTGAAATTTCAAATTTCAGTGTATCATATCCTAAGTTTATTTACATCTAAGGCAAAAATTACTGGCTTGCAAAGTCTGCTCATAATTACACCCATACAATTTATACAATACTGGCACTGTAGCTGTTACAGTAAACTGAATCAACTTCATGCATATTTGTAATATCAAAAAGGCAGATAAATAGATATACAGCACAGAAACCCAAAAATGTTTTAAAACTAGAAAGGGCCAAATCCTGTTACTTCCATAAAGTTCTTTAGAACAGTATAACTACCATATGCATGTCAAACAGGCAGGATTTGTCTTACAATCAACATTAATATTCAAGGCTGATTAAACCAGTAAACTGGCTACTTTAAGATGTGCAGGTATTAGAAACAGCAATAAAGACCTCCATCCTTCCAAAGATTACTGCTGAGCTATTGAAAGAGATCACGTAATCACTAAGTAACTTCATGCAAAGTGTGACAGAGCTCTGCATAGTTAGAGCTAGACACCTAGAAAAAAAAATAAAATTCAAGCTCACTTATTTTAAACTAAAATGTAAAGCAAATACTTTTAAAAACTGCATTCAATTATCCTTAATGCACATATAAATGTACCTACTAACAGATGAAAAAAAATTTAAGCCTTTAACTCTTTTCTGAACTGACCACACAGAGATTAAAACTCTACAAAAACTTCAAATCTTTGTAAGGTTCAATGGATCTAAGGATCCAGGGGAGTACTGAGAAAGCAGACAGGACCTCATAGGATAAGCCTGTATTGCACAATTCCTGTATAGTATATAGCATGTGTTAAACCTTCTTGGACATTTCATACTCTGCAGTAAATTTTGCTCCCACAGGTAGTTCTATTATAATCATTAGATTTTTTCACATGAATGCAAGTTCTGTGGATGCAGAAAATTAGTTTCTGCCTCAAGTTTTGTTGTTATCGTAGGCATAAATCACCCTATGCTAGCTGAATGTAGATTCCTGTCATTTAACAGGACAAAGATTTTATGAAAAATATGCGTTTTCTGTTAAGAATTCTTTTTGTGTCTGCAGACACTGTAATCAATAGCTATAGATTCATTTGCTCTTGATGCAATAACCATTTAATGTACCTTCAGTTATAAATCTTAGAAATTACTACACCAGTTTTATTGCTACCACAAGGTCTCCTGAAAAATACTTAAAGTCTTTCAGGCCAGACCCATCCCTCCAAACTACAGTCCCTTGGTGGAATCTAAGTTACATCCCTTCTCTGTAGCCAAGAGAAGGTGATTCAAGCCCACCAGTTTGTTGACTCCAGTTGATGAGTACATTTTGTAGTCGTGTCAAAGTTGTGTCATGATGCAGCAGAGGATTCTAGATTTCTGTGAACACAGAGGGGAAAACCTTCAGGTCACAATAAGAGGGACCGGAATTCCAAGTTTTGCTTCAGATACTCTTTCTACATTGTCTATAGTGACTAATGAATGGTCTAGGGTGGAAAGTCTGTCCCCCACCTGATACCACCCTAACTTTACACCTGCTAGTTCATCCTTTTGCAAGGAGGCAGCAGACATAGCACGAGCTCCTTGGTTTGATGAAGCTCAGCTGCGAGCCTGGCACACACCACCGCCTCTGCCCTCTCCAGACAGTCTTTTCATAGCACAGAATGTAACCTGCTGCTCTGCACCACTCATTAGAGGTAAAATGACAATAGTTTCCTGACACCCAGAAGAACGATTAATGTACCTAAGCTTGGTTTGAAACTGTGAATTCCAGCTCCACACAGACTGCTAAATCCAGGAGAAAGTGAGATTTCAGGATATGTTGTTCCTAATCCTAAAGCCGTTTGCAGAACTTGGCCTTAATCCTCACTGAATTCACATTCTATTACAATTCAGCATCTGAAAAACCCTGAGAAAGCTTTTTGTTCACTAATTGAGACCTATTTTAGTTCTAGTAGTAGTGAAAAACCATCTATGGAGCTGAGGGCTTCTCTTACCCAGTTGGAGGTTATATTTAATATTCTGTTCAGTTGTCTTTTGCATATGGATTTGCTAGATAACAGAGCTGCCAAATTAGAGTAATCCAAAAATTAAGAATAATCATCCACTTTCTAACATTTTAAACATTTCACTTTTACAAATGAGAGTCTTCTCACAAAGGATTACTTTCTTTCCTATTCAAGCAATTGATAAAGAATTCTGCACAGCACATAAGGTATGCCAGACACTACTTATTCTTTCCACATTTCAGAATGCTTCTATATTTTACAAAATCATTTATAGCAGATTGTTAAAGGCAAAATGGGACATTGCTTTTGGTCTTTCAGGCTTTGTGTGCTCTTGGGGTACTGATTTACTATACATCCATAATTTTCAGAAGCAATTTGATATTAGTCCGTACATGTTCGATTTCACACAGATCAGTTCATGGTTTTTTAAATAATTACCTGCCTTTCTATTTGCTATTGTTATTTCACACAAAGGATTAACTTTCATTCCAGAAAGGCAGACAAGTTAAGCACTACTGTATCAAAGAAAAGAAAAATAAATGCATCTGCAACTACCAATTAACATGTCTATAGCCACAAAGGATTTCAAAATTAATGTTTTCCAGACTGAAGTTTCCTAAGATTAAGCCACAGTAAACAGTAAATAACATAGTATATAAATTAGGACAAGAAACGCTAAATACAAAAGTTGGTCTTTGCTTCCCAGAATGCTGTGTTTGTGATATTTTATCATTTGTAAGATCTGAAGATTCCAGTAATGCTGGTTTGCTTGTACTTACTCCCCAAAGCATGAGCAATAAGAATTGGAGCTAAAACTTTATTCCCCAGCTAATTACTTTGCCAAAACACTAGCAGCTAAAAATTAGCCCATTTTATCAAAGTCGCTATTACACATGTTTAAATCTGTCTTGACCTGTGGAACTTTCTTATTTTGAAGTGATTTAGTGCATCAGGCTTACTATGCTGAGTCTGGCATAAAATTTTTTGTTGGGTTACATTAATTTTTAAGCCAATGGTTGTGATGAATTATTTGCCATAAAACTCACTACTCATCAAATGCACTTGTTGTGCACAGAGTTGGTAGTTTAAAGTGATAAGCAGTGAAATGTTAATAATGTTATTGTGAATGCTGTTGCTGGTCTCCTGACAAGAGCAGTTAGCCAGAATTTGGGGATTTTAGTGCTGTATCTACCAAGGCAATGAAAGTCTATTTTTGCTTTAATCTTGTTTATGCAAAGACACTCCTACTTGAAAGTGCTGTAAACCAAGAGACAGTCATTCTTCAAAAAATATTATTCTGACAATCCAGTAAGATAATTGTGCATTAAGCTCATGCACTACTATGTTGGATATGTAAGTCAAGATGAAGGCTTCACCAAGTACAGAGACCCTGCATGTGAGGAGCTGAAATACACCACTTCGAATAATTTTTGGAAATGTGAGGATATTACAGCTTATACCACATTTGGCCATTTCCAATATGCAGCATAAAGGACAAGGTATCTATTTACAACCAAATCACTGAGCATCTAGGGGATTTTGATTTCTAACTTAAAGCTTAGAAAAGGGTATCTGTCACCAAAAAGCAGCTATCGTAACACCATGTTCTGTGTAGACCTAATTTTCACAGTTTCAGAATGCTCTGAACACACCTTGATCTGGGATCCTCGTTGGCCTGTCACCTGAATATCACTTGCACATAGTGGTAAATAGGTGCCTACCAAGTGTGTCAGACTGCAAAAGCTTTTATCATACAAAAAGATCAAAAGCTACACTCCTGACACGGTCACCATCACTGTAGAACCTTTTTAACTCCCAGTGCAAGCTTGGCTCTTTCACAGCCTCGCAACAGTGGCAAGTTTTGAAATGTATAGCTTGCATGGAAACTAAAATAATATTTTTAGGTCATGGGTTTAGATTTAAGTACCTGACAAGGGAATTAAGAAGATTCAAGATGTCTAAACTGTTTCCTAGATAAAACATTTTCTTGTGTTTTTTGGTATCCTCAACATTAAATATAAGTGGTGAAGAATATAAATATAAGAATAGACTGATTAGCCATTTTATTTCTTTTCATGCTTTTCTGTCTAAAACTGAATTGCACTGTTACTATAACAGGGTTTGTGAAGGCCTGTCATGCTATGTCGAACATAGCCAGTATCAGCACTACCACTAATCTTATCAGCACGAGTTCTCTGGCAACATCCTTTTCTGCAGTATATTTTGTCATAACCCATCATTTCAGAGAGGGAGTCTGATTCACAGATTTATGTGTTTATGCTGCTGTATTTCAGGATAACACTGTAGCAAAGCATTTGAAAGTCTGAAATGGGACCAGGTGCCCCCATCAGAACCCTAAGAACATTTACATGTCCTCTCTTTTTCTGTGTGTATACACATACTATAGTTAGGTAGCAAGAATATGAGTACATCAGTGAAATACCTGCTCTGAGAGGAGACAGCTGAGAGCTGGTAGCTACAAGCCAAAGTCCCTACTGTTCTTAGATAGCAGGAGGCACACAAAAAGTACAATGTACCTACAGCATAATAACAGTCCTTCCAAATCCACTGCAACAGTCCTTCACTGACTGAAAGCAGTGCACTGAAAGCTTCACTGCACTGCATACCATAATGTAAAGGCACTATTTACTACTGTGTTTCTTCTGTTGGTATGCATGCAATAATTCTGTTCTGTGTGCCAAGCGTAGATGCAGATGTCAAACAGCAGAATGCTATCACCTCTGGTATGCAGAGTAGACAGGTGGGACCATCTCCCTACCAGAATTACTTCCACCTACAATTTTAGCAGTGTCCATATTGAAAAGAGGCCAATGAAAAAAGTAATGCAACTTTACAGTATAGACTGGTATGAGAGGTATTTGTCAGTTATCAAAGAAAGACTCCAACAGACTTAGTAGTTGCCTTGTGTGCACCACTACCCCAAACGACAAGCTTGACTATTTGTAGCCACTCATTTTTGTACGTACATGTTCAAATTACATTTCAGGGGGAGAACATTTAGGTGTCAATGGAGGATTTAATTCCTAATTCCTATATAATTGAATGTAGACAGCTTAGCTATAATAGACATTTTGATGAAAGTTATTAAAAAAAACCCAATTAATTTCAGTAATGGTAATTTTAAAAACAAGCAATAGTAAATAAGTACTTAGTTTCTTAGGAAAGTGTGTGGGGATAGTATACTTATAAATTACTTTATAATAATTTTAGTAGTTTAACTGGTAAACTTTGGCAGTGTATCATTTTTCAGAGATAAATTTTAAATGAAAAATCTATTTCTCAATTCCACACACATAAAATTTGCAGTTAGGTTACAGCAATGCAGGCAGTAAAATGTGTTCTTTCTTCATATTAAAAATTATGAAACTTTCTTTGAATTTTACTTTTCCCTTAAGACAACTAATTTAACATTTCAGTCATCAGTCACAGTTTCATCAAAGAAATAAACACTACAGAACAGGTATGTTATAAGCCTTTTTAAATAATGGTTTACTCACAGCTATGTAGTGCACTCAAAAAGAATTGCATGCTTCTTTTTCATTTTAATATGGACAATTAAATTCAGAAATACTAATTCCTTTAATATAAGTTTATTTTTTTTATTATTTTTTTTTTATTTATATAATATTAGAGAAGTGTCTATAACTGTCCATAACTGAAGTTTTGCTTACTCACCTAAGTATTTATTTGGTATGGAGTCATATAGTAAATTTCAGTTTCATTTTTCTGAAAAACTCTCTCTGTACTCTAAAAAAACTCTAAAAACCTTTTCACATCCTAACCCATAAAATAAATCTTTTCAGAACATTTGCTGACTATGCCTCAACAGTTTCCATTTCCTTAACTAGGGTTCCTTTTAGCCTGACGTCTTTTACAAAATAGCTGAGAATTTGAAGCCCTGGAAAAACTCAACTAGCTTTTACCATGGACTAGTTGGAGGCATCTTCATAATATATGCAAATCAGGTGTCGGTCATTTCAGAACTATGTTTTAATGTAGTCCAGATAGACATTAATATCTACTAAACTACATGTTGCCACATCGGGCAACTCATAGGCCCTCTGATTCAAACGATAAAACTCTTTCAGATTTTCCTAACTGTTTTTAAAAATGTTTTAAAGTTTTCCTGGTTTTCTACTGCATGGAAGCACCACTTAGTAAGCAGAGCATTTCTGACTACCAGTAAAGTGAAGGGTTTCCAGCCAGCCAGTAAAAAAACCTGGAAGCCACACATAGATAACAGGGGAAAGCGACAGAATTGGCCAAGTAAAATGGGGCTTTCCTTCAGGTATTAATTTACCAGGAGTCCCAAAAGGTTGAGATACATTGGAGACATGAGCTTCAGTTTTCCAACTACATTGGGTCTCCAATAGAGATGAATGATGGTCTGTAAAGTCCATTTAAGGATACCGTGTGCAGTTCGAGAGGAGTAACCATCATTAACTCTTAAATAAAATCCAGAATATTTCTTTGAATTCCAAATCTTTTGGTTGCAGAACAGAAACACTCAAAATACATGCACAACAGGTACAGTGAGACCGTATTGTCACCAGCACCATATTGTGCTGTTGATGCTGATAACGGGCAACCAAAAGTCTGTATACCATGGATGCACCTTTTGAGTCCCCAATGAACCTCATTCACATATGACTAGATTATAAGTCTTTGAAAACAGGTTGGAGCTCTGAAACAAAAGGAAGGATAGAATTCATTCCAGAAAGCAGCACTGGGAAACTGGCCTCTCTTATGCTGTAGTTCTCTGTCTTTCTTATATTATTAGCATAAATACTCTTCTATTACATATAACAGACCAAGTACAGGTTTATGGAAACCACAACTCTATTTCTCCCCACAAAAATAGTAATACTAGATGGTGATAATAAGGAAACAAAGTTAGGTTGTCTAGGATTTAAAACCATAGTCACTTCCCCTTAACTTACATGGACTATTTTTAATACATTGTGCTATTACAGGTCATCTTTTTAGTCAATATGACTTTATGTATAGCATCGGTAAGCTATTTGCTTGCTTTTGCCTGTTTGACTTATTATAACAAAGATAATTACTTGAAGCATTAAAGGTATCCTTCAAACTTCACCATATTTGTAATATATAGTTAATAATATATAATAGAAGTTAAATGAAGTATTTTTTCCATACCTTGAACTCTGTCAAACTAGTGTGGAAGGTATATAAATATCACAATAATAGGTTTCTACCTGTGTAACACCAATAATGATGACACAATGATTTTGTAGAAGATGATATTCGCTATCTGTATTTCAGTCCTGTGATCAAACTCCTAGCTTCATGAAACACCAAACTACCCATGAGCAAATACAAAGAGTCTGAAGTCAGTGAAACTATAGGTATTTCAAAAGAGCAAGAAATGAAAGTCACCCTATAATCCCTTAATCAGCATCTTCTAACTAGTTTTAGTCACTTACCCTTTGAAACTTATTAACCTTTTCCATACTAACATATAGCAACTATAACTAATGACCGCAGGCAACATTTATTTTCCAAGTAGAAGACTTCAGGTCCAGGATAAGTACCAAATGCAACATTTTTCACCAGTGTGAAATATAAAGGTCAAATAGGGGACATTTCAAAACCCACAACTCATAATGAATAAACAAATCACATTTCAGGAGACGTGCTCCTAAAGAGCATTACAAATTAATGATTAACAACATCAGTCAGTGAGTGACCTTTAATAAATTTATATGTCTTTAATCAAAAGTTATAAGTGGCAATTCAGTGGTTAAAGTGAAACATAAACGGCCTTCTAAGTCTTGCTTATCATCATATTACTTTGAAGTGAATTAATTAATTTATGCGTAAATTATATACTACTAAATATCGAGCAATATATGGAAGATGTTTTAGGATAATTAATGGAAAGCAGAAGTATACACATTTACTTTTAAAATACAAATTATTTGCTTTTGATGTTCCTTTTCTATAGTTTTTCCCATTCCTTAAGAGCAGCTCCTTCTTGTATCCATTCCTTCCACCCGTTTTCACTCTCCAGAGCTACTATGTTTCCATGAATAAGCCAATCTGATATTAAGTGGAAAGGTATTGAAGATGGAAGTAAAATAAGTCAGTTGTATGAAAGAAAGCTTTGAAAAATCTACTTTTTCAGTTCAAAAGGATTCCAAAATTTTGAAGAGCTAACTTTTTTCCTTATAGACATTCCAGATCACACATCAGCCATTCCACCGCTTGCAGAAAGCCTGCATAAAACTGTATCAGGTGGTCTTTGTGAACAGAAATCCAACTGTGTTATATCTGATCAACTTGGGACCACTGGGGAATTGAGTGCACAAATCCAGTGATACTGAACATAGAGACATGAACTTAATAGCAGGCATTGCCTCCCTGGTACAGATTAGAGGAAACCTGAAAGGAGCTGAACTCCCTGTGCTGTCTTTCCTATGGTCTGAATGAAGAGCTGGGAAAACATTATTTCAGTTCCCAAACTGGGTATTTTGTTACATAGGTAGAGCAGGCTGGTGAAAGGAAAACCTGAACTTTTCTTTCAGTACTTTTAAAAGTGCCACATATACTTCCTTTAAAAGCAAGTTTCCTGGCACACTCTCTGATGAAATGATAAGCAAAGTAAACAGAAAGAGCCAGAAAGGATCTGAGGAACAGTGATGAGTGAAGGAACCTTAGTAACATAATCAGTGAAAACCTAGTCAGTAAAAATTAGAGCACATTCGATAAGCTGCTTCTACAATTACCAAGACAAAAAAATTGTCCCTGGTGTGAAAAACACTGAGATGAGTGAACAGCAGAAACTCTCCCTCTCTCACAGGCCTTCAGGCTGAAAGGGGATTATTGCCTACAAAGATACAGCATCCATTACAGGGTGAAGGGGGGAAGAGGATTTGTGGACTGTGCTATTATGGGATATTTCAATTAAATTGTGAGAATGCTCAAAGATTCTTATAGGATGCTCAAGGGAAGGACTAAAGATGGGGAAGGAGGGTGACCAAGATGAACTGGGGAGGAATACATGTGGGAAAAGAGAAAGGAAACATGACAAAACGAGTTTCATGTGAACAGGTGGCTGGTCAGCAGGTTTGTCTGTTCTGATTGCAGAGGGGAGGAACAGGCTGTTTGTGAGACTCAGGTTTATGTGAAGGCTGTGTGTGCTTTTGTGGGTGCCAGTATAGGCACCGTTCCTCATGGTGGTCACAGTTACGTTCACCTTATGTGCACATACTGGGAACACCTCGCTTTAGGGAAAAGGGAGCTGCAGCAGCTTCACATGCACTCAGCTGGGACAGGGGAGTTCTCTGGGCCTCCTAGTCTACCAGATTTGGCTGCCTCTAGTAATTCCTACAGAACAATTTACAAGACTGGAAACAAACAATTTAACTACTATAATTTTTCAGAGAGGTAATTCAGACACGGACCAAATACATTTTTTGAGTTTAGAAAGTTGAGAATTATGACTCTAAAGATTCTCCATCCCTGGAACTACTCAAAATCCAATTAGACATGGCACCGAGCAATCAGCTGTAGCTGACCTTGCTTTAAGTAGAGGCTGGGACCAGGTGGTCTCTAGGTGTCCCTTCCCACCTCAGCCATCCTCTGATTTCCTGACAAAAAATTCTTCCCAACTTTTCCAAATGTCCTAAAAATTATGCAGTAGAAATGATGATGGTAGAATGCTTACAAAAAATTGTAATCTCTTAGGAGCCAAAAGCCACTTCTAAAGAAGCTCTATGGTCCATATGGCCTTAGCATGCAGACCTAAGCTTTCTCCACCTATGCAGTGACCCATGTGCTTCTGTAGCTCGACTAAATCAACACCGAAAACAATATCATGTTGATCTGGATTCCTCCCATGTCACTGCAGGCCTGTGGTTCTGACCTGTTTCAGATTCAAACAATTCAAGATGTGGAAAGATTGAGAAAATAAGATAAACATTTAAAGCAACATCATTAAACATAGATACAACTGAAATTCCCTGTTTAATTGGAGAGCTAGTAGAAGTAAATTTAAAAGGGAAAAAATAAAGTCAGACACCGTTAATCAACATAATGTACAATATGTTTAGGGCAAAATGTTGCCTCAGTGTAAAAACTGATAGATTAAAAAATAAAAATAAAGTGGTTTTCTATAAAACCTCAACACTGGAAAATTTATATTCCACTTGAACACACTTGTCTAATAAAATACTTCAAGAGGAACCACTGAGGTATTTTGTTTGTCTTTGCAGATATTTCAAGCTAAACAATATACTCAGTTACTCCTGTAGTCACATTGGTAAGAAATGAGTCTGACTGAGTCACACCTTTCAGAAAAAATCATTCGTGACCAAGCTGGAAATATCCAGTGGTGAAGAATGGATCATTTTGCTTTCTAAGTAATTCCAGCAGTTAACACCAGCAACAGTAAAGATGTGTACTGTATTTCTTACTTGAATTTGTTTGATTTTACCAACTAGCTGTTAGTTCCTGTAATGATTTTCTCTGATAGATGAAGGAGCCCCTAAATAACCTTTATTTTGTCTCCGTGAAGCTTAACAACTATAAACCACTCAAGACATCATATGGCGTAGTATGCTGAAAAAATTGCTTAAAAAGTTTAAAGAAGATTTAGGAAGCAAAAAGATAGAGGACCAAACAAGTGCTTCTAGGTGTTCTTCCAACCACTCTCTTAAGCTTGTAACAGTTAGCATTTGTAATATTTTTTTACCATTTTTGTGGGGTTTTTTTACTGTTTTGAAGATATCACACTACTATCTAAATAAACTGTACAATTTAGGTAGGTTGGAACAATTATCCAAATCCCAGATGTGCTTATGAACATAAGATTATTATTTCTGGAATGCCACAATAAAGGATTTCAGATTTAAGATTCAGCAAGGTTTCTTATTTTTACCAAAAGTTTTATCAACAAGAGGGGAAGAAAAAAAAAAAAAAAAAAGCTTTTTATTTTCAAAAGTATTTGTTCTTAGGAAACTCACTCTGTAGCCCAGTATATTTAATTTCAGTCTCCCTTATTTAGCTTTTAGGATTACTTAACGTCTAGGGACCAGTCCTAAATACTGTGATTTTTGTTTCTGAATATATTTATACATTTTCTAGTATTATTATATGGGGACTTTATATCAGAGCTAAACAGATCAATACTGAAAAAATAAGTATATCTGACTTATGAAGCCTTCTAAATTGTAATACCACACCATATTTCAGAAAATTTATTTAAGATCATCACTGTCAATGTACTCCAGGATCTCATGAGCAAGAAAAATAAAGAACTCTCACAAAAATATATTGGTTGGGTTTTTTAAAATTCTTTTCTCAAGGCATTCGAATATAGAATAAAAACTAACATAGTGTCATAACAAAAAATACTGGTTCATTATAGTTCTTCACTATATTCACTTCTTCATTATATTTTCTGAGTAGCCATTTTGTTGCAGGCTTCTTCAGAAAATCAGTTTCTCCAAGTATTATACCAGTGAGAGATACCCTTTAGGTAAACATAGAATATAGATAACCACCAAAGCAAACTGTTAATCACACACTTGATTCTTTTTCCCCCTCAGAAACCTTCCTTTTCTTTATTTCCTTCCTTTTCCTTACTTCTGATCTCACACTGAAGAACAAGGAAAATCAAATGCATCTGCTTGAGTTACCACAGCAAAGCAAGTTAATTCTGATTCAAAACAATGTGTGACAAGTTAGACAATTAACTAGTCTGATTTTGTGGAGTTGACTGAGATCTAGAATTCATTTAGCTATTATTTGAATCATTTTACAAGGACAGAAAAATACATTTAAAGGCAAGAATGTTTGCAGTCACTTTTTAATCTACATTTAAAGATATTGCTAAGCAGAGAGGTGTAAATCTGTAAGTGCTCTCATTCAAATGTTATATTTGATTTTGTTTTCTCATTCAAAACAAGTAAGTAGCAATTATTAAGCTCCCTAGAACAAGCTGAGCTCCCACTGAGAAAAATATTCTGCATTCGGAAGGTTTTGACAACAATTACACCCCAGTAGTTTCTGGCCAGATGGTTTAACAAAAAAGGTATTTTGAATCTTGCAAGTATTCTGGTCCAGGATTTTACATTGTCTGCATGTTAACTGTGCCCACCTGTACAGGATTTCTCAACTGGAGGCTCATTTTGTCAAGTGATAACCTGATCCTCATCCCAGAGTGAATTTTTTTTCATTATCTAAGTGGAAAAACTGTCAAGTCCCAGATTCACAGAGGCATTGAGGAGTTTGAACCTTACTGAAATCGAAGGGGCTTAGGCTTTTCAGTGCTAGTCCCAAAAATCAAACATAGTTAAGAAATCATAGCAGTCACAGATAAATTATACCTAATACCGTCCTCCTTTGGCTGAACATGAAAACACACTTATTAAGGAATAATAAATAAAATTAAGTTGCTTGAGGTATGCTAGCAAAGAAGTGCCTGAAATACTTTCAGGAAATCACAGAAACTTTTTTGTGTCCAACAGTGATTTACTGAGTTGGAAAGCAGCCAAAAGTCATTCCAGGCCAGAATCAAAGAAAAATTGTATAGCCCTACAACACCTTGCTTCCATCATTAGGACCTTGCTCCTGCTCCTTAAGCTTTTATGAACATAAAGAAGGTGAGACAGAGCTGTAGCAGGAGAATTTCTCCAGGCCTCCATAACAGTCAGATCCACAAGGGAACACTCAGACTAGCCTACTCCCAGGACATCCTGATTTATTATCTTAGCTGCATCATTTCTCTCTCTCTCTCTTTCTCTTCCTACCCTTTTCCTGCCCCTTCTAGATCACTTTGAACTAGTAACAATGAATGATCTCTTGTTATATGTTTGAATTTGAGTGAATCCAAGCAGTTCTGCTATTGTTAGGGGCTTCTAAGCTTTATTGTGAAAGATAGTAACAGTAAGATGGTTTAGAGATCACACTAATATTCTACCTAATGATACCTGTTACTGGGGCTCTGCAAAGTGTTATTGACACATTGCTATATTCAGTGACATGCAATTAGTCATTATATCACTAACCAGAATGAATGGTTATAACTTTGAGGATGTCTCTTCAACCTTCCCACTGGATAAATGACACTGGCTTCAAGTTTAACCTAAAAGGAGGCCATTTGACCTGTAAGTCCTGTGGCTGTAGGAAAGCACCCTGGGTTTTTGTCAGTATGGTGTTTACTGGAATGTAATTGTATTCCGGTAGCAAAGTATCTGTGTGCTTCTCTATGACTGGAAAATCATCCCTGCCAGACCTTGGACATATAGCACTACTCACAAGAAAATATAAAGGAAAAAAACATATATTTTCTTTGCTGAAATGGAGGGAGAGCTGTTCTGATGACCCTCTTGGCAGCAGCAGCAACCTTAGAATCTGGGAAAGCAAAGTATGTGGAGAACTATATTTTCCTACCAATACTATGATATAATATTTTCCCTTATATCACTAGTTATCTGCGTTCTGTGATGACAGAGTTTAGTCAGTATTTTTTAAAAATAATTAATAACAACCATAGTAATGATAATAATGATAATGATGATAAGAAGTGAAAGAGGGAAAAAGAAGATAGAATGATTAAAAAAGGCCTCAGATCTCCATATTGTGTCGTTGATAGGGATATGACTACATAAATACACTTGAGGATCTTGATTTAAGACTCTTTCAATACTGCTGGAGAGTAAAATATTGAGATGTGATTCCTTATGTGATATTTTTTGTCACACCGGAGCGTTCCATGTTTCATCTTGATCTTTAGTTTATCCTCAGGACCCTGTCTAAAGTTTGGCTATCAGACCCCTTCACAAGAGAACATGCATGTAAGGGCAAGAAAGTGACGATCACATCATTAAAAGGAAAAGTTACAGTGGCCACATATGAGCACTACTGTTTGGATTTTTTTTCCAATTTTAATGTTAAAACGAAACATGGATTGCATCCTAGTAGCACAGTGCAGTCAAATACATCTTTTTTTCCTGTCTGAAGAATAGTAGGAACAAATAGAAACACATCTGCATATATACCTTCTAAGTAGTTCTTAGAAGGCCAGGCTCGGAGCCAAGCCAAGGTTTTTACTCACTGTCTCCCTCACATTCCCACTTACTTCAAACACTGTCATTTCCTAAGTGAACTAAATTGTACATCTCATTTAAATGATGGCTCCAGCCTGGTGTACTGTGGCAACAAGGCAGCTTAAGATTGTGATATTGAGCTTGTCTGTACAGATTCTATAACTAGACAGTCAGCCCCAGCCTAACTTTGGATGTGTCACATCTTATGTAACAGAAGCTAGTTGCTTGTTTTCATACACCAAACTACCAATTAAAAGGCTTAGTCTGTTTTTCTCCATTGTACCTAATGTCACTGAATAGCCAGAGGAAGGCATTTTGGTATTTTAGTTAAGCATCTGTGTGAAAGCACAAGAGAGAACATGGTTTTGGAAGAAATATTGAAAGACTAATTTGGTATGCAAACATCTCAGCAAATCTGTGGCGTTAGAGATCGAGACAATCACATAGTAAAGTAAAACATGAAATGCTCATATTTTAAAAATCCACGGATAATAACCCTAGTTCCATCAGTTTCAGTTCATTTACCTCTACTGCATGGAACTCCCTAACTACAGCTCCAAGAACTGAGACAGAGTTTCTAAACAGAAATGTTCTAAATTTAAACTGGAAGTCTATGGTACCCCAAGGTTTTTATTAAAAAGGAGCTAGGTAATTTCAGACAAAATATTTAAGGAGGAGGGGAGAATGGAATAGAAAGCAACCTCTGAATCATCCAGTCCAGGGCTGGCACCAGTGACTAAAACCAGTTCTACTTGTGCATTCAGATGACCTAAATATCCAAAAGTCTATCAGAAGATAGATCCAGATGATGAAGCTGCTTCAGCTAATATCAGATTTGAACTACCAGAAATACCACCAGAATACTAGAATCCATCCATCTAGGACTTGACCATATGGCAAAATGAAAAAAAAAAAAAAAAAAAAAAAAATTAAAAAATGAAGAAAGGTTGCTCCATCTTACATCCTTCCAACAGATAAATATTGCAAAATCAGACAGATATTTTAAAATTGGTATTAAGAACAAGTGTTTTTAAAACAAAATTCTTGACCTGAACCAGGATGGTTTACTACATGGATACCCTACGTTGATTAACACAGAAGAATTTAACTTTCAGCATGAACTTTTAATAAATGCTACTGAACAAGTATTAAAACAAACTTGTGGTCAATCAATGAGCAAGCTAAGCTGAAATTAGGTTTTCAGTCTCTGAAAATCTGTAGAGTTTGATTCCTTGAGCTTGTGTTTAGGAGAAAGAAGGAAGCAAGCTGTGGTTATTTCAGATACTGTAACCTTCCCTCTGAATAAGTAACCAGTGAACCTAATATACAGCAGAGAAAAAAGGAGAAGTGAAAGACAAGTAAAAGAGAAGAAAAAAGAGACAGAAAAAAAGTACATACCATCTCCAGCAGCTTTGAGTTTTCACCAGTACAAGCTATTAGAAACATAATTGATTTTTTATGTTGGCAGCTGCTGTTCTTTTGACAATATCAGGCAAAGAGCATAATATTACTCTGGTTTATCCATGACATTAATTAAACATCAGCTCTGCATCACCCATGATGACATACTACCCCTGCATAGTGAAATAAATGCACATTCCTAGTTCATTATGAAGGGTAAAATTGAAGCATAGAGTCCATGCCATAACAAATCATTTTGCAAGCAATTCCACTTCATCCAAATGCTTTACATTAGATGAAAGTCAGCAAAGCAGAAAGCGCTTTCATAAGACTATCTTAATCTCCAGCAAAGGCAAATGGCTTCAGAAAGCATGTCTATGCACAAGTTTCTTTTCCTCTCCAAATCAATTCAACACAAGCTGGTGAAAAAAAATATGGCTATGAAAGGCAGTGGGATCCATAATTGGATGTAGGAAGTGATTGAAAGACCAAAGAATGGATCTAATACAAAGCCTACTAATTTAATGAGAAATAATTTTACTATCTACCATGAGCATTCATCAGTGCTCCCTGGGTCTGAAACTTTCCTGTTATGGGGCCACTTTAAGGGACAGAACATAGTTTGAATGAGGTTTTACTGTATTGCCAGCAGAATGAGAGGTACCATTATACCTGATTATCCAAGTCTACCATGTTTCTAAAAGTTCATAAACTTACAGATGTCTATACCAGTGGATGGAGCATTTATGGTACTTTTGTACATTTAGTGTACCAATTGTTACATCTTCACTGAAAACAATTTTAAAAGATCTAAGTGCAGATTTCACCAATTGTCCAAATTGTGTAACAAAATAATTTTAAGAAATTTTCTACTTTTAGATGTGATTGCAAAACTGGTTTGAATGCTTAATCAGCCTATAATGTATTATTATGCAAATTATTATTTGCAAATTGACTTGTTTTTTAGCAAGAGTTATTGTTTATTTTGTTTCCTTACCATCGATCACAGTAGGGTCCATTCTGAAATTATATTTCTGATATCTGAGAGTGCTAGTATCTGATAGCAATATGCTGATAGTTTCAGGAGGATTTTTTATGCTTCAGCAACCATTATATTTCTTTGCTTAAGGAGCAGAGGTAATACTGAAAAAAACATCAAGTCTCAGTCTTCATTTTCAGCAAAAACTATGCTTCCAAACTATTTTGAAGTGACTATTATCCCTATGAAATATTTACAAGAAAGTACATCATGTCTAGAGTGGTTCTAGTCTGTGACTGCAACATATAGTTTATAAATTGAAACAGGTGTGGAAAAACAGGTGGTTGCAGCCATTCAAGAGCATAGCTGGAATTTACCATGAGATTAAAAAAAAAGAAAGAGAAAGAGAAAGAAAGATTAAAGGAAAAGGAAAAGAAAAAAAAAAGAAAAAAAAAAAAAGAAAAAAAAAGGAAAATAAAAGAGAAGGGGGGAAAAAAAAAAAAAAAAAGGAAAAAAAAAAATTAAGTAGCTCAGTTAGCTCCTAAGGCAATTGCAGAATTAATGACAGAAAACACAGTTCTTCACTGGGCCAAGTCTGAGAGCTTGCAATTTTGTTGCTTCTTCCTAGAACAAGTTTATGATAGCTGTGTACTACTACTCTATTACAAACTAAATTTTTTTGTCCAACACAGATACTGACTTGAGGAGAAAAATGGTATTTCTCTATCTTGACTTCCAAATAATTTAAACCAGTGTCTAAGAAACTAATGGTACAGAGTACATTTATCTGTGGCTGACTTCATTTAGATGTCAACAAAAATCCTAATCTCAGCAGATTCTTATGTTGACTGACTTTTAGACACAGTAGTAAATGCTGCCTTGGGTGAGTGTTAACCTTGTTGCAACATGATCTACTTTGAATTTACACTGAAGTCAATTTACTTCTGTTGTACAAAAAATATATCTAAACCAAACTCACATGCAAAGGACTAACACGTTACTAGTGCAGTACTGACATCCCTTGAGTACTCAAGAACATCTTATAAGATCTTCTATCTTATACTTTCCTCCTGCGTAAGGGTAAGTTTCATAATTTCATATATTCATAATATTAAAAACTGAGCATTTCATAGGTCTTTAATAAAAGCATCAGTATCCATAAATTACATGCTTGGATGGTTTAGTAGTTGCCCCTTTGATCACAAAAATTGATCACTTTTGAAAACAGAGCATTCATGCTCTTCGAGAGTAAATAAAATAAACTCAGCTTCAAGTACACTTGGAGTCTGCATCTTTTTCTAAATCATCAGCAACTGTTGGTGTGACTGGGAGCAGGTGAATTCCCACAGCCCTAGAAAGGTAAGAGGCTGAAGTGATTTGTGCTTTCTTAAATGTATTGGACTTATGCATAAAGATATACACATTCTACTAAAACTGATCATTCCATTTTTTAATATTCCTAAACCACAAGAATTTAAATTAGAATTAACTTGTCTAACTTCTGCTTGAGATCAAATTCCTTTTGGCATTTGTGTACTGAAAAGCTATTTGCAGGAACATAGGAGCTGGCATGCCAGATCAAACCAATGGTCTATCTAGATAGTATAGTAAGTGTGCTTATCAAGTCTCACAGTTTTCCTATGAAATTTATGATTCAAAAACTTCCTGTTTATTTTTCATCATGTAGACAACAATCAAAGCAGACCATTAATTTCAGGGAGCAATTTAACATATGTGCTTCAAAGTCTTTCTAATGGATCTCAAAAATGCTAAAATTTTGGTGCCTGAATGGTATGTTTAATATACTTTTACTAAATTGTGCTGTCACATGCAGTCAGAAAAAGTATTCTGCCAACAGTGGACCCTATCAACAACTCCACAGAAACCAATGGAGTTGGACCAAGGATAAAAGTGGCCAGCTATGCATCATATTTACTGCTTCTTTTCATTCATCTGCATTAAAGAAAGCATAAAATAGATAAACACTCACTGCTTCTGCTAATCCTAAAGCAAGTCAGCTAAAATTATATTAAAACAGTTAATTTACTAGGCAGACACAGAACTGTAGCTGGAGCTTTAGAGTTAAATATTTTTTCTATAGTAAACTCTTTTTTAATATATATACAGGAAGTTAACTTATTCTTTGAGGGTGCTTGCATATGTAATTAAGCTCCATTAAAGCTGTTGAGATTTAAGCAGTGCTTAAAGGTAAGCATATGTTAAAGTGCTTCCTTGAATTAGTCCTATAACTGACAAACTGTATTCCATTTCAGTAAGCAACAGAGGTCTGAGGTGTTACACTAATACTTTTTCAGGACTTCAAGACAGACTCACATTGGACAGCATCTTTAAAAACAGAGTATTGCTGCAGAAAAAAAAAAATAAAATATCTAAATTTAACTATTAATAATTTGTTGTCTTGGGCAGGTCCAGTTTTTGTAATTTTTCAAAATCAATTTTATGGTAAAAAAATGTCTAAGAATAACTTTTAATGTTCTATTAGTTTCTAATCTCACAAAAATATTTTTAGTCTCTAATTCCTTGCAGGGGCTTCACTTGACTCTATGCATGTAAGGCACATCAGATCCAAAAAGGTGTATCAGTTGGTCCTTTGTTTAAATCACTTACAAGAAGCTCAATATTCAAGGTTTCCCACCTCTTGAAAGTACAGCTGCTTGAAGTGTTATAAGGTAGGCTGTGATTTGAAAAACCTGCAACAATATTTTACATAAACAAATCATTCTCAGTTTGTAATGATACGTCAAAAAGTCTATTGCCCCATTTCACAAAAATGCTGTAGTTTAGCCATCAAATACTCACAACAGCAAAGAAATGCTTAACCAACAGGAAGAACTGTCACTGGCATAAAAAATAATAATAAATGATATGGAAAGGGGTGTTTGTGCTGTTGCATTTGCAGTTTCTTAATTTTCCTAACAAAAAAAAACAACAACCAAAACAAACAAAAATAAAATAAAAACAACAACAACCACCAAAAAAACCACACCAAAACCCCCCAAACAGAAACCAAAACCACCACAACAACAACAAAACCCAACTAAATGAAAATTAGCCCATTCTTTAAAAATCCTGACTGGACAACAAGACTCAAACATACTGGGTATCTAACTATTTTGTATTTCAAACTCAAGTTATTTTGCTGACGTTATTCTCTTTCCACCTGAGACACTTGCTTAAACCCCTAATAGTGAAACAGGGAAGATTTGCAAGAGCTACAGGTGACCATTTCTTGCCCCTGAAAGCACATTATCAATGAACAACTGTTTTTTATGTGTGATATATAAAAACAACTATATAAAAACTCACTCTATTTTTAAAACACTTCATGTATTTGCATTGAATTGGAAACAAAAAGCAGAGCTCAACAGATGTTTCATATAGGTTTCATACAGATGTAAAATGAAAAAGAGGCCGCTTTGCCATATATAATCTTCTGAAATCACACAGAAATGGTTGTCACAGAATCCAGAGTCTAATCATCATGATGTCCTAATCTGTTTTGGAAAATGGGTCCATTTTTCCTTCACATACTGGGAATTAATTGATCTATTTATTACTGTTTTCCTGCAAAAGACAGAGGACTATAGAAGGGGCTCAAAAGAGCTTTGAGTTGACTTTGAACAACTTGTCAAGTTACAGAGAATCTGCAGAAGTCATTCATTCAGTCATAGTTTCAAATATCAAATATCACTTTTAGGATACCTCTACCCAGACAGAGGGTAAAACTGAGTTTGTGGAGATGGGTCTGAAGAGTTTACTTCATGCTAAGTATTCAAAAGTACCAATATGATACCAAAAAAAGCTGTTGCATAACTATGTCCTGCAGAAAAAGAAATCCCAGGATACTGCTGTTGAGGAAGCTCATAGTGGTAAGTCTAAATGAGCCTATTAAAGCAAGAAGTAGTCCTAATTAAAATAAACGCATCACAAACCATATGAGTAGAAGACATTCTTTTTTTTGGAACAGTCTAGGCCAATGTAAGTATGCCTGTATGTACATATATGTATGTGTGTGTGTATACAACAATGCATGAGGTGAGGTTTCCAACAATTTACATTACATTCTGGCAATATTGCAAGTTTACATAGTGCCCTAGGTTATTTTTTAATTTAATTCCTCTATTTGTACACTGCACTGTTTGTTACTGGCTGATTTTGTTCAACAGAGTCATTTTAATTCACATTGAAGGAGAACTTGTGAGAAAAAAATCTGTATTTTCTTAAGCTTTAAATGTCAAGTAGGGTTGAGGAGGGGGGTGATGTTTACTTAATGTAAAAGACAGTTTTCCTAAGTAGAATTAAAGAAAGTAATTTGTCAGATAAACTACTGAAGTAACATGGAGCATCCTTTTCAGCTCACAGCCTACTAAGGAAAAAAATAAAACAAAATAAAAAGAAAAAAAATAATAACCCAGAACTCAGTCACCAATTGCATTTCTGCAGAGTACAACAAGTTTCTAAATAAATTCTGTAGGAGACCATAAAAAACCTATGGTCTGAGCTGCATTGAGTAAGAAAATGGGAAACAAAAAGAGAGGAAATTATCTGGAACAATAAAAAGAAAGACATGTATTATAATTAAAATAACAAGTTGTGCCGTTGTTTAGCTGAATTTGATTTTCTAAAGTTAGATACTTGATTGCCATCTCTGATAGAAATTTTTTTTACAGTAAAGTGACAAACCTGAAACCTGACTGAATAAGAATTTTTTTGTGAGTGACTCCAGGTTTTTTCTTATTTTTCTCTGAATTAGAACCATAAAATAATGCAGAAAGATTAAGTATTAACAAAACCAACAATATTTAAGCCTCATTAGAGAACCACTTTTAGCCTTTTAGCCTTTAGCCTCAAAATGCTGTAGAAAGGGAGGTATTTCAATCCAACATATAGCATTGCTAAGAATAAAACCTGTCTCCCAAGTTATCTTTGAGTGCCACCTCTTTCCTCTCCCTCTTAATTTCTTCACAGATGCTGGAGAAAAAGGAATATGACTGGAATATATAGTCAAAAGTAATAAAGTAAATTAATTTCAGGACTTCACTTCCATTTCAACACATTTACATAGAGTGCAAAATCAGAATTCCCGTATTTCTTTCCAGAATTTCACAGGCAGCAATCTGCCTGAGATATGTAGTACATATTTAGTGAGTTTGATTTGTTCAAAGTGCATTTCAGTCACGGCACACAGTCTTTTTCCATTGATCTGCCCATCAGATCAACCTCAGGCATGGATATAAGGTTGCCTGAATGACTTCAGGCTGGTTGAATATCCTAAGACAAATGCTCAGTTTTTTTAGTCTCTAGCTGGATTAGACTTCTGCATGGGGCGTGGTGAGAATTTTCAGAAGTTTCAGAATTGAAAGCATGAGAAGACTCAGAATTCACTTGTCAGGACCTGGGGAGAATTCAGGATTCATATATTTCAGGGTTTTTTTCTGCCAATCATGTCCACTAGCATTCTTCTAACTTAGTATGTCCATAAAGCAAACAAGCACCCTAACTTCAGCATTACAAAAACATCATAATGTGGCGAATTTTAAAGCAAAAACATTGGCTTAAAAATACATTAGTTTTAACTAAATATTGGTTAAATAGTTATTAGTTAAATTAGTTAGCTCCATCAACATATGTCTGCCTTTAGCCTCTTTATCTTCCACTTGGAATGCCTTTATGGGGGTGCAGGGAATATGGAGGGAAATAAGGGCTGTTAAAACTTTTCTGCTAGGCTGCTTCGTAGACGGTTAGGGCAGCTTCCTTTTATGTTTTTCTGCTGACCTCTAGATAGATGCTTTTCTTTATCCTCAGGTGTCTGCAAGGAGCATTCCTCCTTCCTGAACCACTATAAAGTGTGACAGAAAACCACTTTTGAGTTTTCACAGTGTTGGAGGAATCACTGGCTGGAGCAAGCCTCATTATTTTTGAGTTCAGGTCCCCAGGTGAATGCAATGCACTGTGTCTGTGTGCTCTCATCTACATGAGTTGGGATCCTTTTAACTCATTTGCTTTAACAAGAGGATAACTGAGGAGAAAATTTTTCTCCATGGTTTTACTTTAAAAATCTCTCTGAAACAAAATGCTTATTTCTATAGTTAATTGTTTTGATTAAAGAAAAGCCAAAATTACTTTTTTGGAACGTATTTGTTAGAGTCAGTAGGCTTAGGCTACCCTTAAAATAAGAAAAAGACCAAGAGACATATTTTAGCTGTGAAGTCGGTCTCTGAAGCTCACTCTGTCTCATTTTTTGTTGTGGTGAGTTGACCCGGGCTGGATTTCAGGGCTTCCCCAAAACCACTCTGTCACTCCCCTCCTCATCTGGACAGGGAAAGAAATTATAAAGACAGGCTCATGGGTCAAGGCAAGGGCAGGGAGATCACTCAGCAATTACAATCATGGGCAAAACAGACTTGACACCTGACAGCAAAATCTCTGCCATGATCATCACCAACATATTTTAAGAGAGTGCAACTACTTTGGTAAGTCTCACATCAATTTCAATAAGTATTCACTTTAGAACAAAATGTATTTTGTAATGATGCAGTCAGAAATATGGGCATATTGATTTGTGCGGAGAACTGAAATGCTGTTCTTCACCAGTTCTCAGTTTTGTCATTCTGAAGCTACTTCTGATTTCTTGTATTTCTCACTGTTTGCACATTTGGCAATGTTAAACCTTCCAGACATTAAAAGAAAAATTTAAATACTGAGTTATTTTCTAAAAAAGTATAGAATTCTTCAGTTTTAAGATAGATAGATAGAAAAGTTTTGAGTTTTTTGTTGTTTTTTGTTTTTTTTTTTCTCATAGGTCATCAAGCTTCAGCTAAAAGGTATTGACTTTTTAGAGATGATTCCTCATGTCTATAAAGCATTCTCTTCTGTATGATGTTTGAGTGGACCCTCACTTTTTCCCAACTGTTTCTCTGTGGAAAACCGAAACTGTGGTGAGGTTGGAGAATTAAACAAAAATCAATAAGATTGTAAAAAAACAAATAATTTATTTCAGCTAGAAGTCAGAATTCGTCCAATGGAAAGTTTTAAGAAAGTTAAGTATGCAAGTTACTGTTTTTACCACAAATTTTAAAAAAAGAAAAAAGTTTTATTTAAACTGCTTACAGCATTTATTATTTCATAGCATTCCCTCCTTATAATCTACATATAGATATGTACTTGTAAAAATAACACCAAAAAAAAGGGAAAGGAAAAAACCAAATTGACCACCTGCTATACTGCTATACTTCTGTCAGAAATACCTGCATTTGGACTTCCCAAGTGTTAAAAACATTGACCACCTGAATCTCCTTTTAAAATAATAGTTACTGGCAGAATTTAGGAGTCAAACATTTTACGGCATTGGTCTTATTTAATTTTTGCTCCTAGTCACAAGTCCTCAGAATTATGAAACTGCAGTTTTTATGTGAGAACACAAATAATTATAACATGAAACTATATATGCAACTGAAATCTCATCCTGACATCCTAGTTAAATACTGTCTGGCTTCCTGATGTCCACAGTCTTATTCATAAACAGCACCAGCTCCCTAACAACCATGTGCATTATACAGTCTGGACACAAAAGTGACTGGCTTCCTATTAAATTTTCTGAAAACATGGTTTCTATAATACCCTGTGAGTATTTCCACTACTTCCTCTCTTCAAACCTGCTTTCAGGAGGATGAAGTTAAAAGTTTAAAAATAAATAAATAAATAAATCAAATTAAAACATCAACAAAAATCTGTTTTAGAGATTGATCTATTAAGAGCAAACTGGAAAGACTGCTCAGTAGAGAGATTAGGCTGTTTACAGTTTCCTGGTCTGACTCAGACTTCCTATGGAAATGTCAGCTATATTTTCTTCTCCTATGTGGGCAGAATTCCCAAATCAAAGTCATGTTATCAAGATAAGTGAATTTATTTTAAGATGCAGTTATTATTATGATGAGAGAGACATAAAATCAATGTTTCAGATAAATAATTTTAAATTGTTACTTGTATCCAAACAAATACTAAACAAAGTATTTCCTGATGCTCACAACAATTGTCTTCTTTTTCCTTTCATTTTTATTTTAGCCCTCTCTGCCTTTCCAGTGTAAAAACCTTTATGTTTAATTCTGAAACTTGTAGACTGGCTTTACCACATTCCTCAACTGTTCTGTTCATTAATGCCCATTGCCCTTCCTTATTTGCTGATTTTGACCTCCACTGAATTACCAAAAAAAAGGGTCTTGGAAAAAGGAAAATATTTTTATCTCACATAATTTTATTTTATAGACCAGCATCTCAACTAGTTTTTGCTCCCCAGAAAAGGGTGATGCAGAGGCAAGATCTGAAGCTGTCTTTACTACCAAACACTGTGCCCTTGTATTCTCATTATTTTTGGTTCTTTTAGCAGCTATCTTTAGAACAATGTTATGCTTCTGTTATCTGCTTGAACCCATTTTCATTATTTCTTATGGGCTTCCATTACTCTAGTAAATTACGAATTGTGATTTTTTTATATAATTGTATTTCAGCAATACCACTGAACTTTATATTTGCTAAATACTGCCATAAATGTGAAACTTCACTAAATTCCAGTGAAACCTTTAATTTTAAATTAGAATAAAGCCTAATTTAAACTTGTCTTCTGTATCCTTACAAAGTGAGTTGGTTTGGGGTTTTTTGTGTTGTTGTTGGTTTTTTTTTACCATTCTGTGCTCTCAAAGTCAGTGCCATACACTGCAAAGGGACAATATACCAGTACTTTACACTATATTCAGGATGAAGTGTAGCCACAATTTTAGATAGAAATACTATATCCATCACTGATTTTATCCTCCTAACAGTACAGAGAAATGTGTCTTCAGCAATACAACTGCACAACACTCAGGATTTGACAGACTTTTCACATAATAACTCCCAAACATTTTTTTGTTTCTTGGCCAGAATTCTACAATATCTTTCCATTTTGTGCATACAGTATTTTTTTTATTATTTTTTTATATTTTTATTTTACTGTTATGCACTTGTCAATAGACCTTTCCATGTACAATCAAGACACTAATCTAATTCTACATTGTTTCTAATTATGTTTCAGGTTTAATAAAAGGATGAAGGGAAGGGAGCCTTGGTGGTGGTGGTTTTTTCCCACTGAATGTTTCTATAGAATAATAGATTTTCTTCTAATTATAAATCTAAAAGGTCTTATATGTTGTCATACTTTGGAAAAAGAGACAGTGCAAAGCAATAAAGAGGTATAATCCCATTCCACATTCTGGAAAGAAAAGGGTCTAGCATTACCATTTATGGTGTCAGAAGTATGTTTCTGGGAAGGATAAGAATGAGTTACAATTACTATCTATCTGTCTCCTCTAATAAATAGCCCACAGAATAGTTATCAGGCCTAATTTTCCCAAATCTGAATTGGACGCCCTCATGTCATACTACTTTTTCACTAACTGTGATTAAAATCTTCAACATGTGGGAAAGCATCTCTATTAATAATGCATCTCTTATTTTTCTTTGCTTATTATAAAATATCAGGAAAGTAATTTAAATCAACAGGCACTTTTTTGACCTCAGTAATTAAGGTGTACTATGTCAAGGATATATACATTTTTGTTTTTCAGCCAATTCAAAATCTGCGAAGCAAGTATTTCCTTTGCCGTGTAGTCAGAGACAGAGATATACTCTGTTACCTGGGGAAAGGTGTAGACATTGTCCTTTCTTCAGGGCAAGTCCCAGGGAGGAGGTCACAGTCACATTTCTGCTTATACAAGAGATTCTAAAATTTCCAGAAGGCTGAGGCCAGCCTTTATATAAAGTTAATTTCCAAGCTAGTGTGGGTACCAAGTTAATGTAGGTAGAGAAGAAACAACCAAAAAAAACAAATGCTGCAACAAAGAACATGTAATTTAGGGGCACTCTAATCTAATAATCATATTGATTAGAGTTAGGTAATTTAAAAGCTCATGCAGGCAGAGGAACCAGATGGTGTGACAGACAGATCTTCAAGATCTGGGAGATAAGGGTCAACACTGTGTGGTGGACTTGTCAGAGACCCTGACAGCTAAAGGAAATGGGAGCCAGAGATCTGTACAAGATTAGCAAAGAGGTTCAAAGAGAGGAGAGGAGAAAACAAATTATACAGACACAGTATCATAAAAAACCCCCTCGAGGTCCTGAGAAATAATACAAGGATCTAGACTCCCCTGTCTCAATTAATGAGACCAGACAAATCTTGCTCAGCTGTACCTCTGCTTATTAGTAGTAGGTGCTAAGTAAATTTAATGCATCCAGTAGCCTTTGATAATTAAGCATTACAAGGCATGATATGGTGCAACTAGAGAGAACAGCATTTTGCTTTCATTGTGAGGATTCCCTCCCCCATCTGCTTTAGTCTGCATCTAGAAGGTGGACCAAATTGTGCCTTTAATTAGCAAGTGTAGCTGGTGAATGGTATGTGCTCCCTCGTCAGCAACCCAGCCTGGTGACTGTTGACAATCAAATGGTTTATAACACTAGCTGTGTCTTCCCTGTTCCAGAGTACAAAAAACTGTCATTCACTGGGCCCTATAGATAAAGACTGTTTCACTTACAAGCACTCTAGCACTTGCAAATAAAGCATAGCTATTTTCTATTCATAAGTCAGGATCACAGTTACTAAAAAGTGTAACCTCTACTTTTTGGTGGTTATTGGAAGGTTGACATCTTTTACTCCCTGCAAGGTTAAGCAATGCTTTTCAGAATGGGTGAATCTTGGATGGGTTGTTCTTTTCCCCTTTTACTCTTTTGTGGCAGAATTGCAATGATTTTACTGTAGATAAAAAAATTAAAGCTCAAAATATATTGATCCAAAATAATGTATTTTAAAATATCTTTTTGTAAGTTCTGATGTCAGCACTTGTCCTCAAATATGCTAAGGGCCTGATCCTATTCCTATTGGACTGTCCACAGAAGCTCTATTAAGCCTATATGAATCCCACTGCAAGCTTTGTTGATATCTCAAATCTCAATTAGGTTATGAGGAAAAAAAATATATAAACACTCATGCAGAAAAAAGTGTGTTTTTTGATACAGAGAGAGTGTATTTTGCTTTACAAAGGTGGTAACTGCAAATGGAAGTAGTCCTGCATGAACTGTACAGAAATGGATTTTATTTCAGTACATTGCGTTACAGATCCCAAGCTCAACCTTGTCATTATAATTTGTCATACAATTATGTCTGGATCCTATCTCCATAAAGATTGTAACTTTCTTTCACTGCCTCTGGCTGTCGTCTGGAGGAAAGTTCTCGATCATAATGCAAAAGACTTTCCAAAACCAGAAGTTAATGACCATGGTGATAACTGCTATTTATGCATTCTACTTCCCAAAACCTCTGAAGCATCAGTGACGTCTCCAAATTCAGCAAGGCATATGCCTAAGCATGTGATAGCAGTAGCTTACTGGCAGCAGCATGATGATAGATTTTAGACCTTTTTACCTTTCAGAATCAGTCTTTTTCAGACTTCTCATGTGGTTTTATTTGGCTGGCTTTACAATAGCTTACTTCAAAATTAATTTTGTGATCATGTACCTACCCCTAAAATAAGAACACCATTGCAACTTTGTTCACTGTCTCCACAGAAAACTTCAATGTGGTATAAATAGAGGGACTGACAGACACTCTTGTCCTGAGCAGCTTTAAATAGTTAGAGCAGGATTGTAGCAAAACTAAACTGGATATAAAAATATGTATTGTTCTGACTGCTCCATTTTCTGATATCTCCCTTTCAGCATGATGTTCTGAGACAAAACATTCCTATATGATGTGAGATCATTCACGTTGAATGCATAATTTATCTACACACTTCTTATTTCAGTATCTATTGCTTTGAAGAAGTCTCTTGTTCAAACATTTATTATTTTTTAATCTTTCTCAAATGATCTGCTGCATTTCAGGGTTAACCCTCAAGGTGCTCTGCCATTCATATTCCACACAGCGAATCAAGGACTGCTGCTCATTTGTGATTCCTGCCAACTCACTGCACTCTGCTCTGACTGAGAGTAGCTCAAGACCCTCATTTGGTGACAGCTGCTGGGAATGCTAGTCTGTAAAATGAATAGTGGAAAAATATTCTATCAGCTAACAGCACACAGTCTTCTGAGATCTTATTTGAATATAGGTGGTGATAGCACATTTCCTTGTAACCCAGATGTACTTCACAAGATGCTGAGTTTGTGCTTACTGCAATCTTTATAGATGCTTATATTTCTTTAAATTATGTCCATATAAATTCTTGCAGGATCAGGGTCAAAGCTCAAAATGAAGCAGTCAGTTCAAAATTAAGCAGCCAAATGAAGGTGCAAGTTCTTATGTTAACTGGTTTACATCAGCTGAACTATTAAACGCTTTTTTTTAGACTAAAAAATGAAAATTTAGGAATCTAGGGAAGGCATTCACCAGAGTCAATAAGTTAGAACATTTCCTAACACAGGCAACAAAACTGTATATTGTAAGAGCTGCAAAATCATGTTTTTCATAAACTCATCAATCTTCAGATTAGAATTCATTATGTTTCTTGCCTCCAAAACCTTTGTTGGAATCCTTTTTCACAACCCACTGCCTTTCAGTACATACCCCTTTGTTCCTAAAGCTTTTTTTTTCTTTTCTTTTTTCTTTTTAAAAAAGCTAAACAGCTCCTATCATTCTTTATTGTTAAAAACATGGAGTACTTACAAGGAACATTCACTAGCTCTCAGATCCCGCTCTATAGTCTAAAGGAACCTGGTTTAGTCTCATGCTGTAAGACAGGTATTTTCTATTGATTCTGATACACTACTCTGCCCTTCTCCAAATACTTTTAGAAAACCTGTGATCAGACCTATATATACAATTGTTCTAATTATACATACCTAGCACTGGGTGCTTTATAGAACAGCCAAACTGACATTTTGTGTCCCAACCTGCACTATTAGCTTAAGTTGACTCCCTTCCAAGAGAGAAATTTGGATATTTTACAAAAGTTGATCAGTGAGATCAATAGTACATGTCAACAAGTGTGGTCCAATTGTATCATCAGGTCTGGCTACATGGAAGCAGGAATAAGGAGTCATCATGTGTTAAACTCCAGAAAGTTTAGAAAACTGAGCTGCAAATTGTAACCTTTCCCATTGTTCTGTTGGGTGTGGATCCACAGTGTAAACCAAGCCACAGAAATGGCCCAGACAAAAAGAAACCAAACAGTCCTTCTTACCCACTCACCCCCCATCGCCTGCACTCAACCCTGAAGATCACAATCTGTGATACAGGGGATAGCAACAAGCAGCCAGGAGCTGGAGAAGTAGTCAGAAATAAATATGAGACCAAAATAATACATCTAGCTTTAATTAATCCTTCATGACCTTAGGATTGCTGCAAGTATTTTACTATTGATTTTCATCTAGATTCTTAATAATTTCTGTGGAGAGGAGTTGATTTTGGGTTGGCTTTTTTTTTTTTTTTTAACAAAGTAAGGTCTCAAAAAGGAACATCAATCTTGAAGGTAAGTTAGGCTAATTTAGTTAGGCTAATTTATGAGAGAAAAAGTTAGTGCTTAAGCAGGTACACACACTGTGTGAAGCAGCAGATGAGTACTGGTGAGATTGAGTGTTAGATATTGTCCTACAAATGTATTTTACTGGAACAAAAGGAAACTCACAGCAAAAGCATCCTTTAAGGACATAAGAAGTAGAGTACTTAAAATACATTGGCTTTAGGCAAGTCCTTTCATGTACGTTTAAATTATCTATGGTCTCAAGTAGAGTCTCCACGGGGGGCTGGCAGATTTAGCAGCCAATGTTCTAGCCCTGTTTTAACATTGTGAACAAGAACTAGAACAGAGCTGAGTATAGGGTTTTCATCTGTGTCTGATAAACAATATCATTGTTCCCTGCAGTGGGAAGATAGGCCTCCTGCCACAGTTTGAATCCCTCTGTATAGTTAAAAAAATGATTCAGAGCAGGAAGCAAACCTAGGTGCCATGAACCAGCCACTGGAGATGACTTTTTCTACACTGCTTTCACCAACTTTCTGGTTTAGGCACCTAGGATTATTCCAGAGGAAACCTCACCCATGTCTCAAAAGAGTGTCCATTGAGAATTTTCCCTGTGTTCAACCTTGTGCCAAGATTATTAATGAAAATTATATATGGCATCAGTAGCAAGACTGATCCTGGAGGAATTTCATTAGTCATATTTCCCCTTTAACAAAACCCATTATCATCAGTGCTTTAGCAGGTTCCTCACTTCCATATAGTACTTGTAACCTTCTTTGTTCAGTAGTTTAATTGCTAATTGCCTGGGGAATACTATAGTAGACTTACCTCTTTAAACTTAATTGAAAGACAACAGGTTCACCAGGCACATGTACTTTTGGGGGAAATATGTATTTCATTTTAATCTTTTTACTAACTGGGATACTTTCTTGTCTTCAGTTATCCTCAAGTACTTTCAGCTGTTCTTTTCTCCAAGAAAATTCACAGAGCCTTGTTATTGTTTATTGAAAAAACATAGGTCTGTAGTATTGTGACAAGTTTTTGCCGTTTATTGGAATTTGTTTGTATCCAGATTTTGAGGTCTAGGTTCATTGTAATACAGTATAGGAATGAGGAGAGTAGATTATTCCCCTTTTTGAGCATATAGGTTGCATTTACACCAATAACTAGGGTCAACCTTAAAGGTAACTTATGGTCGCTTGGTGTCACAAGCTGGTACTGGGGGGCTGTCAAACAGGGTCAAGGACCCAAATTTCTCAGGTCAATAGGGAGAAATACTGGGCAAGAAGCTTCTTATATGTACAGTCTATTCAGCTTGGCAGCTTCATTTAAACTTGATAATTCCCTGTACCTATGCTTTCAATGCTAGATTATTACTCGAATTTATCAACATATGATCCACGTTTTACAAAAGCATAAAAATGATGGAACTGTATATGTCACTTTAAGAGAAAATATTAAGTGGGGAAGAGCTATATTTGGCTTACAGCCTGCAGCATAAGAACACTAGAAAATGAAATTATTTGCTGGTAGTGCGGCAGTGTAAATAGTGAAGCATGTTGCCTACCCCCCATAGTCTGATGACCTATGAAACCTGGAGTCTTGGGCTCCATCCTGATTGTCATCCAGACTGCCCTGCCTTGCCCTGCAGTCCTGCCACAATTGCACAAATTGTAACTTTCACATCCTTCTCTACCACTACCCCTGCTCCTCTTGCTGCCACATCTCTCAGCTTTGCAGGGTACAATGAGGCAGTCTGCACCATTCCCATCACACAAAAAATCTTAAACTGCAGCTATTTCTCACACCCTTTCACTGATGCATGAAGTGCAGAGCAGCCTGAGAAGATCCTGTAATAGAAAGGCTTCACTTTGCATGTGGATAAAACTCTTTGGACAAAACAAGCATGAGTCATAGGTAGGACAGAGATGAGGAATGAGGCTCAGATTGCCTAGGGGCAACTAGGTCAAGTGCAGAAAGACCTGCTGTGGCAGCTTGCTCAGGAAGATCTGATAGTGAATGTGATTCCTGACATGCTACTGCTTTACCAACAGCCTGCCAGTGCACCACAAGTGTTTTTACAGAAATAAGGGCTTTTAAACAGTGTGGCTATATAGACATTGTTGGAAAGAAAGCAAGAGAGAGGGAGAGGGTGAGAGGGAGAGACAGAAAGAGAGAGAGAGAGAAAGAGAAAAAGAAAAAGAGAGAAAAAGAGAAAGAGAGAAAGGTGTTTAAGTATGCCAAAGTAATGTGAGAAACTATAGAATTTGTACATGTCAAAAAATAGCTACTAACATAACATAAACAGACAGGTAGTGAAAAAATAAGATGCAGATGGGAACCTAAACTGGTATTTCTTTTCTTCTGAGTGCTTGACTTTGCCAATTTGATGCTGCAAGTTTTCAATATGTAATTTCCTTGGTTTGTTTTAACACTACAGCCACAGAAAACACATCACAAAGAAGACTCATCATCAGGGTCAAAATCTAGATTATCACTTAATTTTACATTTTCAGAGAGACTTTCTTAAAGTGCTTGATTATGTATTGAAATCTGAAAAATACCTTAAGCAAAATAATACACCAAAAACCTCCACTTTTTATTTACAGTTTTTCAGGGAGGAATGGCTGTAAAGGGGCTTTTCCTGACTATTTTAAAACAGCATTTACATAGAGATTAATACACTTGAGACATTCCATGGAACACAACTCTGTTTAATTGCTTTCTCTTGACTGTAATACGCTACCTAAGAATTTTTTTACAGCACTTGAAAAATTACAGACAAAAAAAATGCAGTTTGTAATCATCTTGTTGAACCATGCAGCAGTGCTGTATTAATTTTCTATCGATAGAGCACTCTCTATGAAGTTATAATATGAGCAAAAATGTAAGAATAGTCTCTACAAAGCAGTGGCTGTTAGGAACAGCTGGCTATACTTCGTGCAAACCTCCATGCTGGTAACTACCACCAGCTGACTCAGAAACTGTCAAAAGCTTCTAATCTGCTTTACTTTTGCCTTATTTGCTGCCACATTTTTCCTTGATGGTGAAATCTTGACAAGGCATTGCTGTGGCTTTGTTTCAATTTAGTTTATACACTGATCTAGCTATACCACTGCTTTGGCAGCTAGTAAAATATACTTCATTCCCCCATATCCTCAGTGATTTTAGTCTTCATAATGTTCAGATCTTATCAGCCACTGAATTTTATCTTCTCTGCTAAGTGAAACTTTCTGTTACTTCTTGTACTTTACCAGCAAACATTCATTCTTATAATGATTTTCAAGCCTCCATCTTTAGAGCATTTATACTGAAACCAGTGTATCTGTCATCTTTCCTTCTATAGAGATGCTCCTGTACATTCTTAAGAGACTATCAAATAGTTCTCAGAGAACAGAATACCTTAACACCATCTTGGAGGATTTCTCTGCAAGATTGATAGTCTATGAAATTTCTTGCATGACATTTATTCAAGTGAATTATTATTGACTTCTCAGACCCCATGCACATGACAACTAAAATAGTAAGGTGGTTCAATAAAGTAAAAATTCATTTTGGTGTGCAAGGATCATGCATTTAAGAAATTAATTATTAATTCATCAATAAAACAAATAAAAGTTTCTTGGTTTCCTTTTCTATGAAAAAAAAATATTTTTTTTATTGTAAATATAAAGAAGACAGTTGCAAATTTAGTTTTTTACTGCAAAGGCACAACATATGGCATGTTAACCTTTCAGCCCAGAATAATTTGTCTGTGTATCAGCACTAACTGGCACCAGCAAACATTGTACTTTTGTCAAGAAAATGAATAATTTGCTGCTGAATGCATGATGAGGCCAGCCAAAGGGAAATGAAGTTATAACCACTTTCTTCTTACCATGCCTTTTAATTAGAGTCAATTTTTATAACTTGATAACTGAAATATTCATGACAGAACTAATAGTCTAACCAGAAAGCAGACACTGAAAATGCTTTTTAGCATTGTACAATGTTTGTACAGCTGTTTAATCCATTAACAGACATCAGGTCGTCTTTATGATTTTTTGAGAAAATCCAGATCAGGTAAGACAGATTCTTTTCAATCTTCTTTCAAGACACATAACTGAAGAAAAGTATATTCAAAATGGATGTTTGGAGTAGCACGCAGAGATAAATCCTGTTAACAAATAAAGAAAAACATGTTTAAATCCCATAAACCTCACTCAGTTTCTTTTAACTTCTATAAACTGTTTACTGAACAGTGTATCTGTTAGCAATGAAGGCAAGAGTGAAATATTTCCTCTTCAAGGGGAAATATAAAAGGTAATGTTTTTTTTCCTAATAAGATTTGTACTTAGTTATGACATTTGCACCGCTGATATTGGAGGTTTAAAGCTAAGTAAAAATGAGATTTTATTAATGTTTAGTGACAGTGCGCCTAGCAGAAAGGATGGAATTGATGGATAGTCATGCTTTTTTACACTGCTTCTTCTGTGACTCCATTATCTCTGCAGAACACAGAATAAGGCTGGCTGTTAGGCACAGCTAATGACCCCGACTTTTCTGACACCAAAGGGGATGCTACAGTAATTTCCTCCTGTACACTCAGCCCTCCTTCCTTGCATCACTGGGTTTTTAGGCATAGAAGTAATCGGTTTTGTTGTGTTGTTCTAAAGTCACATTAGTTCTCTGATTACCAATTCACCTAACATATGAACAAAGAATTGTGCTGATACAGTACATGGGGGGGGG
>NW_009952822.1:326559-358983 GCF_000747805.2 Chaetura pelagica | reverse complement strand
GGGGGGGCGGGCGGAGGGGAGCCGGGTGCAGAATTTGCTGCACAGAAGGAAGGAGAAAAAATAAAAGTCAACAAGCACTGAGACATAACACTTTGAACCTTTAAACTACAGCTTAAATCAGGAGCAGCTTAATTTCTCTAGAGTGGGGAATGAGCAGCAGCTGTAATTATTGCAAACACTCACTCATCCCCCTGCCTCCAAGAGGTTGAACTGCTGCTGGCCATTTAAGACAATTCACAGTTCCCTTGCCAGTGTAAACAGTTATATCCAATAATGCTTCTCACTCCTTCTCCCTTTTTAAGGAGTGTTTCATTTTTAACCTACATCATCTCAGTGATCTGGTTTACATCAGGGCCTTGCAAAGGCAGAGACAAAACTTGAATGGGCTTCAAACTGCAGAGCAGACACAGAAAATCCTCTTGCTAAGCTATAGCCCACAAGCTGGTGCAGCTGCAGGCAGTAATTGAGGATGAGGGATGCTGAACTGAGCGTCCCCAAGGTCCCCCACTGAAAGGGGCTCCACGACAACCTACATAGATTTCCAGTGGTTTTTTTTTCACCTGTTGTTGGAAAATATTTTCTATTTTGATTTAAAGTATTTTGGTTTCAGAATTCAAGAGAATTAATATCCTCATCCATGAGGGTACTTGGGTTCTAAAATTTGTAAGCAGATTTTTAGGAACAGACCTGTCTCTACTCCAAGAGGAGAAGGAAGATCTACTGGACAGCCATGTGGTTTGGTCATAGGTCTCCTGTAATCTAATTCAGAGCACTCTTCACAAACAAGTTTGGTCCATGTTTCTGTCTCTTTCTGGCTGGCTTCATTTTTCTGTCCAAGCATCAACAGCACTGATTCAAACATAGGTAAAATGTGAACCTAAACTATGCAAGACTACATGTATTTTACTTACTATCCCTTTTGAAGCCTGTATCAAAAAAAGTGCTTCCTATTTACCAAGTGGAAATTTCCTCTCATGTCATAGTTTGCTAATGCATATGATAGTTTTTAGGTCTGAACAAATACTTTTCATGCTGTAGAAGTAGCATGAGGCAGATTTGCTCCATTTGAATTTGAAAGGCTAATTCATTAGCACATTACACCTACATCAAAACATTCATTCCCGGAGGTGCTAAAAAGTCATCTGTCAGTTTTCTAGAATTTTTACTTCCATGTCATCTTTACCCATGTTATGAGAGAATTTTCTTTCATGCCAAAAATGATACCTGCATTTTGCTTTATTTGCTTCAACCCAGTATATCTTCCTCTTCTCACCTTAACTATGGCTTAATTTTTAATGGAGAGATTGGACTGCTCTTTCAGCTAGTAATTCCACTGATGCCATTGTAATTACAGTGTCTTGGTACTGTTGAGCAAGTCTCTTTTTATAGACTGGTCAATACAGCAAGTACATAAGGGTAATTGACTCAAAAGAGAAAATAGAGGTACAGTTGCAGAAGGGCAAAGAGGCAGCTCCCCACCCACTGCTGATTCTTCAGGCTTCTCAGACAATTCAGTTATTTCTTTGGCAAGCAGTTAGATGCTTAGTTCTCAGTTACATTCTCCTTTCCTTTTTCTTCCCTTTATCCTCAGATTCCTAATGGAAGAAGAAATGTTCCATTGAACACTGTTCCTGAGAACATTTCTATTCTCATTTAGCCAATTACAGTGGATGTGCCATACACAGACCTACACACAGTATTGCAACAGTAAATCAGTAGCAGTATTAAAGCATTTTTCAATATGAGTATGAATATGGGGCTTACTCAGGTTCCTAATTAAGAGGATTTTCTATATACCTTTTTAAAAAAGCACAAACAACAACAAAAAAATCCAAACAAAAAAAATCCAAACAAAATCTTGGTTCACTTTATTATCATTATAACCTGCAATGGGTTTTACAAGCCTGAAGGACAGGTGAACAAGTAGAAAGTAGATGAAAGGCACTTTTTGAACAAGACAATTATACCAGCATGACAGAGATTGATCTGAGAGGAGAGGCAGAGATGGAGAAGAGCTGCCTGTGGTCCTAAGACAGGTTCTAGGACAGCCTTGTGCAGCTACTGTGCAGGAGGCAGGTCACCAGCAAGAAAGACAAAGAGTACTCCTGGCACCCTGAAGATGGCAACTACAGGAAAGGAAGAAACAGAAAAGAATGGAGGAAAAGAAAGCTTCAGATATGTTCAAAGTCATGTTCGAGTTTGAAATCAGTAACATGAAGTTTTATTTAATATTGTAATAGAGAGAAAACCACCGGGATTTGAAAAAAGGAATTACATTTCTGTGTCAATAGAAAGGAAGATTACTCTGGTAGCTTCATTTTATAACAGAAGGGGTAAGGGATGGGAGGCCTATTTGTGATAATAGTTTCAGAGCTCACATCCAACACATTAAGTTTAATAAACAAAACCAAAATTACCTTGCCACACATTCAGCATAATCGTAACGTATTTAGCTACTGAAAGTATTTGTTGATCCTTCCTCTCCCCTTCGTTTGCCCTTATGTCCACGGATGACAAAAATCTTCTCTTTCCAATTCTTTCTTAAGTGAGAAAATGTAATTGCTATTGAAGATGCTGCCACTAGTATTGTTTTTCTTTAATCATAGAGAAACATTCAGCTGAACCCTTAACAATTGAATTTCAGAGTATTTACATAAAACTTGATGTGGATACAATTAATTTCTGTGTGCTGTAAAGACAATGGTTTTTATTCTGGAAAATGCAGAACATTTCCATATTTATCACTGTAAGCATAGAATTGCCTAAAGGCAGCACATCTTTAATTAATTTTTACTGCAGTGTGAAAAGAATCCTAAATCATTAATCATTTGCCTTTCATAATATAATGAAAGGAAATTTTCCTCTCTTGTTTTCTATACACACATGCACACAATCTTGTTGAACTTGACTTTCCAACAACCTGGTTACAAATTGAACCCTTTTCAACCTCTTGATCTAAGCTGATCTACCCACCAGAGAACAGTCCTCCAGTAAGGCTGGGGTAGTTGAAGTTGCCAGTGGCTGGCCAGAAACTTCTCTCAGAGCCTCCACCAGTTTCAACAGGCACATATGCTGGATTGAATTTAGTATCTAGTCTATATAGTTGATTCTTTTTAGCTTCCATAATTGATTGACAACCATTTCCTCAGCCCAAGCATCCTTCCATCTTCTATTATTTTCCATTACAAGAGGAGAATAAACAGCTTTCCCTCTGAGAAGGCAGATGTATTTCTTCCACATACTTATTTTTTTCCCTACCCATACAAAATGTTGTACTTAGTAGTCTTCAGTATGGCAGCCTAAATGAATGTACCTGATCATTCCATCTGCCACCTAAACAAAGGCTGGCAAATCAATTTATTATGCATTCCAAACACTGTATGAATATTAACTCATCTTTCCAATAACCCTCTTCCACTGGCAGTCTTTACTGACCCCATCTAAAGGAAGAAACAAAGAGAATCAATTATGCTTCTGAATTACTTGTGTGACTCAATATTCTAAAGACTTATTTACAGAACTGTTAATCCTTACAGGGTTAGGCAAGTAATTATTTGGTAGCCAAATTAATATCTGGCACATATAAGGAATTCAGGGTCATATACAGACAGAACTAGATGCATCTGCTGAAATTTCAAGGTGCCCAAAGTTGTAGCAGGCACCAGTCTGTAATCTTTAAAAAAATAATAGTCACCATGTCCCTCTGAAGGACTAATCTTACTTTTTGTGAGTTGTTTTTTTTTAGCTTTAAGAGTCCCAATGTGTCAAGTATGTTGGAATACCCTAAAATTCTGCTGTTCTTAATAAGCATGAGAAGTTAACAAACTTTAGCATACCTAAGCATGATCAAATTCAGAAAGGAGGCATTTCTTAAGGGATGGGAGGCCTATTTGTGATAATAGTTTCAGAGCTCACATCCAACACATTAAGTTTAATAAACAAAACCAAAATTACCTTGCCACACATTCAGCATAATCGTAACGTATTTAGCTACTGAAAGTATTTGTTGATCCTTCCTCTCCCCTTCATTTGCCCTTATGTCCACGGATGACAAAAATCTTCTCTTTCCAATTCTTTCTTAAGTGAGAAAATGTAATTGCTATTGAAGATGCTGCCACTAGTATTGTTTTTCTTTAATCATAGAGAAACATTCAGCTGAACCCTTAACAATTGAATTTCAGAGTATTTACATAAAACTTGATGTGGATACAATTAATTTCTGTGTGCTGTAAAGACAATGGTTTTTATTCTGGAAAATGCAGAACATTTCCATATTTATCACTGTAAGCATAGAATTGCCTAAAGGCAGCACATCTTTAATTAATTTTTACTGCAGTGTGAAAAGAATCCTAAATCATTAATCATTTGCCTTTCATAATATAATGAAAGGAAATTTTCCTCTCTTGTTTTCTATACACACATGCACACAATCTTGTTGAACTTGACTTTCCAACAACCTGGTTACAAATTGAACCCTTTTCAACCTCTTGATCTAAGCTGATCTACCCACCAGAGAACAGTCCTCCAGTAAGGCTGGGGTAGTTGAAGTTGCCAGTGGCTGGCCAGAAACTTCTCTCAGAGCCTCCACCAGTTTCAACAGGCACATATGCTGGATTGAATTTAGTATCTAGTCTATATAGTTGATTCTTTTTAGCTTCCATAATTGATTGACAACCATTTCCTCAGCCCAAGCATCCTTCCATCTTCTATTATTTTCCATTACAAGAGGAGAATAAACAGCTTTCCCTCTGAGAAGGCAGATGTATTTCTTCCACATACTTATTTTTTTCCCTATCATAAATGTCAGCAAACAAAATGTTGTACTTAGTAGTCTTCAGTATGGCAGCCTAAATGAATGTACCTGATCATTCCATCTGCCACCTAAACAAAGGCTGGCAAATCAATTTATTATGCATTCCAAACACTGTATGAATATTAACTCATCTTTCCAATAACCCTCTTCCACTGGCAGTCTTTACTGACCCCATCTAAAGGAAGAAATAATGAAGAAACAAAGAGAATCAATTATGCTTCTGAATTACTTGTGTGACTCAATATTCTAAAGACTTATTTACAGAACTGTTAATCCTTACAGGGTTAGGCAAGTAATTATTTGGTAGCCAAATTAATATCTGGCACATATAAGGAATTCAGGGTCATATACAGACAGAACTAGATGCATCTGCTGAAATTTCAAGGTGCCCAAAGTTGTAGCAGGCACCAGTCTGTAATCTTTAAAAAAATAATAGTCACCATGTCCCTCTGAAGGACTAATCTTACTTTTTGTGAGTTGTTTTTTTTTAGCTTTAAGAGTCCCAATGTGTCAAGTATGTTGGAATACCCTAAAATTCTGCTGTTCTTAATAAGCATGAGAAGTTAACAAACTTTAGCATACCTAAGCATGATCAAATTCAGAAAGGAGGCATTTCTTTGTCCAGGTTATAAAAGCAAGGTCTCGTTTAGGGAAGTAAATTTATCAAACTTTTGTGCTACATTTGATACGCAAGCTGAGCAATTTTTACTTACTGAAGACTTACAGGCAATCCAGCTGAGAAGGCTAGCTCACACAGTGAGCCATTTTATCCAAAACTCCTAGGAGACAATACAGAGAGATTCAGTTCCACAGCAAAGCTGAATATGTTGTTCGGATTATTTTTGACATGTGAAAATAAATCTCCTTAATGCTGAAATATAAATAGTCTTCATTTATATCTTGCAACTAAGTGCATAGCTATATTTTAACATTTCCTAATCGCAGCCTATCAGAATTCAGAATTTTCCTTACATTTCACCCAAATTCAGGATATTATTTAGTGTCAACATATTTTCATATCACACTGGGTAACAATATCTATTTTCAGATATTTATTTAAATTATTATTTAAAATTATCTTCTGAACAACAAAGGGACACTCTACAAACCATCTTCTGAGTGTGCTCACAAGCTTGTCTAACATACACAAGTAACCCTCAACATTAACGTTTTAGGGCCAAATACCAGAGGAATCATTTCAGTGATGACACACAAGTTGAGACTGCACAACTCCCTGGTAGCATACAGACTGTGGTAGAAATTACCTTTCTACCCTTTCACTGTGTTTGCTATGTGGCTTATCAACAGATTCGGGCAGATAATTTCCGAAAGTTATTGCTAAGATGAAATGCTACTCTTCATACTTTCTTAAAAAGAATATGCAATAAAGAGATGAGCAAAGATAAGGATTGTCTACGAAGGATTTATGTTTATCATATAGTATTTCTAAGTCACTCACTATCAAATATGCTGCATCACATTAACTTCTACCTAAATACAACTTTCCGTGAAGGCTACTCCTTAAAAGGTAATATGACTCCTGTGAAGGGAGCTCTTGAAAAGAGGATCTGTCTTATCTTGGCACCTGAAATGGATAAGAATTTTATTTAAAGCAGATGTTTTTTTCCCCACACATTATGGTTTTATGATGGCTTTTCCTCAAACAAGCATGATTCTGATTTTTTTTTAAAGTAAAAAAACTTTTGTTTTTAAATAGTTTTGTCTTCCTCCATGATGGTAGTATTCTTTTATAAATTCAGAATGTATATTCATATATATTAGCAGATAATATATTGTGTAGCCAGAGTACACTTTTAATTATTCACATTATATGTAGTTAAAATAAATTACTGTAAAATTGGTGCTTCACAACAAGAAATAATTCCCTTTATGTGAATAGAATTAAGAAGAAGTAATCTCCATTCGGTAGTTAGGGAATAATTCCCTTTATGTGAATAGAATTAAGAAGTAATCTCCATTCGGTAGTTAGGGGCAGATCGTTGTTTAGCTGAGATTAATATAAGAATAACCACATCATATGGCACCTCAGATCAGATCAGCTCTGTGTCATTTAACATAATCCTCTATGTCCAAACTCCAGATTTGAAAACCTGTATATCACTTAATTAAGTACAGCACAAAACATCCTGAAGATGTCTGAAATTATAGAACAGAGCTTTGAAGTGTAATAGAACAAATAAGACATCATAAACAGGAAAAAATTCCACTTGAACAGTGTCATATAATGGGTCAGCTCAGCAGGAAGTATCATTTGTCTGTGAGACAATTTAAATCCTGCTTGCATTACTTATGTTCAAGCACTGATGATTTAAAAGATTTTTCTGTGCCTTAGATTTCCATAGCACTTCTTACAAAACTGCCTCATCACCGAAGAAAACTATTTTTAAAATGCTAAATCTACTTTCATGGTGGAGACTTAAGAATCACCCATTTAGGTCTGTTGTAGCAAGTGCAGCAACTGGCACAGCAGTAGTCTGGGTGTTATTCTCAGCTCTGATATTTTGCCAACTCTTTTGACTTTTACTCAGGAAAAGTTTAAATCATTATAATGAACTCCTGAAATCCTTAATGTGGCGAGTAGTCGCATTTCTTGTTATTTAAAAACACTCAGATTTTGAAATAAATTGGTTTTAAAGTGTGTACGAGTAATAAATAATATAATTCTCTCTCCCTGCCCTTGTTTTGTGGCTTTTGTCAGAAAACCTTTCTCCCTTTCATAACAAAAATGCTAGAAGCTCTTACATGATTTATTATTTACATTATAATAACATGTAGGTATAAAAGACAAGAATGAACTCTCCCTTTTCCAGACAGAAAACAGAATACACATAAAGCATGAGACAGGTTGAATTCAATAGGGTAATAAGAATACTAGAACAGTCACACAATTTTTTTGTGCAATATGATTTCTAAACAGCTTGTATATAAAGATAGACTTGATGAAACATAGTTAAAGACAACTTAAATCTGCTATTTTGAATATTATAGTACATGTAGTTTACTTGTTACTCTGGAGCATTATTTTCCCGCAGAATTAAATATAAATATAAAAGACTGAAAAACAAAAACAAAATACAAACCAGAAGAAAAACAATCTGCCCAAGAAAAGAAACCTGAACTTTGAAACAAGCAAAAATATATTTTTAAACATCTATTATGGAATAGGTAACAAAGCATATAAGATAAAAGATAGAAACTCCAACTACACTGCTGAATTCTTTCAGAAGCTTGTCATAACCAGTACCAACCTAGGCAAAATGGGGTTCTTTTTAGAAGAGTTCTCTTCAAATCTAAAAATTATAACATGACACAGAGGACTTAATTTTTTACTTTTAGTACAACAGAGGATACAGGCTAAATTTTTTTATTTTATTTTATTTTAGTGGATCAGACAATCTGTCTCAACACTAACAAAGTCTCTTTCCATATGTCAGTCATTTTACACTTTGCAAATTTGTTCTCTTAACATCAGGTTAATGTCATTACCTTGAGGGTTTTTATCCATGTTTGATGGGTGGGAAATTAAACTTGTGATATCACTGATCGACGTTCTGATCTAGAAAGGAAAGAAAGAATGCACACTTTTGCTCCAAAATCATGTTATATCCAGCCAACCACGGCTTAAAATGTCCATGTTCTACCAATAATAAAGAACAGCTATGTTAGTGGAGTTGCTCCAGAAGGGGTCTCAACAGAGATTGTTAGCCACCAGATCTAGCTTACTAAAGGAATATCAAGTTTTCTCCATTAATGACAGGATGACCATAGTAGGTGTAGTGTCATGGTGAGAGAGCAAATAGAATATCACAGAACTTAAAGAATAATCTCTCTATCTCCCCTCATTCTTTCTGATTTAAATAGGAGCTAAGATGACATGATAAATTCATTAAGAAATATAGGGGAGATAGGAAAAAGTGACTGCTGTCCACATTTCTTGGACAATCTCACACTGGAACATTATGGTGCCAGGTTTTGACTCTCTTGAATGCATCACATCTCAAGTGGGGGGGAAGAAATGCTGGGAGTCTGCCAGTATTGCACATAGCCTGAATTATTTATTTCACTGAAGGAACACCTCTCATTGTCTTTGACTAAAGGCACATCATGAAATGATCACGTAAGAGAGAGATAAGGCTCTTTTGGCAAATATATTGCAGGAAATAAGAAACAGTACCAGGGATAATTATAGCAATTTACATAGTTCAGCAAGGAGGTGCCTGAGGTTTAAAAAGTCCAGAGCTCAATTAAATGCTAGAACAAGTGCTGCAAAGAAAAGGATTATAAAGGTTGGAAATTATTGTTAGGCCTCAACAGGAAACAAAAGCAAAACCCACAAACTTTATTTCTTGCTAAAGCTAGCAACCTATATAATTACTGTGTAGACTGAAACAAAACAATTGGCTTTCCAGAGTCTGCTAGGAGTATAAAGAAACCTCAACCTAAAAATAGGTGTAAGAGGCCAGCTTCTGTTCAGCAAGTTTTGACTGTCTTTTGCACCTGCTTCCCATGCCTTGCTAGGAAAACAGAAGTTTTCACTTTAGGAAGTATTACCACTCTTTGATACTACCAGGTGCTTTACGGTTTCCAGTCTGATAATGTCTTTGGGAACAGAGCATCAGAGAGTCTGTAAATGAAGACGATGTCCAAGGTTCTAAGGGTAAATATGAATGAAACAAATGTGAACTTTTTTTTTTTCATTTTTTCTCTCTTTACTGAGTGACAGAGGAAGAGGAACAGAGCAACAAAAGTCATTAACTTCATACTTATTTAGTTATTCTGAATGCACACTTACATTTCATTTACATCACAGCTTTGTGCAAAGTCTGAAGGGCTGATAAACCAATTGCTTAATGCTTTTTATTTATACAAAAGTTTTGCTGGATGAGTACCTTGTTAAACAAAACTGTTTCTATAACTAACTTCTCTTAACTTCTCATACCTTAACACAAGTGACACTATATTCTTCTCATATTCCTGCTTGCTCAGTCAAAAGTATTTTTGCTGTCAAGAATAATGTCTAGAAGAGCTGGGTTTATATTTCTAAATAGGATGTATAATTATTGATTCCTATTTATCCTGAATCTTTTCAGCGTGACTAAAAATTGGTTCTCTCTTTTCTTATTTTTCCAACAAAAAGCAGCTCAGTACAGTATAACTTACACCATTCCAGTGCAACGGTCTTCAACAAGCCACCATCCCAGTCCAGTAAATTCTCTGACAATTCCTTTTTCAATCCTTAATTAAATTATACAAGAATGAGAAATACAAAATGGAGTGCGTCCCTGCCCCCATTTTCTGTAATACACATTTTTTTTCTGATAGCCCAATTGAGAAGAATTAATAGCAGAGATAACATTTCATAACTATTCCATCTTATCTGTAAGAACAAAATCCTAATACTTAAACCATTCTATATTAAATTCAATATTAATTACTTACCAAAATGCCAATACCAATTACTTAATTAACCGCTCAGAATGGCATCTCACTAAGCCTAATACGATCTTTAAGATCTGATGCAGCTATGCCCTACTTGGAGCTCAATGCTGTCACTGGTAGGCTACAAAATTTATGCCCTGTTACATATGTTCTCTCTCACCATCTCTTCTTCCTGTTCTCTGATCTTGACATCCTTCTCTCCCCAGGTGTCTATTTCATTTTTGTCAATTAATCATAATTTGTGTCATTTTTATTCCACAATAACAATACCAAAAAATTAAATCTATAAGCATGCCAATTCTACTTTATCCATATAAAGAATAAGAAATTATTTCCTAAGGAAGTAAGTGGAATTCCCGGTGCACACTCACAGGTGTTCTGCTTCAACTACAAGTTGTCCGTGTCATTGCAGAAATATCTGAGTCAAGTTGTACCCCCTGGGCAAAGTCTTGCCTGGAAATATAGAATGACACATCTGAACACATTCATTAAAACTTCTTGTCACATGAAAACTGTAGTCTAACAACACAACTTTTTTCATTCTGAATCTTTTAACTTTTTAATTGATTGGAGTAGATTATACTTTATATGATATCTTAAGATTTCTTTTATAGACAGGAGCGATTTTTCTTGAAATATCAACCCCTGCATAACAAAATGCTTGAATGTGTTTAAAGCTAAGAAAAAACATAGTCCCTTTAAAGTGTACAGAATTAGTCATACGTTAAGATTAAGCATCTGCTTAAGTACATTGAGGTCTGATGATAATATAGTTGAATGAAATGGCTTCTGTTATTATTTTGGGCATTCTAAAATAAATTAACATAAAAGGATATTAAATAATCACTATTTTAAAAAGATAACTCCAGGAGCCTATGATAGCTGAACCTTTAACTCCATTATGATGCCTTGCGAATTCCAACCTTTTCTGTGCTCAGAACTGCAGTAAGACTTCATTTTACAAGCCATGTTAAGCAGAATAAGTAACAGTTTCTATAAAAGTTTGCTTGCTGGAAGTAATTCTGGTGAAATTTGCAGAAGGGCTTAACTTTATGGGAACACATGCAAATCACAAGGTAGTGCAGACCTAGTAATGCCAAATGGTTGAATAGGGCTCTGAAGTTCTTACAGCTGTATCTACTCATCATGGTTATGTCAGCTGAAAGAGCAGCAGCACCAGCACTGCCTTCTCTTCAATTGGGGTTAAAGAAAAAATTATGTTATATATTACCACACAGATAAATAATTACCTTGCTCTGCAGCGCATCTTATTGTCATTGAAGCTGACAGTTATTTTAAGCCCTGTGCCAGACTGGATCCAGCTGGGCTTCAGACTGAGGAGGGGAGGATTAGAGTCCACTGAGCTTTTGCTGTGCTGAGTGGTGTTGATGAGAGAGGAAAGGTGTTAGTCCAGTTAAGGAGAATGTGGAATTTTCTCCTTGATAATCAGGGCTGAAAGCATACGTCCTTGACGGGTACTTTTGTGACAGGAAAATGTTTGTATCGTTTTTTCTAGACAGACCTTAGCATGCAAAAGAAAGTAGCTTTTGAGGGGCACTTGAATCAACACGTCATGGGGAATAAGTGCATGTGGTAAGGAGAGGTGCAGCCAACACACAGAGAAGGGTCATCTTCCTTCATTACTTCCCACTCCTCTCACAGCAAGTAAGAGTCAGTGATGGCCTTTGTCCACTGAATCCTGGATCTTGCTGAAGCATTTAATCTATGGGCTACCCTTTACTCACAATGTAATCAAATTCCACATGACTTGTTAGAGCAATACAACATAAATACGTTTAGGTATTACTATGTCACATTTAAAGAGCTAGGCTCTCCCAGCCATTATTCTTTGAAAGCCTGGAAAGCATTCTGTGATCACTTACTCAGAACAATGAAAAAAATATCGGTAAACTGCAAGAAGTGTAAAGAACAATCTTGAATAGACGGGTATTATTATTTTCAATGAGAATTTGGTATCATCACTGTTTCTAGCTGTATTAACAGATAACTTTTATATAAGAAAAGCAAAATACACATTATTTTAAATTATGTATGGTGAAAAAGTATTGTCCACCTGTTAGCCAACATCTTTAAATCTAATATGTGACAAAATGCAGAGAATTATTAGATGACAAAGTACTTTATCAATTTGTTTTTCTTTTCCATGATGCTACTTTTGGTTGCTGAGCTTGCTGTCTATAAACAACTTACAATGCTCACTTTTGATTTAAACAGTGTTAACTTTTCTGTGTTTACTGCAACAATACTATGTGAGCCAGAACACCGTAAAGTAAGACATAAAAGTAATTTGTTCTCTATATGATATTGATTTTTAAATAAATGAGTAAAGTCTGTGCTTATTCCATGCAGAAAGTAAAAGAAAACTGGAATTAATAAAATTACAAATGCAGCTTTTTCAAACCTCTAGAACAGAGCACTGGTTATGAAAAAGATTTGTGGAGTCATCTTTAAATCCCACAGAATAGTTTCACACCTTCTCTGAAGTGCTTCAGGAAGGAACACATCACATTCCTCCTAAAATTTCAGTCTTCTGTTCCTCTAAACATATACCATGACAATTTCTGGACAAGCTAGAGGTTAGTTTGAAAAGGAACACTTTAATGCAAATACTTTGCAGACATATGAAGCTTTATTATGACTATTACTTTTCTTCCATTATTATATTTCCAGACCACCCTCACAGAACCTCCCAGAAATCATACCATCTTTTTATTTTTTTATGTGCTCATGGGCCCAGACTACCAAGCATTTTGAGTCACACAGATTTTGTTTCCTGATTCTCCAAACCACACTTAAAAAGGAAATAATGGAGAGAATGTGGTCCAATTTTTTTCTGAGTAGCTCCTCCCTGATTCCTGTGTCTGATAGTAAGGACACGGAAAGAGAACTTTTTCTGGCACCAACTGACTTCTCATCTATCATTCTTGGAGATGTAGTTGTAAAATGGGTGAATCAGTTCACTCTGAGTGACATAAGGAATAGAAATTTCTGCCAAGAAATTAATGAAGAAAAAAAAGAAGAAAAAAAGAAAAAAAAAAAAAAAGGATGGTGGGTTTTAAGATTAGGGCTACATGATAAACAGCTTTCTGGGTTTGACAGTGAAAAACAAAGAAATTCATATGGATAAACAAATTGGATTTTTAAAGTTAATATTTTTCTTTCAAAATTAAAAAAAAAAAAAAAAAGTTAGGTATGGAATGTCCTGCCTGAAATTACATTTGGTGTTTCATTTTCTTCTACTTGTAGAAGCCTGGGTGACTTGTGCTCATTTCAACTTCTCAATAAGCAGAATTAACTACGTTTTTGAAGGAGGTTACCAACAGAGTGCACAGAATTCTTTGTGGGGTTGCATGCTGTTCAACATTAATACAAAATGAAGGGCATGGAATAAAAGGATGAGTAATGAGGTAACAAAGTCTTCAGATGACAGAAAATTACTCATAGCAGTTAATACTGCAGAGAATCAGATCTGAAGATACCGAATGAATGGATGGAATATGGCAGATAAATTTAGTTGACAATAAGTGAAAAGAATTGTACATGGAGAGAAAATCCTGTGTGCCCATGAAGTCCCTGAATGAGCTATCACTCAAGGAAGAGATCCTGGAGTAATTGTGACTAGCTTCCTGAAAATATAACTGCTAGGCTTAGCAGTAGTCAAAAAGGTTTAAAAAAATAAATAATTTTTTTTAAAAAAAATTAAAAATCACATGCAGTAAGACAGAAAAAAGAGGAAAAACAATGTCACCGTGTAAATACAGAGTGCATCCCATTCCTTGAAAAATATATATAGTTTTGGCCATGCCATAGCAGAAAGCGTAAGTGGGAAACGACCACCACGGATGGCCGGGTTGGGAACCCTTCTGCATGAAAAGGTAATAAAAAAACTAAATTTTTTTGGCTTGGAAAAGAGTCCCTGAAGAAAAGATGATTTATGCTGTTTTGGAAAACCATTTTATAAGTAATAAATAGTTGCAACAGCAGCACATATTACTCTGATCATTGATTCATGAATAATATTAAGAGCGTGAATAGGAAATTACTATGGCAGTTTATAGATATTAATTATAACAATTAGCAATAACAATTAATAATATATAACAGTTATGTATTTAAGAATACATTATAACAATTAATTATAGGCATTTATTAGGATTATTATTACTCAAATGTTATTAAATTTTGGGACAGTGCCACATAATGCAGTGAAAGATGTAAGTGAAAGCTATTTCCAGGAAGGACTGGAGAAATTCACAGCAGAAAGGGCCTCAAAGAAGAAAGGCCATCAGTGGCAAGTAAACATGGTGCTTTTGGTTCAATATTGGCTTCAAAGATTCTATTTGTTTGATGTAAGCTGGGAGAAAAAATCTGGTAGGGATTTTGTCTTCCTTTTCTCTATGTACTCAGGATCAGTCACTGTCAGTGAAAATGCTGATCTAGGCAGATATTCAGTTTGACCCAGTACAAGGGTGTTTATACACTGGAGTATATGAATTTCTGTAGGATATGAAATCAGCCCTGAATTATTAGATTTATAGATGCATATGAAGAAAAAATATTACTCTGAGAAATTTAAGTAAATATTAGATTGATAATCTAAGGTGTTAGAATTAAGAATATTGCAAGGTTCTTTTGTGTACTTTCAAATAATTTATACACAGCAATAATGCAAAAGATCTATAAACAACAAATGTTAAAGGAGTTCTAACAACTCCTAGCAGATAAAATATATTTTGTATTGCTTCTGAAAATATAGAATTTATGAGCTTCTAAAATATTTTTCTAATAGGAAGTCTAACTCAGAGTATCTAACATCCAGCGGGTTATACATGTCATTTGTGTTTGAAAAACAAAAAATTATATTACTCAACACATTTTTACTTATGTTCCCTCACTTTTTAAAATCTGTTGATTTCAGAATACCAGCCTTTCCAGGGGTAGCTCTGAGGTTTAGAGAACATTAGATAGCCTAACTGATTTTTTTGCCTACTCAGAAATAACCCTCAGAAACTTAAGCTCTTTGACAAGTCAGGAGGGACACTGTACTGTGGCCCAGGCAGGGCTGTCAGTCCCACAGAGCTCCCCTTACTTGTGCAGGGACACACTGAAGTAAACAAGTCTCTATTGTATGTGGATTTCAGAGATTAAACAGTGCCAGTGTCTGTATGATGTCCATGTCAGAAAAAATTATTTGTTTTGGCTTGTAATAGTAGAATAAAAGCTGTTTAATCAATTGTCAGTCTGTCCTGGTTTTAATTCTGAAATCTTGTTGATCAAGATGATTCACACAATATTTTTGTTCCTTTGAAGCCAAGGAGTATTTTGTCATTAGTGTTGGTTGGATCAGGATATCACCTTTGATATCCAGGGAATAAATAATTCTCTTCTTTGGAGAGAAAATATTTTGATACAGACAGGTGATATGATGACTAAGTTTGCAAGGTTTACTTATGCGTTCTGCTACATGAGAGGTATCTCAGATATAATCAGTTCAAATTATTATTTTAAAATCATATTTACTGCTGAACTCCTTTCTTAGAGTCCTTGACAGTTCCTGTCAATAATATGAAAATCTAATATTTACAGACTCACTCATTTTAGAGGAAGTAGGAATAGAAATATAAAGTCATCTTGACTCAGGCAACAAATGTAGATTTTAATTGGTTATATAATAGCATTATTTTTCTTTCTGATAAATTTAGATGTGGAAATTTCTGAGAAACTTCCTCTATGACTTTGCTTAAACTGTTTATCTTTCTGCATATTGAAGTGATAATTTTGGAGTACTTTCTGTTATATTGTCTCTGTTCCTTTTTCTTACTCTCCTAGCTCTGTGGTGACCTTCCCCACAGAGAATACCTGTATTTCCTTGACTAGTGAAGCCCTAGTTCTTCTACCTAACCTGTTTACCATGAAGTGATTGAAACTCTGGCCTCATTGCTTCCTGCTGCCAGCTGCACAGTAGGCACTGGCTTTATGTGATCCTGGAGTGGGGGCTTTCCTTCTCGTATTTTATCCAAACAGCAGCATATTTCCAGAGGCATCATCCCTGCTGCTTGGGAATCTCATACAAGATTGCTGTTTCTGAGCCTAGCTCTTCCTCTGAATTGTCACCTTTGAATTATTTAAAAGCTTTATTCTAAAATTTAATATAAAAATGGGTGTAAGGCTCTGTTTTCACAAATGCTGAGAATTAGTTGTCTCTCTTCTCATGGAACACTTTTATATTTCTTGAAAGAATGTTGCAATTCTCAAAATCAATTTTGCCTATAAAATTGGTAATTATTGTTACAATCTCTTTCTCTCACCCCACTATTATACCTGAAGAAAACTAAAGAAAAAATATTTACACCTTCTTTTTTTTTTTTTTCATATTATTAGCTTTGGGCTGGGTCACAGATGCCTAGCTTCTGCTGGTTTAAATGGAATCTCTGCACTGCACTTTCCTCCTTTTCCCTCTGAGACTTGGGGCCTAGCCCCTCCCTAGCCTGGGAAAAAGCAAAGTGCCTGTAAAGCAAAGTGCAACAGGAAACAGAAAGAGCGAAAGCAACTACTTCTATGGGACATCAATGAAAATGTTAGAGAACACAAGAGAGCCCAGAGGGGCACCCTTGACAAAGTTATGCTGAGAGCACCCACTGCCCACAGGGGCATTCATGGAGCTGCTGGGTACCACCACTGTGTGGTACTCTGCATGGAGAGGTGGGATGAAGAGGAGGGTTTCCAACCAGCATTGCCAGCATGTTCCAGCATGAGATTCAAGAATAAGCTGTCTCACCAGGATTGCTTACCTTCTCAAGAGAGAAAGATAGCCTCTTGTCTTGTGTCCCAGTGCACAGTGTCTAAATATCTTTGCCATTATTCTGTTTGCTCCTTGTTTTTTGTTATTTTTGGTGAAAGCTTCATGCTGTTCGCCTCAATGTAAGTCTTGAAAACTGTATTGAACTGTATTATATAAGGTACATCTGTAAATTTAGAAGTCCAGCTACTTACAGACTTAACAGGAATTTTTCTTTCTGAAGTACTTGCCTTTGGATAAGCAGAAATGCACAGTTTTCTCCCTGCTTCAGACCACTTGATCCCTCCCCAGTATGTTTGAGAATGCCCATCTCTAACTCCTTATGGTTACTGTCTTATGCAATGCAAAATACCACAGTTCTCCCAAATGTTAATGAAGACATTATGTGTGATAGTCTCTCCATCAATCACACTTACTCCAGCTGGTCTGGTAAAATCTGTTACTCACAGTTTTCCTTCCTGCAGCACGTGATCAGAGATAAACAGTGGCCAGATGGTCTTCTTAAAGTTGGGCTATTAATTGTCAGATAAATGGCATAATACATGAAAACAAAGGTTTAAAACTCCAGAAAGGACTACAGCATGACTTTCTACTTAAACTTGTAAAGAATTTTCTCAATGCTAACAGGAAAATTACGAGTAAGCTCAATCACTCAGTAATATAGTATCTTACCTTGTTTTAAAGCAAGCTGTATGGTTTTTGCTCAGTATTTGTCACTGACCAGCTTGATATTTCACAGGTTACACTAAGCCTATCACAACAAATTCTAATTCTGAAAATAACGCATATAAAAATATGTTTGCTAAAAAATTGCATCCATGCTTTAATTGAGACAATTATACTCCTGAGCAGTAACTAGTATTAGAATTTCCATCTGCAGCTGGTCAGGTTTGGACTGTGAATGCAACTGCAGGGCTAATTAGAGCAGCTCTAAATATTGCTACGATTGACAGGGCTTTACAGTGGCAGGAGAACTAACTTGTAAGCTAAAAGCTAGAAACGTTACAGAGACCAGACAGCAAATTTATCCTATGATACCTGACTGCATTGCTGCGTGTACATGAACAAAAATCTCACACAAAAAATCCTTGGTATCTCAGAAGTATGAGGAGCTGCTGTCCCTAAATTCCATCTGGACCTGCCTGATAGATTCTTAGTACTGTAGGCAGCTTTGGAATTCCAGGAGCATTTTAGAATTACCTGACATTTTAAAATCCTGAGAACTGTTCTAAAATTCTATGACAGACAAGGATTTCAAATTTGTGTTATCTTAAGATTATTACAGTCTTCTTGAAATGTATTTTTCTGTGGTATAGTTTCATATATATCCAATTGCAATTTATTTTTTTACATTGACCTTTGATTAACCAATAGCATGTTCTTTCATAAGCATCAAGGTCAGTAATTTCTTCTAACAATTTCCCACTCAAATCATTCTTCTCAAAATCATCATTGCAAGCAGAGGGAAATTTTCATATAACAGGTTTCAATTATCCCTATCTATTGTACTTAAATCAGAGAACTCTCTAATCAGGCTTCTGACTTTGAGTAAATTACTTCAGATTGATTAAATACCTTTGATACAGTTATTAATAGTTATCACAGGACTCTTATTCTGTGCTAACCTTAGACTACAAACAACATAAATTATCCATTAGGTTAACTACACGATATCTAAACTAGAAACAACAGTCAGAATTTAATTCTGGAAAAAATATTGTCTATCATTATTCCAGTATGTTAGATTCTGTTTGATCAAACAATAAATGTACACTCTCTAACTTAATGGAAAAATTGGTCTCTTAAGAAAAAATAAGCAAGACTTGCAATTAGGGAGGTGAACACTGCAAGGTCCAATTCATGTGCTAATACAAACTTATACTTCCATAGCTCAATTGAACTAAGACAAGTAAGGCAGACAAGGAATAACATAATGGCAAATTGCACCCAGCATATTTTAAAACAGGTTTCTCCTTGTTCTATTTGAAATTGTACTACTGAAATTTTATTGAGGTAGGTTCCACAAAAGGCCAGAAAGAAGAATCTCAGTGCCACACCCTAAGAACTCTACAAATAGAATGTGAGTGAAAATAAGTAATGCAAAAATGAAAGGTTGCACATGTAGGAACTTACATTACATGAATTTACTTTATGCATGAGAACCTCTGAGATGGAAATGTGAGAGAGGAGATTAATAGTATAATGTGTGCCCATGGGAATGAAAAGTCATCTTAGAAAGTTATAACATTAAATATTCTTGGTAAGTAAATATTAATGATATTTTCAACATTTTCTTTTAAATGTTCCATCACAATTCTTGCTACTCAAGTTGAAGCATCCTTCATCTGGAGCAAGCAGATGAGGTAGCAACCAGTAAGATCAGAAGTTTGGACAGCGTGTTTTACAGGGAGGAATAAAAGAATGCTTGGCTTCCTGAATCTCTAAGAAGAATGGCTGAAGGGAAGTACATCTGCACTGTATAAACACATTACAAAGTTAAATATTAGAGTCAGAGCAGCTGTTTAAGCTGATATTAACAGTACATCCCCACTTGCTATGAGCAGTCCACAGGTATCAGGCTTTATGCAACAGTGGGAGAATAAGGTAAAGGAATGATCTTTCAGTCTGTCTTATGCAAGCTGTTCTACCCTGCTTCAAACAACTCTGTAGCTATGAAATCATGCAGTTCACCCAGGAAAAGCAAATCAAGGCTCACTAGGTTTGAGCAGCTGAACGACAGTCTCAGTCATATGGTTTACTTTCAGGTAGTCTTGTAAGGAGCAGGGAGTTGGACACAATGATCCTTATGGGTCCCTTCCAACTTGAGATATTCTATGATTCTGTGATCCTATAATGTCTTCTACTCAGTGCTTCTAAGAAAGCAAGAGGCAGATATATTGTTGTCCAGGAAGATTTCCTGGTGGGTATACATACGTATTTAGGAATACCTAAAGGACTAGATAGAGTTAAGTAGCAGTTTGGGTTATCTGCCTTTGAACTTAGTTTTTAAAAGTGATATTATGCAGAAGAACCTTTGCCCATTCATGACTCTGTCTTTAGGTGGAGTATATTTTAGCTAACTAAATCTGATTCTAAAAGGCAGAGTGCTGGAATTCAAGCCAATTTAAGTAAGATTTGCTTCAGTGATTCTAAGGAAACACATTTTACAGAGAAAGGTTTTTAGCATGATAGGTGAAATTGTGCACACATTTTTCTAACCTTGCGTATTATCAAGATGGAGTAGTATATTGTGTCATCATATCGTCAAGTTAAATAAGAAATATCTTGGGTATTTTCTTTAACAAGCACATTCCATGTACATATTTCATTAAGGGAAAAGGGTTAACTGGTTTATGTTCCCCAAAATGTTTTACAGAAAACAATTTGACTTTATTGGAAAATGAAACATCTTTTTTAGGAACTTCACTATAGTGCTTTAAGGATTGTCATTATGTTGAGCGTTCAGTGGTAAATGTGTCTCACTGGAAGTGAGAAAGAAAGTCTATAAAGTCAATACCCTGTCATGCCAACTATCTTCCCACAGTGAGATAGGCTGCCAATTTCTCCTAAAGAAATCTCAAAGGGAATTCAATTATATTCTTCACTGCCTAAAAGTCCCTAAACACGGGTTAGAGCAGGTTTTATGAGATGCTGTGTTTGCAACTATATGCAACTACATCTAAAAGAGCACCTTGCTATGCTTGCAACTGCGTCACTCTCATCAAATCCAAATAATGAGCACTGACCAGTGACCGAGTTGAAAAAGTTCAGAACAATAAACTATCAAGCAGCCTTATACAATACACATTAAAATCAACAGAAAAATTCCCAGTCACTTCAGTAAAAAGTGAGCTGGCTCTTATAGGAACAGGATAAGGAATGAAGAAAGAGGATCTCGTAGCATATTAAGAAATTCTGGGGGTTTGGTGTGTGGGATTTTTCCCCCTCGGTAAAACATGGCAACTTCTGTTTATATGGCAATTATAGTGGAGAGCATACAAGATCATTCAAATTTCAACAATGCAATAGGCCAATTTAATTCTTGATCATGAAGAAATTACATGGGAAAGGTTTTGACCTTAAAAGCAATAATGCATTATATTAGACCTTATTCTACTCTCATTTAAACACTTTTTTTCCATTTATTCATCAGAGATTAAGAATAGCTCCAGGACTGCAAGTGCACAGGGATGGAAGCCTGGACCTTTAAGCTCAAGAGGCCAAGTTAATTTGGTATTCACTTTGTGGCTTCAAAGCAGGGTAAACTATACCAACATTATTCCTTTGGCATGAAGTAATATTCAGTCAATTACCAGCTGCTACAAGACCTGGGCCCAAAGTATCCAAGGATCCTTTTTAAATTGAATGAAACACACTGATCCAAACACTCACTGATAACATCTGGGATCATTAAATGCCTTCTCTAATCTTACTTTAATTGCCTTTTTTTCCACACTAACAGCCACTGAATCTCTTTGTGAAACAAAAAAAAATATATTTCATCAGAGAGAAGAATATCTTTGTTTTGGTAAAAATGCAGGAAAAAAACACACCTCTCTACACAAAACAGAGTACCTTTCACTTTAGTTCATGCATGTACACACCAGTGCAAATATACACTAGCCATTTTCCATTTGAGTATCACTGCCATCCCCAAGTACTATCATTAATCATGCAGTCTCAGATTCTTGAAATATAGGCAGTATATAAAGAAAATATTGCTTAATTCTACCTACTGGCCTCATATCAAGGCAGAAGAAACATTGGGCACTATTAACCCTCTCTTCAATTCTGTCCACAGTTGCAACAGAATCTGCCAAATAAAAAGACTATTTCACCAGCTCGACTAATATTACCTTCATTTGGTGGATTGCCCAAGAAACTTCCCGTTGCTTCTCTTCTTTCTGTAAGATTTTGAAGACCATGGCAGTCTATAGTCACCTGGGGACAGGACAAGAAACTATTAAAAGGCTGGGCAGAGGTTCAGAGTGAGCACATGAAGCAGAAGAAGCCTTTCCCCATTCTCTGTTCCTTGCTTTGAGAAGGATGATCTTGTCCATTTAAATGGTATCAGTTTACTCCAGAGGCTGATTGCAACGAGATTAGTAACAGCATCCTGGTGGCATATTCAGCCCTAATTTGCCATGCTTGCATGTTCTGGAATTACATCAGTTGAACTATTTTAGTAAGGTTAAAAAAACCCAACAGTTAAGATATTGGCCATATTAAAGTTGATCAGATACTGATCAGTACCAAATGCTTAGCAATTTGCTGAAGAGATTATGGTTTTCAGACATCCCTTCCATGTAAGTTTGGGGGTTTTTTTAAAAAAAACAAACCTTTGTTTTTTTCTTTGAGGCAAATTTTGAAAGGGAAGCATTTTACACTTTGAAGAATTCTGTCTAAATTACTTGAAATGATTAATAGAAATATCACAAACCTCTGTACAACACAAAGATGTTACAACATAATCCAAACCAAAGTTTGGATAAGTGAAGCCAAAGTGAGTCAAGTTACTTCAAGGCAATTGCCTCAGAACAATGCTTCTATACAATTTCTAATTTTACAAGTTATACATACCTTTTAAATGACATAATTAAATACTTTTAGCTAAAAATATTTTCCCTTTGTTGAGTAGAAGAGTTGTTGATGCTATTGCTAAGTGCAATTAATGCTTCTCAGACGACAGTTATTACATTTCTTATGTCGTGGTTGCATAACTTATTCAGTAATAAATTTCTTGTAACATAGAACTTTTCAACATAAAACACAAACGCTGCAGGTTCTTCCTTCCTGAGAAACCCATATTCTAATGCAGGCATATACGTTACACAGGAAAGAACTCAGACATATAGACACTGCATATCACTTGTAAAGACATCAATGATGAAAGCTTTTCTGAAATAAAATACAGTTCATGCAGTACAGAAAGGACCCCTTTTTAACCTAAATGGTTAGCCCCAGGGCTGTTTCAGGTGAGAGGTGAAGGTGGTGATAGTCACATATTTCTTCAGTGTCATCCTGTTTATTTACAAAGAACGCACAGTCTGGTTCCCTTGAATGCGGCAGAAATCAAACAGCAGGAGGTACAGCTCCTTTGCCCATAGGGTCAAGACTCTTTCTAGCTAGCACTTAGCCCAAAAAATCTTTCTCTAAGCTCCATTCATTTTCAATGCTCATTCTCACTATGTCTTCAAGTGCTTTTCTCTTCACTCTTCTGTGTTTTCTTTTGTTTCTCTGAGAAAGATGCATTCACTTTTACCAAATAATGTCACCCATTGTGCTCACTAAGAAAAGCTCTGAACTTGCCTTTGTACTGGGAAGTCCTACACTTTCAATGGGCACATGTATTATTTCGGCCATCCAACTCCATAGATACATTAGCTATATACACACAAATTTATTAATAGTGACTATCAGACTGACTAGATTTTACACAATTCATAAACACACAAGTCTCTTTCTACATGATAAAAGCTCATTTCAATCACACAATGTACTTGAAAATATGGAAAATAACAACTGAATTTTATTACCCTTAGGCAAGTTTGCTGGCATTTAATTACATAGTCTCATTGGGTGCATCTTAAAAAGACTCAACATACAGAGAGCAGCCATGGAGCAGAGATAGACGTATTTTAAAATCTTTCCAATCTTAAGCATTTCAAAGGAATGATTTCTGACATAATGTAGACAGATGGAAGGTAGTGCCTAAAACTGCAGAGAGGCCTCCCAGCACCTTAAAACTCTGCGGCTCATGTGCTATCAAGCTCTCAGCAGATCCCCCCTCCTAAAGCACTGTACCTTGTTGAGGCAGCTAGTGCTCCAAGTCACAGTGAATACAGCTGTTTTTCTTTAACAAAGTTTTCCCCTTGCAAAACTACTGCAAAAACAAACAATATATTTTCAGCAACCATTTACATAAAAAACGTAAGCTGTATTGATTGCATCTTGGCTACTTCATGTGAAAAAATATTGCTGTAGGTCTACAGGCACTGTGAGAGAATGCAATTAATTGCTTCACCTCGCTTGTGCATAATTGTATAATAGAAAGTAAGTCTATAGGTGCCAATAAAAATGCCTGTTTTGTTTCTATACATGTTTGACTTCTTGACTGTTCCACAGCATAACTGACATGGACCATCCAGAGACACAATGTGGAGGACAATTACACAGCATGTGCTTTTTGTGATGTTATTCCCAGCTCTCTATTTGCAGTTTTCATTTGCACTGATGCTTACTGCTAAACCAGACACTTACGTTTGAAGCAGGATTTTGATGGGCTTTATCTGTGTTAACGTCTGAACCAGAAATCATGTGGAGTTTTTATGCAAAAGATAATTCTCAGCCTATAGCTAGGAACAGGTATATTAAGATGCACACTCTTATATATTACCATTTGTCAATGGTAAGTGATGAAAACATGAAATGAACTGATTTGTACTAATTTGGTCATAATGATTAATTTCTTGCTTGACAGGACATTGTGATTACAGGGCCAAATGCAGAATCTATTGACTTATTTTTAAATTTTTTTTTAATTTCACTTTCCTTCAGGTGACTTGAGCTTTATTTACCAGGTTTATATACCCTGGGGTTCCTTCTTCAAAGCATTGTTTTGATGATCACCTGACTAGTGAATGACAGCAGGTACCATTAGATAAACAACAAAGTTAATTGTCTTTCAGCATGAGCAAAGACTCCAGGATTTACTCAGCAATGTAAAGTCTATTAAAATGGGATCAAATCACAGAGGTGAATTTCCTTTCACTTTACCTGTGTAGAATGATAAAATGATTAGGTTCAATTAATACTAGCTAAACATCTCCTGCAGAGATATTTCTGTGTTCAAGGAGCTCAGTGGGAAATCTAATTTAAAGACTTGTTCTTTTCCTCAGCCCCAACCACTCTTTTCCTACCTTGCCCCATGGCATGCAAGATACTCAGGACATGTGGTCCACCTGCACTGGAATAACTGCTCTGGAATTGTGCAGTAAACTGGATCAGCAACTGACCTGAGACAAAATAAGTCAGCTTGTTCCTGTTCCAACAAGTCTAACCCTAATGCAGCCAGTTGTTTGACTTTGAAACAGTGCAGGGGTAGGAATCAGAGGGTCTTTAAGACCGCTTCTAAAACACCTGTATCCAGCTTAATAGTCCCCTATTTAGAGCAGCCTTGAGCAACTAAATGAAGTAATTATTCTGATATTCAGGAAGCAGCTTCAGTAAATGGGTAAATACAAATATTTTCCTCTCTTTCTTCTTATAAAAATACTTTTATATAATTTGCATTTCCTATGTTGGTCTGTAGACTATTATCCTCTACCAGTAGCTACAGGTTGGTTTTCCAGGGTTTTTTCTAGTTTTCCTAAAGGAAAAAAAAATGGATACTACAAACACAACACATGTAATATGTCTCATTTAGCTGTATCTAGCTATCTGCCTGTTCTTCCCCTGCCCTTCATAATACTTGAACCTTATCACCTGTATTCAGCTATATCTGAAAAGAGAATGATGGAAGATAATTATGTTCTTCAAGTATTGTGAAAATCAGCAGTTAGAGGGAAGGGTAGGGCATAAACTACTGTCCTGCTGAGAGAAAGACAAACAGATTTCTGCTCATGTACACTCCATTTGGCAGCAGCTTTCTAGCAAGTCAGCAAGTGCATCCTGGATGGCTGATCAGCTTGCAGATAGTTCCAGACATTGTTGTCTCTTGCCTGTAAGGGATATCATATGACATGAAAGAGAACTCAGCTGGAAAAGGTTAGAGACAAAAGACACAAATTATAAGAAAAAAGACTCCATTAGTTCAGCTCTTCACGTAGGAGCCAATAATCTTGGACCATATGAAATACATCATGCCAGTATGTATCATGCGAGAATATATTTTCTATAAGATTAATTATTTGGCATGGTGCAAGTTATGTGGCAGAAAAGAAATTATAACATTGGAAGACTGAAAGTTTTCAGCCATAGCAAAGTTACAATGTAGAACCTGATTAAGTTAGATGCTTTGTTCTGTTTCTTCTGCTTTTTTTTTTACTTTTTTTTTCCAATTTTTTTTTTCCCCTTTATTCCTGACTAGGAAAGTTCTGCTCTTTGCTCAGCTGCTGCAGCATTTTTATTCTCTCAGATATTTTGTAGGTCACAAGGGTATCGTTCTGACTGAGATGTGGTCAGAGAGAATAAGAAAAATTGATTTCGGAAAACCTCTGTTAGCACTCTTTCATGAACATTTTGTTATATCCATTGTGAGCTTTTAAAAAATTGAACCTGTGAATTTGCTATTGCCATGTCTTTGTATGATTTTCGTAGGCTTATAAACTGAGAAAGAGCAGCACAGCATAGAAAACACCTAAGTCTTCATATGCACTGGGACAGATTCTCTTTTGTATTAGATTGTAATTTAATATTCTGTGCACAGGCATGCAGAATTTCTTGCTGGGCACTGAATTATGCAGAGAACTGTAGATCTGCAAACAGGAAGCTAGAAAGGATAATGTATTAATAGTGCCAGTGAAAAGCTGTTCTGCTTTCTATGTTCTTTAACTCCCCCTAAAAGTTCTCTGTCCTTTGCTAGATCTACAGGAAGGTATGTGGTACAAATGTATTGAAAAGTAAAGTTTATTTCAAAGACTTGAAAACTCCCAATCCTATCTATCTGCCAAGCTTTTATATGGTTCCCTTCACCATAACACCTTGGAATTTCCACTGATCAAGTCTCTGATAAATCAATGCAGAAGAGGAATTGAGTATATCTGACTGTTTGTGTGAGGCTGAAAAGCCTTTTAATTCACAACCTCAGCACTGTTTTTTAGGTTTTTTACACACCTGCAGAGTGAAGGAAAAAAAGCAAGGACTGTGATTAGATAAACTCCTTTTAATTTTTCCATTCTGTCTTAGCCAGATGGAAACACATGGACAATTGGTTTACAGAGATCTTTATCCTCTCTCCTTCATTAGCACCACAGGGAAGTTTCTACAGTGGCTAATGCACTTACTGACATGGTTTCAACAATCTAATCACCCAGAAGCCTCTCTGTAAGGTCAATGTTCTCTACATTTGTTCCAACTCATTTACTGAGTAGAAAGGTGAACTTTTTCATTCCAGGTATGTTATTATGGAAATCATGCTAATGAATAAAGACACTGGAGGGCATATGTATCTCTGTTATTGCAAGATTAATGGAGACTTTATCAAGGAGGATTCAGTCTTAGATTCTTCTTGTAAATCTAGGTCTGAGGTTTAATTGTACATTAACAGTCTGTACTTTATACTGGCATAGAAGCTTCCATTTCAGAGAAACTCAAAACATTTTGCAAACATCAATAGAGTACACATAAGGAACAATTCTATTACTGAAACACAACCACCTGAGGGCACAAATAAGTTGTAGCACACAGAATGAACTGGAATGCCTGTCAGGACACACATATTAAGAATTCTATTCCTGACAGGAAAAGCTTTTAATACATAGCAGCCTTATTTTTTTATATTTATATATCAATTATATATGTATTTTGTATGCTCTATATTTGTTTTCAATCTTATTCATATAGAATCTTTATTGTTTATGACTGTACAGTATACTGCACAACAAAGTTAGCATGTTGTCACAATGAAAATATCCACATGATATTTCTTAAAAATGTGCTGCAGAAATAATTCTGATTCTTAGAAAAAGTAATGAAATGTGTTTTGTGATTTAATCAGCTTTCTTGTTCATAAAAGCATTAAACAGAACAGTAAGAACAGGGACTGAAAAGAGTAATAAATAGTAATCTAGAATAAGTGGTAAGTGACATTTCTAATTCTTCCCTTACTATGTATCATTACTTATTATTCCTTCATGTTTCAAAGGCCTAAAAGAGGGAAAAGGAAGCTCAGGTGCACTGGATATAGAAATTCTTCATAGCTGAAAAGGATGGGTTATTCTTTACTTCCAAGGTAGCTTCAGGTCATAATGGGATTTCATCCTCTATATTCAGCTCTATTTTAGAGAATAATTTGAATACATTTGCAATTAACAGAAAGCTATATTCTAGAAAGCCATGGTTTCTCTAATAAAACCTAATCTTACTTTTTTATTAAGAGAATTCAACACAGTACTATTTAGAATTAACCTTGATTCTTCCCTTCATTTTACCACTGTATTATAGGAAAATGGTTAAATTAGACTGACACCCTTCAGAGTTTATGCATTCAGGAGAAAAAAAAGCATGCACTGCTGACCTTTTCATTTTAAATTTTTTTGCAACAGAAGACATATAATCAGTTGAAAAAGCTTTCCACATCCAGAACTTTGGCACCTTCAGTATTTTTTTCCCTTTTTTTTTTTGTTTTTTGTTTTTTTTGTTTTTTTTGTTTAGAAGCTTTGGAGACTGAAAATATTTAGAGTCTTCATATTTGCTGTAGTTTCAAATAATGAAAAATAATCAGGCAGATCAATATAAAAATAGTACCCTACCCAAAGGGTAGCCCAGATTCCTCATTCTGCTTCGGCGTATTTGACTGTAACACTGGCTTTGGAGAGAGAACAAATATTATCTTTTATTGTAGTAGAGGTTTATATTATATGTAGTGAATCTGATAAAAGAAATAATCAGTCTCTCATAGTAACAATTGCTGTATCGATTTTGTTTCTATATGTTTAAATATATAACTATTATAATAGAGTTCACAACAAAGTGGCTAAAATCCTCTAATCCTGGCAGGAGCCTGAATATATGATAGCTATAGCTCAGAAAAATAGAAAAGCAAAAGGCGAAGTGTATACCTCATTCTGCCATATAAACCTACCTCTGGGATCTTTGGCAAACAATGGGAATATACTCTACACACATTCCAGCCAGGACTATCTAAAAAACAAATGCCAGGAGGACCATTTACCATTTTAGGATGTACAGTATTTCACACAAAACTACCTTCTCTCATTCTTCTTATGGGAATTCTACTTGTTATTCTCCACAGTAGCAATAATGTGACTGGTGAAAAAGATGTATTTTAGCAGGATGCTAAGACTCAGGATGTACTCTGCATCTTAGCAATCACAGATCCTTTGTTCCTGTGCTGAGTTATGTGAATCATGCACGTACAGAAGCAGAATGATCTATATTTGCCGGGAGGACTCAAGTTATGTAGTTAGTTGCAAATACAGCAGTACAATGAAAAGAAAGACTCCTAGAGCGAATGTCAATGAAAGGTTAAATCTGACAAGTCTGACATGTTCTACACAGAGGAAGTTAAATAGTTCGCTTGAAGTATAGCAAGTGCATGTTCAATGCCTTTGTATTCATGTATGTAATGCTGTGAAAACACAGTCGGGAGGGACACCTCTCTCCTATATATGACATAGATCAGCAATCAGATCCCTTTAGAGACAATGGAGTTGCATTCTTAAGCCTTATTTTTTTTCTCCAGTCTGAATTTTTTCAGCCTATAAATAATTCCTTAGAGATGGAGGGATTTGAGCCAGTGATGGAATGAACCCATACAGATTTGTCACATCTTAATTTATATATGATAATATAAACCAATATAGACCAAAGCCTCATTGCCACTATTTTTACAGTAACATCTCAGGCACCCATGTATGTTAATAGACTTTTCTCTTTAATAGAATTAGCTCATTCCTCCTTTGAGCAGAGCAGCAATGCTGGTAGGACAGTTAACCCACTCATGGCTGTCAGTTCCTGAGAAACACCTCAGTGGGTTTAAAGGATTTGTACACCTTGGGTAAGAAAACCAGTGCAAATAACTCCTACGCCTTGCTCAGCCTCTTGTCTTTCACAGTAAACAATATGCACGACTAGAGGGAAGTACAAGAGCAGAGCAGCATACACTATAATTCTTAAAAATATCATTTCCAAAGTTCAGCCATTTGTGACTTCGTCTTGTGCTAGATATGTTTTCCATGCAATTAGTAGCCCTCACTATCTTTCCTATTATTTTCTCCAGTCTCCCTGATTCCCAAGAAAAAGTTTAACAGCTACAATATAACACAACAAAGAAATCTATAGCTGAATGACTTTAGGGTTTGTTTTTTTTGTTTTAAAAAATAGATAGATAAATAAATAAAATCGCACCCAACAGTTAAGACAGCCTCTTGCTCCTCCTCTGCACCATGTCTTACAGTTATCCACATCTTGAATTTTCTGGCATTATGATAAGAGGCAGTGGCGAAAGGTGCAAGAATAAAGACAGAATGTCTTTCTTCTGCATTTATCAGTACTAAAGGGAAAGGAAAAAGAAAAAAAAAAAAACAACTTCCATATGCAAATGCAAAGAAGGAACACAAACTAGTGGCTACTGGGTCACCTTAATCCATTTCTTGATAATCTGGGGGCGGGGGGAGTTAATGGTAGAATAATATCTATCTACACTACTTAAGAACTCATATCCTCTGTTTAAACATCAAGAGAGTCAGAAATTATAATTTTCTATTCTGCTATATGTTTTCCATTTTTGAAAGTCATGCTTATTCCTTTCTACTGCTCCTCTGTACTAATTTTTTCACTGCAAGATAATGTAACTCTCAGTTGTGCATTGCTGTGATAATTGAAGTAGATTGTGAGTGATTTGATAGCTATGGCAAAGGTAACCTTCAAATCACTCTCTTTTATGATAGGTACAAAAAAACTGCCACACATGCTGCTTTACTTAGGGGTTGCAGAAGGAGTACCTCCCCGCTTGCCAATAGGGAGTTCACAGAGCAACATTTTATCAATGCCTACCTCACTGCCTACTGTTACAGATTATCAAAAAGTGCAGAGGTGCCTTGGCTTATCGAAAGAACCATAGTCCTGCAATGATGGGAAGAGACAGGGACTTTGACAGACCGTGTCTGCAAACACAAACTGAGAAAGAGAAATCTGGGTCAGCAGAAGACTAATGTGTCCAAGTTATTCATAAGGCAGTGCTCTACAGATTGGTACATTTTGGATTCAGGTGTTTAATGGGCTGAAATTGCACTGCAGAACAGAAAAGCCTCTGACAGACATCCAGGGATCTTGCATCTGCTTCTGTACAGAATGAGCTGTGATACTGCAAAAAACTCAATACAAAAATGCTTTGTTTTGCATGAGGTACTCAGATTCAGCTATAATGTACAAGCAAGAACTCTGGGTATCTTAGTCAAAAGAAAATCTCATTTCTGAGTTAGAATTACAGTTCTATATATGAAAGAGCAAATGGGGCAAGGAGGAAGAAGGCAGAGAAAAGATGAGGCAGGAGCTATGCCTTATCATCCATGAATACAGAACTGACTTCAATTCACTTTTATTCAGGGAATGAGGAATGCACCGTACAAGGAAGTGCCTGAGAAATTATGCAGGGGTCTTTCCTGGGGCTTTGTGGCACAGTAGAGCCACAAACTGTGAGTGTTCTTTTTCTTTTTCCTTTACATTAAATCAGTATATTTCTTCAAAGAAATATACACTCTTACTGCCACACTATTTGTTTTACAGCTATTGTTCCACAGATTTACAGAATATGATTGAGTACAACAGCATGAAAATAGTCAGATTGAGCCTGTACTACAGAAAGTGAATGTATGGTTTTTTCTGCCCCCCTTCAAAAAGGAATGTTTCTAATGTCAGCAATTTATTTATCAGTTTGAAGCTCTCACCTGCTTGCTTTTCTCATTGGCTTTAATGCAAAACAGCTGCATGAAAACTTACATTTGGAGTAATATCCTGAAAAGAACCAATTGCTTTGAAAAACTCATCATTAGGATTTTTTTCTGAACCAAAATCCTACTGCTTTTATTGTGTGTATTTGAGTACATTGAAGTTTAACTCAAACATTATGTGAATCTCAAATTCATAGAGACGTTTTAAAATAATAATGGGAATTATTAAGTAAACAGTTTATAACAGGTATCAGATATAACCTTATATTGAGATATTTTCAAATTTAGGTATCTTATTATTTTATACATATTTTCATGGTTTAAAAATTAAATAGATAATATTATGATTCTGAATGGTGTAAGCTTCTCACATCTTCAGATAGCATTTATATTCCTCTTGACAATGATAAGAAAAATATAATCAGTAATTTGTTCCAGTAGAATACCTCAGAATATTTGATAAATCTTTGGAGTCTCGGGTCTCCAGAAAAGTAAAATTCCATTTAATACATTTGTCAAGATTATTTTAATTTTTTTTAGGTTCCCCAAGTAATTATTGTTGATTTGAGAAGGAAGAAAAAAACATAATTTGGGATACCAAAAATAGACCTGAAGGGGGGGAAGAAAAAGAAAAAAAAAAAAAAAAAAAAAAAAAAAAAAAAAAAAAAAAAAAAAGAAAAAAAGAAAATCCTAATCAT
>NW_009952822.1:288572-326479 GCF_000747805.2 Chaetura pelagica | reverse complement strand
AATTGGGGAAACAAAAAAAAGCCGTGGGGGGGGGGAAAAAAAAAAAAAAAAAAAAAAAAAAAAAGAGAAGAAAAAAAAAAAGAAAACAGGAAAAGTGACAATCCTAGTCATTCTCTTCATAATAAACCTGTTCTAAATGGATTTCTTCTTAAAATATATATATATTTCTCTGTTTTTATCTTCAGATCCTTCTTTTCAGAACTGTTTGGTTTTTTTCATCATACTCTCTCTGAACAGGTTCTACCCAGATAGGTTTCATTACTTTTGAATGGTATCTGTAAGCTTGCACCTTTTCAGTTCTGCCTATTTGCATCCCAGTCCCCCACACTCCAGTTTACTGCCATGATTTAGGATGGTATTGAAACTTCTTGGTCTCCACCATCATCCTCTGACTCTGGCCTCTTAGCTGGATCTTATTATTGCATCCATACAGAAACACTCATCCCTAAAACTTCTCATACTTAAGGGAGACAACTGGCTATGTTTCAGACATAGCATAAATTTGATGAAGGGCAAAGCTTCTTTCCAAAATCCACACTGTTATCTAGAGAGAAAGTGGCAGACTATGAGAACGATTTAGTAACCTAACACAAAACTGAGCAGAACACAGACATCCATGGTCATTATGGAAAAATTATGTCCCACAGTAGACTTGCTTGAAGCAAGCTCTTTGGCATGGAGATTGTTTCTTCTTCTCTGTTTATGCAAGAATATTACAGTGGGGAAACAAACTTCATGGTCACCATAGGGCATCAACATGACATAGAAAATCATCATCTGAAGGAAAGAACAACTCTCATGACAGCCTATGTGAGAATGATTGCCCCCAAATTCAGTTTCAGTCATCAAATCAGTCACCTGCTCCTTCTTGTTGGTATGCATTGGATTGAAAAGGAAATGTTTTTGTTTCCAAATGAAAGTGGATTAAGAAACACAGGTGTCTGAGACACTGCAGCATCCTCTTTTCCAACAGTTTTGGCTGTTAATCTCATTTTCCATTCCAATAATTAACAGAGGTAACCTCTAATTAGTACTCTTTTTTCCAGTTCATTGTTATAACTGGCATACTGCTCATGGTTTCTGTGCTGACCACAAAAGAATTGCTTTGCTTCTTCTCTGCCCTGTGTCTTCCTCATTTAAATAGTGTAGGTTTTTATACATTTCCATTGGCCAGGCTTCCCTTGCTGCTGGCTACAACCTCTTTCCTCAGCTCTCTCTGTTTTGTTGCTCTGCCTCCAGAGGTATGGATAGGAGGCTGAGCTCTTTCCAAAGCAACTCACTGAGCTTAGCTGGAGTGAGGCAAAAATGATAGCAATTGGCAGCAAAAGGTAGACAGACTGACAGGTTTTTAAATATTATAGTGTTAGAAAGCATACAGGAATTACAGACAGGAAGAAAGTGGGAGAGAAAAATACAGGGCAGGAAGCAGCAAAACAAAAAGACAACAAAGTGGTCAAGTGATAACTTCAGCAAGCTAGGAACGGTCTCTTGTGTTAGTCACGTGAAACCTAGTGAACGTGTGAACAGCTAATACTGCCTAGAAAATGACTGGACAGTTGTTTCCTTAGTTTTGCTCTCTTTGTCCTCTCTTTGATCCCTCCTCCTCTCATGTGTTTTCTCCTGTTAGTTCTTTGAATTACTTCTTTACACTACAGATTTTTTAGTTCTTCTGTTTGTCTCTTAGCTTTTGGCTTATGTGTTTGAAGCAGAGATGAGCAAAAGGAAAGGAGTTACAAGCTTTCAATGCTAAGGACAAAAGCTCGGACTTTGAAGCACAAAAGGAGAAGGAATGAGTAGAGGGAGCAAAGCACTTGTTTATTTCTCTAGTTCTGGTGTTGCATTTTGTTCCACGATTGTATTAAAAATTTTTAAACATAGCACATGCTACTTTTTGCACGTTTTTTGCTCATTTCCAATAGCACACAATTACATGTGTTCAACCCTGACAACATCAGGTCACTACTCTGCAGAAGTGTTATTACTGGTTCTCAGAATCTTATCACTATTCTTGTAATATTTAATGCTTTTCTTGAAGCCCATCTCTCGTTCATATCTCTATGCAACAATCTCAAGTTATATTCTTTGAAAAACAAATGAAGGGTGGGATTCATCTCATCTAATTTAATATGCACAGAATTTAGATATCTACACCTCAGCTAACCCTCTAGGCTGACTTTATAGTCAATGAAGAGAATTAGGCAATTTGAAAACATGATTCCTCTGATACATTTTAGGAGTCTGCTTTAGGATGAGATATGTTGCACCCAAGAAGTGCCTGTTTCTCACTGCTGATTCAGAGGAAGCCCAGGATGAATAGCTGAGCTGTAGATGACTACATTTGATCAGATTAATCCTTTATACCTTTGGGGTCTGCAGAAAGATCAGAAAGTAATGTCTAATATGGATGGCCTTCTAATTACTGTAACATTAGTCCAAAAATAAGAATAACCCCAAATATTTTCTTTTAAAACATACACAATCCATAAAAATTTCAAGCTTTCATTTCTTTGATCTATTTGATAACCATCTTTTTTGTTGTCTTGTTATTTTTTAATACCTGAAACTGGTACTTAAATACTATTTTAGAAATAACATTTCTCCTTCTCTTCAAATCTTTGACTTTGCCTCTCACTTCACCCACCTTGCAGTTCATTCACTTTTCAGGGCTTTTTCCACTTTCTGAGACTCACTGTACTGACTTTTGCAGAAGTATGTCAAAAGCAAGAACATCTGCTTCACAAGGTTATCTGATCAAGGACCTTTTCAATGCAAAAGGATAAAATAAATAAAGGGGAAGGGATAACACAGAACAGCAAAAACGGTAAACAAAGGATAATAGAGACAATGGCAAAGACCATAAGTCTTAATTGCTGGACTGTCAAGAAGCTCCAGGCACAGGTTTGAAAAGGATCAGCCTGTATTTTTTAACTGACAAGAAGCGTGAAACATGGGTACTCTCAGTATTTCTGTGGGACTACACAAAATTGACTAAGGAAAGTTTAGGAGAAGGGGTAAGAGCAACAGAGAGGGGAATAGACAGAAATAGGCACAAAATGGGAGGGCTGCGTGTAAACCACGGCTGGTCCACATGCTTGTCTGACCCTGCCCTGTGTCTGTCCTGTTTTCTGACTAAATCCTTCTGAACAGCCTGAGTCTACGTGAGTGCTTCACCGACTAGGTGTCAGCTGCTGGAGGATCAGAGACAGTGTATTTGGGGCCAGCAGCTGGAGTCACATAGCAGATGTGGGCACCCATGACCTGTAGTGTCAGCTACTGGAGCTAGTGGGACTTCTGTTCCACCCACTGGAGTGAGTGGAGCTCTCGGCCCCAGCCACTTGGGTGGGTTTGAATGGTGTATGTCCTGAAAAACAGCTCCTAGGTGTGAGGGAAGGCATGAGTGAGGACCATGAGGGGTTTAGTGCTGGCAGCCAAAGCAAGAGCATGGATCACAGCCCCTGTGCCTGGTGCAGGCTGTTGGGGGAGGGCAAATGCCACCATCTCCCCCAGATCATGTGAGGAGGGTGTGTGGATACACCAGCAAATCTCAGACAGGATGAGCACTCGAGAAGGGGACATATGGGGCAAGTAAGAAGGTTAAGGATCTGAGCAGGGGTGTTGGATGGATAGAGGGGCCATGTAGGGTCTTTGGGGACTAGTAAATGTGCAAGTGCATATGAGTCTAAACTGGTGCATATGTGTTTTCACCAGTGACCTTTAGAAAACCTTAGAAAAAACTTATTTTTATAACTAAATATAACTAAATAACTAAATAAATAAATGTCTGCCTCTTGTTTTTTTCAGAGTTTGTGTTGGTTTTTTTTTTTCTTGTTTATGCACTACATCTGGTTGCATTTGACATACCTTGTAATACGTATCCCAAATAGAGCTGTGTGCAACTTGGCAGTTTCACTTCCCAGGGGCTCATGCAATTACGGTCTGTCAGCCATATATCACTTAGCTAAGCAACAACTAAGGAGAGCAATAATAACCCACAATTTTTTCATGGGAAAGCATTACAGAAGGAGAGGCAGTATTCCAACTGACAAAAAAAACTGTTATAGCTCCAGGAAGAATAATGAGATAAAATTAAAGAGGGTTTTTGGTTTGATTATTTTGCTAAATATCAGAGGAGGGGGGAAGCCTCCTGACTGGGGAATTAATCACCTTGTTACTCCTTTAAGAGAAATACTAGAATCTCTGTCACTTGCAGAGTGCTTTGGCAAGCAGACAAAGGGGAATCATAGAATCCTAGGGGTTGGAAGGGACCTCGAAAGATCATCTAGTCCAACTCCCCTGCCAGAGCAGGGTCACCTAGAGTACATCACACAGGAACACATCCAGGTGGGTTTTGAATGTCTCCAGTGAAGGAGACTCCACAACCTCTCTGGGCAGCCTGTTCCAGTGCTCTGTCACTCTCACAGTAAAAAAAAAAATTTCAGATATTCACCTTGAACCTCCTATGCTCCAATTTGCACCCATTACCCCTTGTCCTATCACTGGTCATCACTGAGAAAAGCTTAACTCCATAAAAATAAAGAATAATCTAAAGGATAAGAGGACTATGATTTTGGGGGAGTTGGATGCTTTCTCGGGCTTTTAAAATTTGTTTTAGCTTCTGCAATTCACTTTGTAAATGTGTGAGCAGCTTCTCACAAGCTATTGAATTTGCGATTTTTTTAACTGCATCCTAGGGGAAAAATATTCAGAAACATCAATTGTAAGTAATTTCAATATATTATTGTCTGTTTTAGTTTACAAGGGAGAGTTTTAGTTTTGTCATAGTAGTAAAATGATTGGGGATGGAGAAGGATATGAAGGGATGTGACAGTGGGATGTTAATACCATGCTGAATAAGAAGTATTATTGATGATTAATTGGTAGTGAAGACTGGACAACAGCATGAGTAAGGCGAACAACACTGCACTGTAGAGGCTCCCCAAAGGAAAACTGTAGGCAAGAATCTGTTCTCACTGTGGACAAAGTCTAAATATCTACCACTATCTTTCAGACTGATTAATGAAAGGCTTCTTCTATTTTAAACACTATTGGTCCAATACCTTGCAGGCAGGGTTGTAGGCAAACCACTCATGTCATCTTCTGTGACACCAGGCAAATTCTGGCTTTTTTGGACAGAAAAGATTGTAAAACTGGATTGTTGTTTGTTTTTTGTTTGTTTGTTTGTTTGTTTTTCTCAGGTTGTTCACTCACTGTCAGTCAAATTCTCAACAGATTAAACAATCCTGTATTTTCTTCCGAGTTGGTGTTTGTAGTAAAGCCTCACTGTATTTTCTGGCTTCTGAGAAAACAAAATATGTACTTGTTTTTGTTTCTCTTTTCTTCTTTTTTTTCAGTATTATTCTTGGTGTTTGCTAAACAAATCACTGTTCAACAGCCTGATTACAAAGAAAAGAGTAAGAAGCTTTTGTAGCTCCATCTTAAAATGAAAACAATAAATAATCTGCAGAGGGCAAAGTTGACTATTTCTTGCAGAATCTAATTTGCAAATTAGACCAAGAAAACTGAGTATGTGTGAAGTTTTACCTCATTCTGTGCTCTGCTATTCCACAAATGCTTGCAGGATAAAACTATTCAATTAAGATAAGGTACTGTATGTTGTTCAGAAAATATATTATACCTTTTTGAAAGTAAGTTTCTGTTTTCTCATCTCTTCTTTGAAGTTTCGTTTCTTATGGAAAAAGTCTCTGCTTTCTATCTTCTTGTTTAACTCAAAATACTTTTTTGTGATCTGAAATTGAAAATCTGCAGTAGAACCATTGTAATACATTAAAATATTATGCATTAGTTTAGTGACCCCTTGCTTCAACAGTGAGATATGTGTAATATTTCTAGTCACAATGTTAAATCTGTGACATACTACTTGCCATCTTATACAAGCGTATCTTTTTTATATATTATCGTATTTTACATCAATAATTATATAATGTATTATACTGTTATATTTTTGTGTCTTATTACACAACACATAAAATTATGCTCAACGAAAGAAAACAGGATAGCTATTACAACACAGTAATCTATTATATATTAAAAAGCACATGGATCATTAGTGGAGATAAAACCATGACTCAGACAATTCATGTTTTGAACTTTATAAAACATTCTCTGTTAGCAATTTGTAAACATACACAGAAGACATTTGCAAGGTATCTTCCTCGGAACAGCTTCTCAGTGAAGAAATAAATGCACAAATCTGAACATCAGCATCTTCAGCCAAGTGGATAAAAAAGAAAATAGTCTCATCCTACTGATTTTTATTTCTCCATATAACTCCAGAAAATTCGCAATCATATTCATGGGGTTCCCTTATCTCACCACCAAAACACCAGAGCACACATCTACATACATGAATGTCTTCTCACAATACCTCTTAGAAGTGTATATGAATTATCAGATATAGCAGATGCATAAAAAATTGACCATCTCACCATTGAAATGAAATTAGATTTGTCCCAAGCTACAGTAGCAATTCAATTTTAAAAAAAAAACAACAACAACAAACAAACAAACCACAAGTTTCACATTTCGAAAGGAACATTGTACTGGAAGGACCAACCATCCCTGTGTTTCGATTTTCAGATGCTCAGTCCTGCAAGTGACATTTGGAGTCCCAGCCCAGTTATTATATTGTCTTAGAAACAGAAGTGCTCGGGAATGACACTCATTCACAAACTCATTAAGTTAAGTAAAAAAAATTAGAAACAACAGAGTGAGAGAAAAAGGCTTGCATGTAAAATCCTACTTCTTCTGTGGTAATAAATACCTATGTCAGCAGTTACATACATCTGGTACATAAATTTGAAACTTGTTTACTAGATGTAGAGTTTACTCCAGAGTCCAGTGGTTTCTTGTGAAATCCTGAAATTCTTCTTTGTAAAGACACTGAGCTAATCTAGGGGGAAATAAATAAATAAATAGATAAATAAATGTAATTAGGCACCAAATGCATGTTTTGTCCCTCCCGGATGAAAACTGACCATGCTTAGCCACTTATTCCAGTACCTTGAACCCTGCATCTCCTTTTGCATAGCAGGACAGCTTCAATAAAAAGAGTCCATGATGGAATCTCCAAGCATGTTTCAAAATTGATAGTTTCAGTGACTACCAATGCTTGCAGCTGCAATACACACCAAGTTGAATTAGTGCTAATGTTCTGAGTGGCAAGATTGGTTCAATAAGAAGAAAATTATTTTATTCTTGCCATTACTTGCCACTACTACATTCCTGGGGAGAGGGGGAAGGCAAAGGTTGCTTTCCTGATCAGGTATCCCAGAAGCAACAAATTTTCTGGTACTAGAGGTTAAGATTAACTTGAAAATTGACAGCAGGAAGCCCCAGGCTCTCAGCCACAGAAGAGATACAGAATTATCCACCACAAAATAAATCCTTCCTCACAAAAAAGAAAAGCCCATTCTGTGTCCATCATTTGACTCTGAAAACTGATGAGCATTCCCTACTCCTGGTGGTTTTAAGAGACAGATATGACTTGAAGATATTACTTGTAACTGCACAATCATTAATTACCTTCAGTTACACAGCATACTGTGATGACTGGTTTTCAGCTTATCTTTCCCACAAGAGTGGCTTTGTGTACTAGCTGGTAGTGTTGGAAAGCTTGGGTGGCTTTAAACTTTCAGTTCTTGAGATGGAATCCGCTCCCATTTCCTACAACTAGGCTTTCTCACCATTGCTGAAGTAACAGAAGAAAAAAGATTAAAGCTACTCATAGTGAATTGATTGGATACCATCTACTCAGCTAATAATAATGGTGAAATACATGTAATATAGTTTAGGGACAAAAAATTCCCATGCTCACCATAACTTAGCCTAGTCGGTTTTTTACTTGGCAGAATTCAGCTTGTCCTTTCAGAAATGGACATATGATAAGTTTTTTACCCCAGACAAGCAGAAGCAAAACAGAAGGTCTGGGATAAACAATACATAGGTAGAAACTGAAGTCAGATGAACATGATCTGCACTGCTTTCCTTTTCCTAAGGCTTCCAGAGACATCAAAATGCCTGAAGTGCTACAATATGTGCAGATATAAATAAAGGTATGGCATCACTGCCAGAAGAAACAATTGGTATAGGTAATTTGGCTTACCAATTAGTGGAGGAACCCCACAGAAGTACAGTTTATAATGAGTAATTTAAGCAATCTGCATGTAAAAATTACTGACCAGAAACATATGGAATCTGAATAATTCTCAAGCAAGTGAAGTAAGCTATTTTCTGTGTTGCACAAACATAATAAGGTCATTTAAGAAACAATTACAAGGCACCATGGGGTGAATAAAGTATAGAACTAGAATGACTGATGGTCACTATAATCTTTCTTAGTTCCCATAATTGCCTATGTGTTCTACAAAGTTAAGTAAAGGGACACATACAATTTCATTCCTCCAGTATGATTAGCTATTACTGAGGAAATAGGATGATTCCAGAGCAGGCATTTAGCTCAAGGAATATGGAATTAAGCAATAGTTTCTTCCTACTGCTGGTAGATTACTTTAAATGATATAACTTCTTTTTTTTTTTTTCTTAATTTATACTTTGAGAAAATGTTCCTGCTCACTCTAAAATGTCCATCAGCCTTTCAGAATCCATCACGGTGCACTAACACAGTAGCTGTCATTCAGAACATAATTCTTGACAATTTTCTACCAAATAATTCAACCTACCATATTATCTTCTCCAAGGGAGTGAAATAGAACACCCTAGGTGCTTAAATGGTGGTTTTATCCAGAAGATTATTTTGCTTGTGAAGCAGCCCATTTTGAAATGTTAGAAGTCCTACAGATGCTTTACATTCTGTCAACAACACAGCATACCGATAAAAGTAAAGTTAAAGCAACCTCTCCAATTATCATCAAATAGCACAGGATACACTTGTATAAAGCTTCCAAAGTCTGCTAACTTATCTGTGCTTCTCTGACTCAGATACTTATGACTAAATAGTTTTGCTTCTTATAAGTAGAATATATCTTATTGGTTGCTTGAAAAAAAATATAATTTTTACAGTCTATCAAAGTCTGACATAAGAAAGACTTAAAACATTTTCATATATCTCTACTGATAGAAATATAGATTTTATTTAAGCTAGTTAGTATAACTCTTAATTAGGGCCTTTACTTAAAGAATGATAATCATTACGTTAGTACATTACAGTTACCAGATTTGATGCAAACCACAAACATTTATGAAGTAGAAAAAAGTACAGAAAATGTAAAGACTCTTATAATAAACTAGTATAACCTTGAGATTCAAATGCACGTACTTAAAAAAAAAAAATCATGATTCCATGCAAAATCCAACAGTAGAGTTGGAATGTCTCTTGCTATAATAAACCTGGGTGACTTATTTAAATTAACCAAAAATGTAGAACTCAGCAACAGAATGCTTATTAAAATCCCTCTTACATGGATATTTCTCATTAAATTGAAAAAGCTGCTTATAGCAAACACTTCTCTGGGCTGAGCACCTTTCCATTTTGTCTGAGTATTGCACTCTGTGATTTTTTCTACAGAATCTGCAAAAAACTTTCACATTTTTCTCTACTCGATTGAATGAAGGGACTGTCATAAGTAGCATTTCTAACCAAATTCATAAGTTGCTGCTCAAAGAAAGGTACAGCCGTCCTCAGCATGGCCTCATAAGATTGATAGTGTTTGTCTTCACAATATTCTTGTAAGTAACTATAATTTTTTCCATTGAAGAATTGAGGCAATGTGAAATGAATGCTTATCATAGAATCCTACCAAAAATCAAAGGCAAGATATCCATAAAAATCACTTATGTTCTAATCCATACAAAAACAATTATCCAAAATATTTAGCATTATACAAGAAGAAAGCTCTCAGCTTTTAGACAGCTCTCTATTTTTCACTACAATTTTTTTAAAAGTTTTGGCATGAATGTCACTTAAACCAAATTTACCAAATTTCCCTTTTTTATCTGACACAGAAACAATGTTCTTCTGTCTCTGGTGATGGAAAAACTAAGATTTTAGCCAGTTTGGGACTTTGAGGTTGTGGTCTGAAGCCCAGGCAAGAAGAACCTGAGAACTGATACATTTTTCTTTTTGTAACTGTAATACTAGAGAATTTTTGAAAGGCAAATTAGAATCTGAATAGATAGTACTGATTTGGGTGAATGTTTCCATGACAATTTTGAAATCTGGTGTACTCAGTCATCTCTTAATGAACATTGACAGTAGCTACTTTGGAGTATTTCCCTCTCCTTTGGCATACTGTTGTGTAGGCAGTACACCTGTTTCTGAAAACGTAAGATTCTCCATGGATAATAAGAGCCTTTTATGGAAGAAAACTCAGCATATAGGATTATGATTGTTCACTGGCACAAATTAAACAAATACTCATCTGGAGATTGGTAGTATCAAGGGCAATATGCATGTTCTGCATTTTGTAAATTACCTCTGTCTATTTCTTGCAGAAAGACCAAACTATTGACCTTCAAAAATTCTCTTTCCATGGCATTAAAGCTACCAATTCGAGCATCAAAACAGAGGAGGAGGTAATGAATGACGTTACCTTCTTCTCATGCCATGGAACCCTGTCAGTCCCAAAGGTGTAGCTGGATAAATTTTTTATGTTGTCTTATGATTTGAAAGTAACAGAGTAAAACATTTTCTGGAAGAAAAGAATTATCTATTCACAAAATCAGCATGGGACTAATTCTGAAAAAGGAATAAAATCCCATTAAATTAAGGCCTCATAATAGATAAGGCCATTTGTGCTCTGAACAAAAACACATACCAGCATATTTATTTTCCTCCCTCTTGGAAGGCAAGAGAAATGGTTATATTCAGTAGCTAACTCCAGTAACGCACAGATGTCCATCATCATTGTATGATTGCTAGTCTGACAATTAGCCAATACACTGATTTTTATCAATGGCACAACAGGGTCACATTTTCTTTTCCTGCAGAAGTTCTCTTTAAATAGCATCTTTTGGAGACAGCTGAAGTTCATCAGCTGATGACAGGAACTAGACCATGCCATCTGCCTTAGCAGCAGTTCAGGTAATAGCAAAGAAAAGCTAATTGCCAAATATGAAATGTGCAGGAGTGGAAATTTTTTTATAACTTCCCATTAGAAGTGGATCTATGTGGAACTATAGGATACTTTGAAGATGCACTTGAGTGTGCTCTAAAAGAGCCTTGCAACTAGTCTAAGTATCCTTTGTTGAATATTATGTTATCACGGATTTTTGTGGTTTTGGTATCTGAAGTAGTTGGAGATCTTTTTTTAGTGCCACACAACACTTAGTTGCAAGCATTATACCACTATGATAACTTACATGAGAGATAGATATATTTTTCATCCTTCCCTGGATCAGCAAAGATATCTCCAGGTTGCTGCAGAGTAGAGGAGGAGCATTACTGAAGCCAGTAAACAGGTGTCATGTTCCTATTTCTCATGTATCCTAAGTTACATCAAAAGTGTTCCAACCAGAGGAGCATAAGGGGGGGATCAGATGCTTTGAGGATCTCAGTGGCAGCCATAGCAGGATGTAACTGCTGACTGGAGCCACAGAGGCTGAGATGGGTAGCCCAGAGGTGTGGTCCTCCAGGGGTAAGGGGGCAGCAAGTTCTTGTAATGGAAGAAAGCTTCATGCGGCCTCACTGGAAGGGGCAAAATATCTTTATACCTCCAAAGATCAAGGCTGACAGGTCAGGATTGCATTTCCCCTTTAAGGTCATTTTCCAAGTATGTCAAAGGGAGCAGAAGGCGCATACTCAAACCGTGATGGAGAAGCAGTAATTCTGCTTCTGTTTTTCTTCAACAATCATTTAGTTTAAAAGACATAAACATATCTGAAGTCAGGGACAATATCTCAAGCCTGCCTAATCCCAAATGGATTTTCTCAGTTCAAGGCAACAGATTCAAGCATTTTCCCCCAATGTTCCTATCAAATAGATTCATTCTTTTATTCTCCACACAGTAACCATGTTCAGCCAGGTAAGTTCTTTGGCAAGAGGCAGTCTGCAGTGAAGGATGGAAAGTACTGGGTTTGCCTTCCACCAGTGAAGTGAACCATTGTTCTGGACCTACTTCCCAAGTGATCATGTACTCCACCTCGAAAGTTAGCATCAAGAAAGAGAAGGGAAAAACCAAGCTCTGGTCACTTTAGGCAACTTACCTGCCCTCAAGAAGAGGACCCCCTAGAACTACAGACGTATTGCCAACCTTGCAGTTCTGGCTAGGTGGGCCCTGGAGAGTGATCCAAACTCACTAGTGTTCCTGCACTCAGAATTTTAGCCCACATTATGTAACATTGTGGAAAAAGTAGGAGCCAGAGTGTCTGTTGCAGCAGGCCTGTGAATACTATCCAGGGAGCCAACTGCCTAACTCTGAGGAAGAGTACAGATAAAAACAGAAGTTTGCGTGAGAAGATCATCTCCAAGCAAAGAAGGGTTGTTGAGACTACTGTTTCTTAGAGGTTATTAGTAATAAAAAATCTGTAGTAAAAACTTAGCATATACCTCTCAACACTATCTTTGAAGCAAGTCTGGTAGATATTTATACTACTGAGTAAAACTGTCATATTTAGAAAATCCTTTTGCTGGCATGTGCACAAAATTTCTTGGACTTCTGCACTGATTAGAATTTAATTTCTATATTGGGGATCATTAGAAAAATTAAAACAATGTCTCCTGTAAAATTAAACACAAGCTGCATGGGGAATATGTACAGCCCTGTTCTCACTTTAGAGTTTGGCAATAACACTCAGCCCTTTGGGCCAATATCTATGTAATCTGCATGTATTATTATCATTTCTGTACTGTCTGTATCACTGGTATCTATGCACTGAATTTTGCCAAGAATCTGATCTCCCAAAGCAGTGCCTTTCTAAAACTACTTAAAAATTGCCTTTTCTAGTACATTCTAAACAGTAGCAAACACTTAAAAAGGTCATATTCTGAAAATTTCCATGGAATAAACTCCACACAGTGGACATCAAGAGGAGAAAGGCATCACTTCATCTTATTACTTCCTGTACTGAGGCATTCAAACTAATTCAAAACATTAGAATTTTTAAAGTAGAATCACGTTCTAGTCTGCTTCTGAGTCAACAGGGATGAGAACATTCAGTCTTCTGCCCACTAGTTTTAAGTTTAGCATCAGCAAAATCAGCTCCACCACAGAACTAAAAAGGATAATCTGTCTTTTTCCAGAATATAGTCTGTATATCTTTGTACTGAACTTCTTAACCTATGAAAAAGTTGAGGTTTTTTGTTGTATTTTTTTCCTCTGCTTCATCTTCTGAATCAAAACTGGTGATCTGGGAAATTCTACCAAACTATGTTCATCTTTTTAATCAAGATTTTCTCCAAATTGGTGAGAACTACAACCTACAGCCTGTGATAATGCAGACTGTTTTTGACAGGATTACAGGAACCATGTCTAAATTATGCTTCTCTATTAAATAGTCTTGGACTGCCATATTCTCTCTGATCCAAATTCCCATGAGCCAGAAATGTTGGATTTGGCAAGTTTGCAGTTACACATGGCCTCCAGCTCTTCTGACAGGTTAGGAATAAAACCAGCCTCCAGCGAGCCCAAAGGATTAATTCCAAAACTTATGCAGTAAGTATTATATGTGTGCAAATGTAAACATTCACCTTTTTCCCCCCCTTTTTACAGCAGTCCACATATAATTTTCATATTACTAATAGAACAGGAAATAATGGCCAGGACTTGAAAAATAAAATCATGTATTTAACTCAAGTTGAGAGCTATATGAAGTTTTCAGCATTAAACTAATAGGCTCCTAACAAGAATATATAAGAATTCCAGCTATTCCACAGTTTAAGCAATGTATTTCCATATAGAAATAGTGGTTCTGAAGAGACTGAGCATTCACTAACAAAGGTATAAGAAGTTATATTTTTGTTCCAAACATTGGCAGTAGTTTAATGGTATTTCTCAATCTTTTAAAACCACAAATATATTACAGATATTTCTGTACATATTTTTAATAAGAAATCAGAGTGAGTTCAGTGAAATACTTTAGTAACAGGATATATGGTCACTTAAAAAAAAAAACAACACTTTTTGAACTTTTTAAAATTAAATACAAGTGTCCATAATCCGTAGAGAAATGAAAATCCATCCACTATCCACTGATCCTTATCACCAAAAAGCACTATAAATAGTATCTAATAAAAGGCTAAGAACAGTGGTCTCTGGCATGCTGCATCTGAGACAGCAAAAACAGTTGAGTTAGGTACAGAAACTACCTGAATAGGGCTCACAAGATTAAATTCAAACCTATTTAATACCAAAAAATAATGTATGGCATCAGTTCTTAAGTGAAATAATAATAGAGAGTGATAAATGGTATCAGAAACATGACTAATCAGGATTAGGAGTAATGGCTTTAAACTGGAAGAGGGTAGATTTAGGTTAGACATTAGGAAGAAATTATTCACTGTGAGGATGGTGAGACACTGGTACATGTGGCTCAGGGGAGCTGTGCATGCTCCATCCCTGGAAGTGTCCAAGACGAAGTTGGATGAGGCTTTGAGCAACCCGGTCTAGAGGCAGGTGTTCCTGCCCATGCAGGGGCATTGATCTGTAAGGTTCCTTCCAACCCAAGTAATTCTATGGTTTTATGATTATAGAGAACAACCAACAATTCCTAGCTTCTGGCCAAAAGACTGTCCAGTTTTATACTGTGAAAGTTGACTGGGAAGAAAATGAATAAGCAGTTTAGGAGTGTCACAGAAACACATGGAAGTAAATGACCTTCTAGCACAATCAGTGTGTTACCAGATGCCCAAGCAGGCTCTGGCTGCACTTCACAAAGAATGTTATGCTACCTCTCTTTACAGATTCGCCTTCTGATCAATAATAACTAATTTGCTTTCCCCAAGAGGCCAGGCAGACTATGAGAAAAACACTTCAGTGTATACTCAAAGGTATGGGAAGCACATGGAGCTTTAGCTGATTAGCGATTACAAGATTAGCCCTGGGAGGAAAACTTCTGTAAGATTTATAATGGGAAAGCACTTTTATAGGCCTTTGCGGACCATCTGGTAGAATTTAACAGAAAATTATGCTTGCATCATAGAATTCTTTGCTGGCATTTTCCATTACATCTAGAGCTTTTCCTGTCAAGGATTTCTCCATAAATTTTGCTGACACCAGGATTCCCTGGGTGAAAGAATGCACTCTGCACTCATTGTAATGGGCAACTTCTCTCCACTCTTTCATTCTATCACTGGAAATGAAGCAGTGACACTAAAAAAAGGACATTTTTGACCATTTACTGACAAGACATTATACAAGCTTGTTCCTTCCTTAACCTATAGGGCAATACGTTCTGCACACCAGATATGCCTCATAGCTTCTCTGCTGTCCTCTTTACCACACTCTTGAAAAAAACCCACAAAGCATGGTATTGCCATTACTTGTGTTCATAGGACAGCAAACTATTGCAAGTTAGCCTGTATTTTCGGTACCTGAAACTCTGCTGCATTTTCCTCTCCTTCAAACTGAAGTCTTTCCTCCCTGCTTGAGACCAGTTTCTCACAGGAGACCTGGTTTGACACAGCAGTGCAGTAAAAAAGGCATCATGATAGATTCACCATGCGTAAATTCGAGTGCTACAGTCCAATCACATCCCCATCAAGGTCCTCAAATGAAACCCCCCACTGAGATAGAAGCTACCCAATCTCCATCTGTGTGTCTCTTGCAGTCGGTGGCTATTGTTTAAGTAAACATTGGTTTGCAATGCTTGCTTTTTTTTTTTTTTTTTGTAATTCAATACATGTTGATGCCTGGTTAAAAGGAAAGAAAATTGCAGTATTAGAAGACTAGTATTTTCAGCGTCTTGTGATGTAAATTGCTAATTTAAAACCCAAAATATTGTTAAAGTGTCTTTATTTAATAGCAGACGATTGCAAGCTGTAATTTGCAAGCTGTAGTTGCAGATGGCAATGTTTTTCTCTCTTTTTAGCAGTACAGTACAGTATTTACTGCAGCGATGTGCAGACAATGATACACCAACTGTGAAAGAAATGCTGAGGAGTAATACAAATTACCAGGATTCCCATGAGATCCAGCATGTGAGGTACCTGCAACTAAAGCATGAAATTTAAATGCCAATTAAAATGTTAAAATCTACCTGATCTCAAACAACAACTATTTGCAATATACATTTTTAGTACTTTCAATTGCCAAGTATGTTTCTAATACAAAACAACAGCACTTGTTTTCTTTCCTGATTTTTACTTCCTTTGGATTGAACACACTTATTTTCCAATTCAGACCTGGAGGCTCAAGTCTGGATTTGAAACTGACAGCTACCATCTGGACCACACTCGCAGAAAGGGTTGTATGCGATCTGGCACATGTCTAGCATGTCGTTCCAGTTTTTGCACATAAGGACATGCCAAAATACCAAGCATGTAACTTATCTTGCATGTATTGAACAAAATCTTTGCCTTTCACTTCATTTTGTTCAGCAACTAATTAATGTTTATTTTTTAAGAACGAAATTATTTAACATTGTCTATTTAACAGCATTGTATGAAACATCTAAATACTGTATTCTGTAGTGCCACCTAGGGGATTTAAAACCTGGAATAAAATGTTCATCTGGTAGAGAAACAATAAACACTAAGAAATCAGCTATGACTGTCAGGGCAATTTTTATATATAGCTAATGATGTGGATTACTTTTCCTGTTACAATAGGAATATTTGAACAAGGTCACACATATAGTGTTGTATCTGTAGAATTGATACATAGGAGAAGATGTATTGTGCTATACTTCTACATTATAGCCCAATCATTCACAAAAGCAATCTTAAAAAAATATCCCAAATGAAATCAGTGTCATGCTCTGAAAAAGGTTTTAGAAAAAAATGTCTAGCCTTAGTTCGGTTACCAGGAAATATATGGATTTCTGTGTGCTAAAGATATTTACAAAAAGATTAGGCATGTTGTTGTATAAGATTATAGGAAACTGAAATAAAGCAGGAGAGCTACTGGCCTTTTCTTCAATATTCATTCAGATTTTTTTAATCTTAATTTCCTGAAGGAGATGTTGTTACAAAGTCATTTCCAATGCATCACTGAGTAAATTGTTAGAAATAATTGATTTTGTATCATATTGATAGATGGAATGATCTGTAAGCCCTTTGATCCCATTTGCATTCTTTTTTCTTAAGAAAACCAATTATAACAAGTTCACACATTAAGTGTCATCATTCAAAAGGGATATGAAGAAGAAAAATCAGAGACTAAAAATGAGAAAGCTATAAGCCTACTTAGACCACAGAAATGGTTCATTAGTTCCTACCAACACATAAAAAGGGATATCTCCAGATCATCAACAGGCAGCAGCTGCCAAAACATCATTTAAATTGCTGGATAATTTACACAGGTAGAGAACTTGGCTACACACTCACATGATCTTGCATTTTTTTATATAATTCCAGTAACAAATCTGTTTCAAACCATCAGGATGAGAGACAGGAACACTACCTTGCTCACGAATCTCCAAACATCACATTTTGACATTCTGTCTGGAAAACATATGCATTAAACTTTTACACTGATGTGCTGAAAACCATTTGTTCATAAGGATAAGATTTGAAAAGCACCCCCTGCTTGAAAGAGTCCAGCGCAGAGCCACAAAGATGATGAAGGGAGTGGAACATCTCCCTTGTGAGGAAAGGCTGAGGGAGCTGGGTCTCTCTAGCTTGGAAGAAACTGAGGGGCGACCTCATCAATGTTTACAAATACGTGAAGGGCAGGTGTCAGGAGGATGCAGCCAGACTCTTCTCAGTGATGTCTAGTGATAGGACAAGGGGCAATGGGTACAAACTGCAGCACAAGAGGTTCCACGTAACCATCAGAAAAATCTTCTTTACTGTGAGAGTGACAGAGCACTGGAACAGGCTGCCCAGAGAGGTTGTGGAGTCTCCTTCGCTGGAGACATTCAAAACCAATCTGGACACAGTCCTGTGTGATGTGCTCTAGGTGATCCTGCTCTGGCAGGAGGGTTGGACTAGATTATCTTTCAAGGTCCCTTCCAACCCCTAAGATTCTGTGATTCTCTGAAAGGAGAGGCAGAATGCTCCAGATGCATACTCATACGGGAGGCCATTCTACTATCTGTATTTAGCCCACAACACTTAGAAGGAATTTAAAAGGCATGATGATCTGAAAGTTTGATTCTTTTAAGTGATATTGGATCCTCTGCCACCTCCCCCAGCAGCATTTTCAGCCCAGGACCCTCCAGTCCACCTGCTGGAGCCCTGTCCAGTTCCTGCTGGGAACCAGGATCTCTGTCCAGTTTGAGGGACAGGCTGGTGCCTTCCCAACTGCAGGTTCGACTAGTAGCAAAGTTGCAGACATATTCCCAAGACACACACAGACACAACCACATGTCAACACACATGGACAAGACACTAACACAGCTAGTCACACAGACTATCACAGACAAGGTGCTGCCTTCAATATCACTTATATATGGAACTCATAAAACACAAGCCCAGACAGCTAAGTTTCATCCTCCTCTTTGGCTAGTAGACACAGGAGGTCACTAGTGTGGGCACAGACATGACAATCACTAGATCCACAAGCACATGCACATTCACAGATCCCTCAAGTATCAGCACAGACCCATCTATCCATCCAGTACCCCTACCCATATCCCAAGTCCCTTTACCTGCCTCACAGATCCCTACTCAACAACTAGTCCAACTTGATGCTCACTAGCAAAACCACAAATACTCACACATTCATCCCTCATGTGCTCCACATTCACCCAGTACCCCTGGGTGTATCAGTGCAGATTCTTTGCCCACCTAATACGTGAGACCAGACCCCAGGTCCCCCATTCTCACTGTCTGGACCAGCTTGAGTTTTGCTAGCAAATACACACACACACCCCACTCACTGTCTTTAATTTAAAGACCCTCACTCCCTGCGGTGGGTGGCACAGAAATCCCACTAACTATAGTCACTGACACCATGAGCCAGTGGCACCCACACCCTGGTCTGGCTCCAGTAGGTAGCACAAAACCCACAGACACATATATGTCTCACCACTACCTGGCACTTGGTCCTTGCAACACACATACACAAAGGAAAGAAAGTGTGGATACAGAGAGAGATAGCTGAGATTTAATAAGACAACATAAGATACAGATGGACAGACTGCAGTGATCAGGTGCAGGACTTAGTCAGACAAGCGTACTGACCAGCCCTATTTTACAAGTGACCAGTCCCTTTTACATCCTTTTCTGTTCCACTTTGTTCCTCCCTGCTCCCTTTCCCCTGCACATCCTCCATAATTTGTACAGATCTAGTCATTCTTGCACACCTCCTGGTCCAGTGTCCCCCTCGTTTACAATTTTATCAGTGGCAAATCCAGACTGATCTTCCTGAAACTGGCATCTGTGGTTTCTTGATAGCCCATCAATTAGTGTGAGTGGCAAGGTTTTTTTCTTACCATTGTCTCCACATTTGCTTTGTCAGTCTGTGTTTTCATATATTTTGGTTTCTGGCTTCCCAATTTTGCCTTCAATTCCTAACTGACAAGGTCCCTGATCAGGTCCCTGGATAACCTCACTGAAATAAACATTCTCATACTCTCACAGGCTATAACCAGTTAGTGTGATTGACCAGCCTTTTTTCCCATGCTGTGACCATTATCATGTGTTAATCAGGTTTGTGCACCTCTGTGTTCTAGTTTGTGGCTTCCTCCTTTTCCTCTTGTCCTATGCCACATTGAAAAGGTTCTTGACCACTTACCCTTAAACGAGCACTCTCCTGCCACACATGCTTACAGATTCTGTCACCTTGTGAAAAGGCAATCTGGAGGCTCTGCCTTCCCCATGCTGGCTGATGCTACTGATTCACCTGCCTAGTTTTTCTCACTTTCTTTGCAGAACTGCTTTCACAGTTCACACATATCTTTTTCTTTCCTCTATATCAGTAATGACCATAGATAGAGTAGTGCTGATGGAAGAAGGAGTATCTTTAGTTTCTTTCCAATAAGCACAGAAAAACTGTGAAGAAAATAGCACAAAAACGAGAAAAACTGTTCATATGCTTGAGATTCTTCAGAGCACAGGACCTGAATTGGCTTGAAAACCTTGAATGAAATAAAGTTTGAAGCAGTGTTGATAGAGACAAGGATGCAAAATACAGGCTTTTCAACAGCAATTATTTTTGTGGATAACAATCTGTTCACATAAAACACCATCTATATTTAAAATAAGAAGTCACAGGAGATCAGGGGAATTACAAAGAAATGAGAATCACTGTGGTTTCAGGGAAAGTAATTAAGAGCCTAATTAAGGACCAAACCATATAAAAGCAAAAGTAAAGCTTGATGGTGAAAAAAACAGCAAAGCTTCCAGAAGTGGAAGGCAGTTTTTCCTACCTTGATATATTGCTTTCAGGCACCAAATTCAGAGAGGAACTTGCAAAAAAAGGCAACTAATCCACACTAAGGGCTTTGTCTACTTTAAAGTAGTGTGAAGCAGAGCTATGTACCCAAGCAGCTAATTGATAGCCAGAAAAATCAGATCTTACCATACTCCACCATAATCAGATTGTGTACCCAGAATGTGATATCCATAAAGAAGTAGGAATTTAAGATGATTCTGACTTGTTATGTTTTTCATTACAAAATTGACAGCTAAGGTACCTGTAACAGTATGCAACATCTATAACATTCCCACATAGATAGTGTAATGAGCTATACATTATGGTTTTATGTCCCCTATATAGGCGATAGGGGTAGCGTGGAGTTAAATGTCAGTTTGGGAATAGTTCCTTGGGTCTCCAGATCACCAGTAACAATGGTATTTTTTAATTGTCTGTATGTCTCTGTTCCAATAGTCAAAATATGAGAAGTGAGGTTGAAATCTGACTGGAGCTTCCATTGTGTTCCTGTAGAAGACTGTAAGGCATATCACAGGGGTCTATCTAGATTGACTGAACAGGGAATGTTTTTGAAAGGTGCTAGAGAATAAAGGCAGAGCATGGTTTTGTTGGACAATCAAGGGACCAGAATCATGCAGACAATTTTGACACATCCACTGAATTCTCTTTTCCTGACTAAAGTAGGATAAAGGCAAAAGCTATTCCCAAGAATAAATCACAGTTCAGTAACATCCACATAGAACATCCTTTTGCATTTGTTACTTGGTTTTTTCAATTAACATTTTCAAAACAGATTTTTCTGTCAACAAGATTTCTGACAGGCTTATTCTGTATTGCTTCAGAAGCAATCAAAATGTCAGGAATTCACAGACAACACAAGGTATCCTTGCTGAATGGTAAATCTCCTGGAGACTCATGAAAGGCAGACAATTCTCTCTTGCTGCTAGGGATAATGGTGCAAAAGAAATGCAAAGAGCAGTCAAAGTGGTATTCTCTTCTATCCTTCTGGTCAAGAGGAAAGACTTAGAGAGGAATAGACATATTTGGCAAAAGAATAGCTGGTTGCATACCTGAGTCACCAGTAAGGCTTTGTTTTCTTCCTTCAGAGTGCAACAGGAGACAGAGAAATGGTGACTTAATGAGGAGAGCATTGACCTAGTGGATGTACATCCACAGGTAAGGTAGAAAGTGGTGCATATGGAGGTTTGCATGGGAGAAGACCGCACATTCCTTCTTCATGTGTTTCCATACTAATGCTCACAGTTTGTGCAAGAAACAAGACATAAAGCCAAAATTATCTTGATAAAGGTACACAATAACACAAGAAGCAACAACCAGAAGCTGCAACTTGGGAGGTTCACACGAGATTTCTAAAACACTTTTCCCTAGCAGAGTAGTGCAGCACTCACTCCCTAGACAAGTTGTGGAGCCTCCATTCCTAGCAGGTTTGGATATTTGGCTAAAAAAACATGGCTGTGCCTGCTGACAATAGTCCTTCACTGAGCTGCAGATTGGACCAGAGGATTTATTATTTCCAAACAGTACTTAAAGGATCCTTGACATATTTAATGTGCTCCAGCTGTTAATTTGAATTTAGTCTATGTGGCAGGACCAGAGCTCTTCTGAAGACAAAGTCCCCCAATATAAATAGTATGAATGTGAGTACCATTTGTCTCTGCAAAACTGCTCCTACTGTATTGCACTACTTGTATAACAGACATAGGTGAAGAAGACAATTTTAATATCTGTAGGAACTTAAAAGCTACTGATACCCCAGTACAATTTTTAAAAATTTAAATGCCCACCTCTATTTCTTCTAATACAAAGCTATATGCTTCTGAAAAATCCCCTTTGGCATCTATCTGAATCTTGAGGCACCTTTCAAAATGTAGCCACAAATTCTCTAAGCTCCTTTGGAAAATCCTAGCCTTTATCCTTTTAGGAATGAAAAGAATGAACTGCACAATTTGAAGTTAAGAAAAAGTAATAACTCGTGCATAGTATCAGCAAATTAACTACAAATACGTGCTTAACATTCTTCAAGAGAAAAGCCCTGCAAGAGATAGAACACATCAGAAAGCTTATAAAGCAAGATAACAATTATTTTCAATATAATTCTTCTAACCTGATTCTGAAGGCCTCATTTTAAATTATTTAATGGTTTTGATCAGGCCACAGTGGGTTTTTTTCATCATTCATTTTGCTGACTAACATAAAAAACATAATTATCCATCCATTTTATAAAGTTTGCATTCCATTGCATTTTTAATATTATAGAATTAATCATGCAGGAAACTCAAGAGCAGAGACTAGAATGGATCATATTAAATGAATGAAAAAATTAGAAAAAAACCCCACCAAGCTTATTTTTAAACAAAATGGCAAGCTAGCAAGACTTCATGTAAAAGCTGTTACCCATTGTGAATTATTTCTGCCAAACAGAACAAATAATACTTTGAAAATAACTTTCATAGAGCTGTGAGGAAAAACATAATAATACTGCTTTAGTTGCATTCCTATGCAACTCCTCTGTGAGGAACTTGTCAAACAGAACTAGGTAAAATCAGGCAAGAAGAATTCTTATGGTAGTGGATGAAAGAGAAAATAAGTGCCCTGCTACCCACAGCTGTACTTTTATAGCATTATTTTGCTAGCTGCTTTAAGAAGAGATAATCCTGAATATTTTGAAGTGTTTTCTTGAGCTTCACCCAAAGTTTGTCTACATCCCTTGGGGAGAAAACATCCCAATTTTATATGCTTTTAGATCATCCAACCTCAGACTCTTTTAGGACAGAAAGGACTATGACAGGCTGTATAACATACTGCAATACCTAGTAAACAACCAGCAGAAGCAAAGAGCAGACATGGATAAGGAGTAACAAGCATTTTTAACTATGTTGTCAGAGTAAAAAAAAAAAAAGTAGGTTCCTTGTTCAACCCATGCTATAGATAACCATACTCATGTGATATTCATACCAGACTTATCAGAGAATCATCATTTTGGTTACAAAAGACCTTTAAGATCAAGTGCAACTATTAACCTGGCATTGCCAAGTCCACCATTAAACCATGTCCCTAAGCAACACATCCACATATCTTTTAAGTACCTCCAGGGATTCAACCACTTTCCTGGACAGCCTGTTTCAATGCTTGACAACACTTTCAGTGAAGAAATTTTTCCTAATACTCAATCTAAACATCCCCTGGTGCAACTCAAGGCCATTTCTTCTTGTCCTGGTGCTTGTTACTTGGGAGAAAGACTCACCCCCACCTCATTACAACCTTCTTCAGGTAGCTGTAGAGAGCAATAAGGTCTCCCCTCACCCTCCTCTTCTCAAGACTAACCAACCACAGTTCTCACAGCTGCTCCTCATAAGACTTTTTCTCCAGACTCTTCACCAGCTTTGTTGCCCTTCTCTGCACTCCCTCCAGCACCTGAATATCTTTCTGGTAGTGAGGGGCCCAGAACTGAACACAGTACTTGAGGTGCAGCCTCCTCAGTACCAAATACAAAGGGACAATCACTTCCCTCATCCTGTTGGCAACACAATTTCTGACACAAGCCAGGATGCTGTTGACCTTTTTGGTAACCTGGGCACACTGCTGGTTCATATTCTCCAGTGATTCTTCCCCAAGCCTGTAGTGTTGCATAGGGTTGTTGTGGCCCAGGTGCAGGACCTCACACTTGACCTGGTTGAATCTCATACAATTGGCCTTGGTCCATCAATCCAGCCTGTCCAGGTTCCTCTGCTGAGCTTTCCTACCTTCAGGCAGATCAACAGTCTCACCTACCTTGGTGTCATTTGCAAACTTAGTGACACTTCTGTGTTATTAGCAATCTCTTAGCATCAGAAATAACACTGGTAACACTTGCCATCTAATCCTTTCATTACAAGTCAGAGTACAATCAGGAAGAAAGAATTAGGGAAAAAGTTGTATTTCTCTGAAGTTATCTCCTTAGAAGTAGCTGATTTAATCCTAACCTGATAAGACAATTAGAAACACAACTGTAAATTTGCAGCATCAGCTGAAACATTCTGAATGCTTAGAATCCTGTATTGAGCAGCTAGCTTGGGACTTCTGCCCCTGGGCATTCCTCCCCATGGTGCCAGTCAGCCATTATTATGAAGCAGTCATTATTACAAGAGGTCAAGAGAAACCATCAGTGAATTAAAGATCTGGAAGCAAGGTAAGTGATATGTAGAACACCTATTTGCCAAGTTCAGCAGCACTTAAATTAAACATTGCTTATGTGACTTTCTTTCACAGGAAGTGTAGTGTTTCAATGTCTCATCCCCTGGCAGCCCTACACATACTTAACTCTTTATTCCAGCCTGTATGCCAAAGCTCTGCAGCATTCCATGTGCACAGTATTTTTTAAAACACCCCCAGCTTCTCTGTTTTGTGCTGCATCATCATAATACCCAGAACTGGCATAACCTAACTGGCATGATATCAAAGACAACAGCCCTCAGACATGAGACCCTGCATACCGTGGTCACTCCTGAACTGAATGAGAAGCAGGAAGAGAGGGACCCTATGGCCAGGATCACATGCAGAGCACTTATACTGAATCTTGGTAGGGCTAAGTTCTTTGATATACAGCTGCATACCAATGCCAAGTGACCAGTTAGTTCAAATGTGTTTAGTCTCCCTTTCAGCACTGCCAGCGTGTGGGCAGTTGTCTCTGACAGTTACTCATCTACTCCAGTTCAACAGGTTCTGCTCACTTAGGAGTCATTACACAGGGAAGAGGGAATAATAAGCAAAATGGGCCAAATCATTCAAACCAATACAGAACTTAATAACATATTCCAAGGAACACCAGCAAGCTGAGAAAAAAAAATAAAAAAAAAATAAAAATCTCTCTTGTTCTCTTTTCAAGCTCTTTTCCTTTCCATCTGTTTCCTACTATTGCAATATTTTTTTCCATTGAATTTTGAAGCAGTAACTGTATCCTTAAGTGATTTCCTTTCATTATCTACTGCCTTCTTTGTTTTTTCTTTCTCCTTTTTGCCCAGGTCTTTTTTCCCATGCATTCATTCATCCCCCTCCTCATTTTAGCTCTTTGTTTGATTCTTCAATATCCCTCCTCAATACTGTGTCCCCTTTTCACCTTCACAGAGATGCCATTTGTTAGTTATACAGAAAAATCTGTCTCACATGATGTACTGTAAAAACCGAGACACAAAACAGAGGCATGACCATATAAAACCATTTGTGTAGATGTGTATGGGATCAGCTGGATCCTTCTATTTAATTTCTATCCCAGGCAAATGAGATGCTGTGACTTCATTTCATGCTATGTCTTAAAAAGCCAGATTACTTTACTATAAAAAAGGAGCAATGGCACAAAAGGAATAAATGGCACAAAAAAAATATCTACTGAACATGCTGATGCTGTCCTTGATACTTGAAGATAAAACATACCATTAGTGCCCCAAACTAAATAAGCTATGTGATTATATTTCTACAGTCATTTTTCTCAATCAGGTATGTGAAAGTTAATAAAGCTGTTGGCTGACCCTAGACCAGATTACCTACCTAATGCTCTATTTATGATGAGTAAATCTCAGAAAGGATTTTGCACCACTAAGAACCAATGACATTGGTCTTTTAGGGAGGCAAGAAAACAAACAAAAAATATAATTCTAAGGGCATAATATGTATTCTGTGCCAAGAGTTAGTAAGCCGTTAATTGTACTTGTCACACATTTAATAAAATAAGCTATAATTAAAAGCTATCAAGATGCTGAGCAGTTCACAAAATTAAATACTGACTATCATCTAAAGCAGCACAGCAGAGGACCTACCAGTATCTAATGAAACAGTTGAAACCTTCTGTAAGCTGCACAAAATATCTGCACTAATGCCAACAGTTCTCTAAGATGCTCAATTAATCTGTTTAGGATCAGTCATTTGTATGTTTTTTTAGAATGTTGCAATTTTTTTTTAGATACAGATTCACTGGAAACATTTAACTGCTACTGTATTAGATTTAGTGATCCTGGTGGGCACATATTTATAACATGGCTAAAATGCAGCCAACAGAGAAAGAAGGGATCCAGAAGGGTTGAGGTCACAGCTCAGAGACCTACGTTAAAATTAAGCTTGATTCCACTCTCCCACACCACCAGGCTCCCATTCCCATATTTTCTTTTCTGGACCACAGATCTGTACAGCTATATTTTAAACAAGAAGGGGAACTTCTAAATACACACATTCTGGGTACTTGCTAGATGGGTCAGTTCCATACCTAGGTTCGCGGAGCAGTTGCAAAAGCAGACCAACCATGAAAGGAGTGTGGGCATTCCCTGGTGATCATGGAATTGTCTTAGAAAAGAAGCAATGTGAATGTGTATCCTGACTTCAGAGGGAAAATATTAGCTATTAGGTTGTAACATGGATGTAAACTCCTCCAACTGTTTTTGTGAACTGGATGCACCTTTTCTTGAGTCTAGTACAACATTGATCTAAGTAGTGAGCCCTGTGGGAACTTAGGTGAAAAATGAATGCTTTGTCCTAGAGTAGGTGAAGAGCAAGTGAAGTCACATAGCAGGAAGCAGAGGAGAAGCAGCAAGAACAGGTGGGAATAAGGATAAAATGAAACATGAAGAAAAAAAGGAAGGAGAAAAAGGTAGAGAGGAAAATGGCACCTATCACCTGAATAATGCTTTGCATTATTACACACTGACACTTTATTTCAGAAGCCTTTCTCTGCTTCTACCTCCTACTCTCTAATAAACCTGCTGTCTCTCCCATCATTTCCCCCAGTAAAAAAACAGGGAAAACACTACAGACATGACCACATTCAATATCAGCCTGGACTCATTTTCAGAAAAATATTTAGAAAAATCTGAAAAGTAGAGAGGTTTGTTTCAGAAACTTGCTCAAGAAGTTTGACATTCATATTTTACCTACAGTAAAATTATTACTAATCTGGAATATGCTCTGTACTCCTAAAAGGAAATGTATATATTCTTATTATTGAGACAGAAGGAAACAGAACCATGCCTACTATTTAGATGAGAATATATTCATTTTAATCCCCAATAAAAATCGAGCAAATAGAGCCTAACAGAAAAAAACAGCAAATGTGGCCTTTTGGGCAAATACTCTTATGATGTTTCTAATAATTTTAATTACACAACTTCTGCTTCAATCAAGATATTTCAATTCCATCCTATCTATCTGCAGTGTGTGACTGGCCAGCTACCTCACTTTGTTTTGTTTCTTATGTTCTCAGACTGATCAAATAAATAGTGAATAGCAGATATTTTACTTCAAGCATAAATGTTCTTATTCTAGGCCAAACATGAGAAGCTCCCAGGTGGTTATGTAATCAAAACCCATTAGCTGTTACTTAAAAAAACAGCTATGAAAGAGCTATAGGGTTGTGGTCAAACCAAACAACTGACAACAAGTCATTCACTCAGAATTCATAAACACACTGTTGGAGGTATTTCAACAGTCCTGACAAGATGTATGTAAGATAGCATCAGGTAATCATAAAATCATAGAATGTCTTGGATTGGAAGGGACCTCTAAAGGTCATCTAGTCCAACTCCCCTACGATAAGAGGGGACATCTCACACTTTTGTCCACTGATGCAGTCACTCCATTGTAGAAAGCCACTAGGTTGGTCAGGCAGAATTTGCCCCAAGTAAAGCCATGCTGGCTTTCTTGAATCACCTCCTTGTCCTCCATGTGTCTTAGCATGTCTTCCATGACCTCCCCTGGCACAGAGGTGAGGCTGACAGGTCAGTAGTTCCCAGGGTCTTCCTTTCTACCCTTTAAAAAAAAATGTATGTAATGTTTCCTTTCTTCCAGTCACCAGGGACTTCACCTGACTGCCATGACTTCTCAAATACCATGGAGAGTAGCTTGACAACTACATCAGCCAATGCATCTCATCAGGTCCCATGGACTTGTGTATGTTCAGGTTCCTCAGATGGTCATGTCTTTGAGCCTTGTCTTTGCTTACTGTGGGAGAGACTTTGTCTCCATGGTCTCTGTCCTGTGGGCCAATCAACTTAAGAGCCATGAAGAGAGGGGTTGCCGTGAAGACTGAGGCAAAAAAGTTATTGAGAATCTCAGCCTTCTTCTCATCTGTTGTTACTAGTTCACCACTATTGCTTATTGGGGGGAGTACACTTTCTTTAACCTTCCTTTTCTGGTTTCCGTACCTGTAGAAGCCCTTCTTGTTTTTCTTTACATTCCTTGCCAAGTTCAGTTCTAGCTGCGTCTTGGTCTTCCTGACTTCATCACTACACGACCAGGCAATGTCCCTATACTCTTCCCAGTCCCTATACGCTTCCAAAGCTTTCAGCTTTGACATGCCTGATGAGTTCACTTGCATTTGTGACCATCAGGTCCAATAACACAACCCCTTGGGTAGGGCTGTCAATTTCTTGTCTTAAGAAGTTGTCATTGAGGCACTGCAGGACTCCTGGACTGCCTACAGCTTACATTGCTACTTTTCCAACAGATGTTGGGGTGGTGGAAATCCCCCTGCAGGATGAGAGCCCATGAGTGTGATGTGTCCTCGAGCTGGAATAAGAGGCTTCATCAATATGCTCCACTTGATCGTGCAGCCTGTAGTAGACTCCAAAAACAAGACTTCCTTAATCCAGAAAACAAACAAGATATGTACCCTGCGCCATTGAAGCTGATGGGTGCATTAGCACCTATAGTCTGCATTTTCAAATATAACTCAAAGACACTGATATGGAAACAGGAACCTAAAGTACCTTAGAATCAAGCCTTGACTGCATAGGTCACTAGACCAAGATTCAGTGCTGGTTCAAGAAGGCAAATGCTTCTATTTTCTGTTATAAATAATAATTCTATTTCCATTATAAAGAAAGGAATAACCTTTTGTGGGATTAGTTAGTTAAGGGAGCAAGAATTTCTGCTGATCTACAGAAAGACCAAGATAGAAATTCCTAAGACTTTATTCATGGAGAGACTGCTAATGCGAGAGGCATCAACAAATAAAACATTTTTTGTTTTGTTTTGGCTGCATATATGGCTTTTCGGGATGCACTTAGTTCTTACATTCTGCAACATGCACTTACTTCTCTGAAAACCCCTACTCTAAGTTACACAGCTTGCCTAATATTTTGTCATTAGCCGTTTATTCTGGTGTGGACTATCAGCCTTGTTCCTGGCTATAGATGTCAATCCAAGCAGTTGCAGCAATACCAATACAACCAGAAAATCATTAGTAGAATCAAATTCAGCAACCTTACCTAATTGTATCACCTCAACCCTTTCTGCACCTTCAGGTGAATCTAATTTAGTTATTTAGTTTCTCTGAGCAGTCCTTAACCAGTTGTTCCCCTATCTCCTGTTGTCCCTTCCCACTCCCAGCTGAGCTGGTAAAGAAAATTTTCCTTTTCAAGACAGAGGCAGAAAGATATGGACCTGTTCAACCTTTCCTTTACCATCTTTTTCTCCTACAATCATCAGCAGACCCACATTCTCCCCGAGCATCCTGGTGATTCTAGCATATTCTCACATTATTCCTTACGTTCCTCAGTACTTTTATCTGCAGCTGTGCTTTGGTCCTTCTCATTTTGCTCCAAATGCTCAAGCAATTCTGTTTCTATCCCTCCTTTGCTGCCTACTTTCCACTTCATGTGTGTTCTTGTGTTTCAGTTAATCCAGAAGCACCTTGCTTAGCCAAGCCACTCTTCTGCCAAAATTTCTCACTGTGCTTCATAAATAGAAGAAAGTTCATTTCTGACCTCTCAGTAAGTTTTCTTTGAAAAAAAAACCAATTGCTTATGCACTTCTTTCCCTCATGGCAACTTCCAGAGGGAATTCTGCCTAACAAATTGAAATTTGGTCAAAGAAATTCCTTAAACAGATTGAAATCTGTTTTCTGGAAGGTCAGAACACTGATTCTGCTGTGTATCTTTCCAGCTTTCCTTCAAACCCTGACCCCAGTCATCTGTGAACAGCAGGTCATGTACACCATTATACTGTTTGACCCCTCCAGTATTTGCACTGGGAAGTAGCCAATATGCAGTGTAGCAGCTTCTTAGATTGCTTGCACATTGCTGCCCTTCCAGAAAATGTCTGGATGGTTACATTCCTCCACAACAATGGTAATGTAAAAGCGGCAATATCTTGCTAGTTGTTTTTAGAAATTCTTATCTCCTCTTGGTCAGGTGGCCTGTAGCACACCCCTGACACCATATCACCAACATCATTCATCAAAAAGTCTTGACAAACACATTTCCAGTTTCATGGGAGAGGTCTCTGATATAGCAAAAGACCTTCTCTTCTTTTACTAATTTTTGGCTCATGACAGTGTGCAAATTCTGCATGGTATTGCACCTGATCTCCACTAATTTGCCCTTGTCACAGGCTTCGGGAAATGCATGGACTTATGGAAATTCCAGGCCTTTCTTGTTAACCAGGCTCTGCAAACTGCTGTACAGTCACTTGAGGAAAGCTACATATTGGCTTATTTACAACTTTTCATCCTACAAATAGCTTAATGCCAAGTTATGTCTGTTTCCTCCTAAATTTACAACAAATAACAGTTTCCTAAGCCATTTAGATACACGAATTTCTTTCTCTAACTCCACCTCTGTGCTTCGTGCCTTGTCTCCATACACCAACATCAGTGCAATTCTGCCAGATCTTCCTTTTGGTTTAATCTCAGCCTAAAGTCAGTTGAAAGGGAAATGGAAAAAAAGGCAAAACACTAAGGGATACCATACCAGCCACATAAAAGTGGTTGACAGAAAGGAAGCAGCAGTAAAACAAAGCTCAGGCCATACGAGCACCAAACCACACCACTATAGCACAGATTGTTTCTATGCATTTTGCCTTGAAATTGTCTTTAAATTATGCCCTAAAAAATAGCAGCCACTTTGTTGAGTTGAACACCTGGAAGATGCATGGTTTCCCAGTAAAGACGAATTATTCATCTTATAAAACAAGCAAACAAACAAGACTTCAACAGTAGAACTGCAAACAATGAGAATTGTCTTATCTTTTATTATTATTACTATAAGCCATTTCCTTTAAAGTCTACTGAGTAGTTGAAGCTAAGCAGCTTAGCCCTACGATATGTCCTCCTAAGATTCAGAAAGGCTAGAAGAAATATTGATGCTTATATCTGTCCAAAGCAGAGTACCTCCTTTTAGTATTACCCAAGAGAGGGACGAAAGTACATTATAAAAAAAAAAAAAAAAGAGAGAGGTATTGCTCTCTATTTTTTATATTCCCCATAAGCAAACTGAAATATGTGCAGAATTAATGCTACAGCAAGTCTAGTTCAAAGAGATATGTCTCAGCTTAATAAGGCCCACTTTATTTGTCAATGAAGAGACTCCTGCTGGATGTGAGAGAAAGAAAAACCATAATTTGCTCTCCAGAAACTGCTAGCATCACATTTGGTGCATATTAATGCAGCTCAGTACTGTCAATGAGGTGATTATTTCCTCCCTAGAGAGCTCATCTCATAGCTAGTTTCTAGGATCCCTAGGAGTTTTCATTTCATGCAGTGCAAGGTCTGAATTCTGCTCTCTAGCTGATTCTGGCAATGCAGTCTCACAGAGAAGCCGTCTCCAGTTCTGCTTTTAGCCACTAATTCACAAAGGTATAGAAATGCAGACATAATTTTTTGTTTTCAGGGTTAAATCAAATACTTCTGCTTCTTATACTTGTGAAGCCATTTTACCTCAGCAGAGGTTTTACTGAGGTTCATATAGGTACCCTGACACTTCTCTGGGGAACCAACAGCTGCAAAGACACAGTGATACTAACTTCAGTGGAAGGAGATTCCCTAAGTGCAAAGGCTTCTGATGTGCTTGTGTTAGCAAGTTTCTCTGCTTTGGTACCCAACTCAGAGCACTTGAAACAGGCTGAGATGTGTCTAAGCAGGCTTTGATTACATGTAAGTATTTTTTTAATGTTGGGCTGAAGAGAGATACTATATTGATTGGGGGCAATAGGGCTTAAAGAATGCACCTACATTAATGCTACATTAATTCAGGAACATGCTTTGAAAGGATTACTTACTGCACTTTGGCTCAAATCACAGAGGAATATTGGAGCACACAATCTGGATGTCTTTTGGATGAAACTGGAAGAAGTGATCCAAGAGCTCAACTCACACACTCCAAACACAAATGGACGTTCAGTCCACTGGGCCAGGATAGTGCTGATCTGAAGCAATCACTCTGAAATTCATGCTGCAAAGACACTAGCTCTTAGCACTGATTATAACACTCTCAAAACTCACTTCCCTTGAACATCTTGTCCTAATACAAACATAAATGAACTACAACAGGCTTCACAGCTTCTTGTATTATAAAGATATAGTATTTCAGCCATTCTTTTGAGCCACTGCAAGGTACAATCTTTTGTTAATAGATGGATGAAGTCATCAATTGAAACACATTTTAATGAAAAGACATCTAATTTTTTATACACACTTCCCATTTAAGTCTTTCATATTATTTTTGTAATCATAACTTGCATGTAATAGTGCATTTGGCCAACATGAACATACCTATTACATCTTTAAAGCAATTAATGTCACCCAACCAACAAAAGCAGTACTTCTTTTAGTTCATTTCTGCAAAGTAAACACCCTGATGTCTACTGAGAACCAGCAACCTGTTCAGAGGTCTGTCTGGAGAATATGTGAAAGATCCTGAACTTTCAAAGTAGAAAGGAAACTCACCTTGCCATGTTAAAAGCTACTTTAAAAGACAGCCAAATGGGCATGTAAAGACAGCCAGGATATGAGCTCAAGACTCTCCTCTCCCGGGCAAGATAGAAGTTATTTGACTCTAGAGGTCTCATAACCAGTTGCTATTACAATCCTTATTTTCTTCTTTCAGAAGGGAAGTAAAAGGGATAGGTACTGGTTACACAAGCAGCTGATTGTATATAATACTTGACTGCAAATAAGACTTAGAATAGGATTTTAACAAGTCAGCTGCACAAAGTAAAGTAGCTTCACCCTTTCTGTTTCCTCTGAATTTTCATTTCTGCATTCAACAGATGCTTGTCTGGATATTTTTTATGTTACATCTATTTCACAGCCTCTCTTTCTTGCAAGCAAGAATGGTAGAGGCAGCTACCTACACAATAAGCATCGCAACAGGAGAAGAACTAGTTCTTTTAGATTTACTTAGGTAAACTTATTTTGTATTTTGGGGACTAAGAATATAGTATGGATATATTTCTGTCTTCTACCATGCTGAAATGAAACAGACATCACAAATATTGTTCTTAAAACAGTCCCAAGGAATTTCCTCTCTGTGATGGCAAAGAACTACCATGATCTGAGAAAAGTTGTATAAAGTTCTGTGATTCTCTGTCTTCTCACAGCATTTTCAAAGGAAGTATTCCTGTCCAAACGTTGGGTTTTCATCTGGTTATTGGGTTTTTTTCATCATCCAAATCACTAAAATGACAAGAAAAGTTTGTACCTTGAGCACTCTTCTGAAGGCTTCCTTTCCATGCCTTATATAAAATACTGCCTTCTTGTCATCAAAACACTTACTAAGCAGCCTCCACTTTTATACCACAACAGTTCTTAGAAGCATAAGTTGCTGCAGTACATATGAAAATTTGCTCTGAGTCCCCAGTAGTACACATATTAAAACAGCATTATCACCACAGCTTTGTGGCATATCAGTTTCTGCCAGTGTTTGTATATCTTCCTGCAAACAATCCCTTTAATCTTCTGAATGCAGATTCTGTAAGCTCCCTCAGCAAATGTAATAGTAAAGGGGCTGGCCATGATATCACATACACAGATCCATATATGTCTGCATCTACACATATAGATCCATTAATAAAACTCCTATATCTAATCCACAAAAGTTAACTCTTCTTGGTCTCTAATAACAGAATTAACGTTTAACATTGCTATAGATAGACCATGGCTAAGTATCTTCTTTATTTATCTTATTATTTTATTTATTTTTTTTTTATCTTATTATTTTTCTAGTCTCACTCATCAGAGTGTGCCATTTTAGGAGCCTTTAGATACAAAAAACGCCTCCTTCTCATAACAGCGTCTAAATGAAAAGGCAAGCTCAATTCTAGTACATACTGTATAAATTTAGAACTACTGCATGTTTGTCTATACCAGCAAGAACAAAAGAGTTAGCAAAGAACATTAATCCCAGCTCATGAGTACACTGAAATCAACAACAAAGCTTTTCTAGCTTTTTGTTGCATAACTCAAATCTATAAATGACAGAAAAATCCTTCTCCCTCTACTCCAAAAAGCCTCTTTAAAACTAAACCTGTAGAATAATTATCTTCCCATTGTTGTATTTATCACAGAATGCAACACTGATATATGTGAAGGAAAATTGTATGCTGTAGCTCTTCCAAAGAAAATGATAACAAATCTTCAAGCATTTTATCTTTGCTCCCTAAAATCCTCGGACATAAATGCTATGTCTTTTCCCCTGTTCTATGTTAGGCACAGGGAAAATCTGCTTAGATTTTTTTCTCATGCTTTTCACTACAGTGCATTAAGTGACCAGATTAATATGCTTTCTCTTGTCAGAAGAGAAAATGTATGAGCGCCTTGTTTAATAGGACTCTTAAAGTACTTTTAATGTAAAAATGTAAGCATATTGCCATCTATTTATTTTAGAGAGGAAAGACCACAGAAGTATATGGTCCATTTAGAGCAAACATGAATTAATCAGTACAACATACACTTTGTGTCATTTGACAGCAGAGAGACTGCACAGCTGCACAGCTCTCCAGCTGCATCCCAGCTGAGAGATGATGGATCTTTTTGTGATCCATACAGGAAAATCATACCATAGTTACAAGCTCAGGTTTTTGCACAGATAAACTTTACATCACCATGGAAAGTTTTATTGTGTCAGAATGAAGTTATCTAACATCCTCCATCAAGCATCTTCATGGTGGAACTCAGGGTGACTGGTATGAGCTATGCTTAAATTGCAGCACCCAGTAGCATTCCCTAGCTCTTGGTCCAGGCACACAAGAGCCCCAGCTGCTTGCTCCCTATTTCCCATTAGAAGAACACATGACTATATTAGCAAAAGAAACCATCAGTATAATCTAGCCTGGTTCAAATTTGGACAATCAAGAGGACAGAGCTAGAGGACAGACCCTGGAATATATCTGTCTACATGCAAGCCTAGGTCTTTTTGTCAATGTTCAATGGGAAATAAACAGAGAGAACAGTCATTGAAGAAAACAGGTAGATTTAAAGAGCACTACAAGCTCACTGGCTTTCCAAAGCTTTCTGTTCAAGTTGTCATAGTCCATGTGATGCTCAACAAAGGCATGACCATAGAGTAAAGAACATGTGTCAGGGTAAGATAGAGTCTCATAGGTAATCAAAGACATTATAAAGCAAAACTTTATATACAAGTAGCCTCAATACTCAAGTCAAATTTATCTATATTCCTATGGAAATTAACTGCTCACAAATTGTGTAGTGTCCCTTACTCCTCTGGCCTAGCAAAAACTGAGTCAACTACCTGCAGAGGTACCATAGAGATTCACTGAAATGCAGCTACTCCACTCTGTTGAGACAGTATAATTGGGTCTGATTAAAGACTCAGCCTAAATAATATTGTAGTTATAGAGCTAAGTAATATATCACAATGGACTAAAATAATAAATCAAGAGAAAGCAAAGGTGTTTTCCCTCAACCAGCAAAGTTCTGGTGTTTCTGTGCAAACATGCTCATTGTTGAACAGTGTCAGCATATTTGGTTCTGCAAGCTTTTTTTGACTTTGGCTTTTTCTAGTTAGCTCATTAGTGAACAGTTCTTAAAATCAATAAGTTGCCAACCAGGAAGCAAAGAGTTTTGTATTCACATGTTTCAGTGTTCTCTGAAATATCGATGAAATTGCATCTTGTTTCCCTTAAAGCAGCATCTCTCTTTTTGGTTCATTTTAGTCTATGTATCACAGCAATTGGAATATCCTTGATGTCATGAATAGTCCTACTGTACCTCTCTATATGCTGACAAAGCTAAAATAGATGAGCTATCTTCTGTATTTTGTTTTTCAATACATATTGTCTATTCCAAATACCCTCAAATTAAATCTACAGACATGCAAAAAAAAGTTACTGAAAAAAATTAGAGTTTGAACTTGTGGCATGTGAGTTATTCCAGTGCAGTTATCTGGCTCAGCACATATTCTGACTCTGTGACCATTCCTGATAAAAACAAAGTAGCCCTTTGCATATATGATGAGGTAGATAATGGACACTTAGTGCAGCAGCTTTAATGCATTCCTAGTTAACACTCCAGTTTACCCAGCACTAACTTTTTCATACCCATGCCATCAAGAAGTAGAAGTTCAGTGGTTTTATAAATTGTGTAAGGCAAACCAGAAACAAATTCTCAGTTGTGATTCTTAAGAAACACCATTATGGCTTTCCACACAGGTGTAACAGGTTTTACAGCAGCCAAGAGTTTCCCATCCACAGTACTGCATGCTACAGTATTAATGAGGCTCGAGAGCATCTCACATAAATTTATCCCACTTCTTTGACAGAGGAATTGCTTATAATGGATACCAAGAGTCTGGACCTATGTATTCCTGCATACAATTGTCAAGGTACTTTAAAACTAAGTGACAAAATGAGAAGCAAAGCTAAAATTCAGTTTGCTTGTTACTGAAATGAATGTTAGTATAAATTGGCTCTGCCTAAAACCAGTCTGGCTATCAACAAAATATGTTGACTAACATTTTGAGCTCTTTAGCTACAATCTCTCTCCAAGCAACTCAAGTGATTGCCCTGCACACAAGCCTACAGTGCATCTGGCTAAAATTCCTTACCATCAGGAGAGCCTGTTTGAAACAATTTGGCTCTCTAATGATGCAAGCTTAATACTCACTGTTTCTTAACATCTTGCCTCATAGTAATTCTGCTTTTCTAGAGCTAAATGCCAACATATTTACTAATACAGGACCATAAGAATCAAAATATTATATCACACCAAGGTCTATCATGTCTTAATTATCTATAAGAGCATCAAATGCAATTGTTTCACAGGAAAGTGTAAAACTATTACAGACTAGAAATTATCTACAACCAAGTTTCATCCTGATCTCACATCACTAGAGATAAGATTAAGCTCTGAAATGTGAGACATAATACATTCTACAAAGTTCTTCTAATTAATTGTAATGACCCTGAATATCATGTTTATCATTATAAACATGCAATTCCTTTTTAGTTTTGCTGAATTTTTGGTCCCTTTTCTTTCAATTGCACTACAGTTCCACCATTTAATTACCTTTTTTGGGCAGAGGTGGAGGGAAATATCAGCTTTCAATATAATATATTTCTTAAAAATGCCCCTGAACTGTTTTCTGTATGGCATATAGATGACTGTCTAAGCCCTTAAGGCATAGGTTACCATAATGATGCTTAGGTTTTCTGTAAAGGCATTTATTGTGTAATTGTGTA
>NW_009952822.1:256590-288401 GCF_000747805.2 Chaetura pelagica | reverse complement strand
GTGTCTTGGATAAACATCTCTATTCTTCTAAATCTAAGTACATAAACCAGATGTGTTCATTGATCATCAGCATAGAATCACAAAATCATTGAATTGTTTGAGTTGGAAGAGACCTTCAAGATAATCTAGTTCCAACTCCCCTGCATGGGCAGGGACACCTCCCAATAGACCAAGTTGCTTAGTGTTCCATCCAACCTAGTCTTGAATGCTCCCAGGGATGGGGCTTCTACAACTTCCCTGGGCAACCTGTTCCAGTGTCTCATCTCCCTCACACTGAAGAATTCCTTCCTAATGTCTAAACTAAATCTCCCTTACTTCAGTTCTGATCCATTATCTCCTGTCCTCTCACTACAAGCCCTTGTAAACAGTCCCTCCCCAGCTTTCCTGTAGGCACCTTCAGGCACTGGAAGGCCGCTATAAGGTCTCCCTGGAGCCTTCTCTTCTCCGGGCTGAACAGCCCCAACTCTCTCAGCCTGTCCTCATAGCAGAGGTGCTCCAGCCCTCGAATCATCTTTGTGGCCCTTCTCTGGACTTTCCCCATGAGCTCCATGTCCTTCTTATGTTGGGGGCTCCAGAACTGGACAGAGTACTCCAGACGGGGTCTCACAAGAGCTGAGTAAAGGGGGAGAATCACCTCCCTTGACCAACTGGCTACACATCATTTGATGCAACCTAGGACACAGCTGGCTTTCTGGGCTGCAAGCACACATTGCTGGCTCATGTTGAGCTTCTCATCCACCATCACTCCCAAGTCCTTCTCCTCCAGACTGGTTTTGATTCATTCTCTATCCAGCCTGTGTTTGTGTTGGGGATAATACCCTTTTTGATCTTGTATTATAAAACAGAAGGAAAAAATGTTCTAAATTTCTCTACAGTATTTAGTATTTCGTATACTATTATTATGTCTCCACTTACTCATCTCCTTTCCAAGGAAAACCCTCTCACTTCCCCTACATGAGAGATATTCCAGATTCTCTATAATTGTTACTGTCCTCTGAAACTCTTTATAGTTCTTTAATATCTCAGAGATGGGGTGATCAGCCCTGTGCACAGCACTATACAAGAAGCCCTATTACTGACTCACAGAAGCATTATAATAATCTCTGTTATTATTCTTCATCCTACTTCTTATGCATCCCAATATCATGCTAAATTTCCTGACTGTAGCTGTGCACTGATCCTTTTCTTTAAGCAATATTCCTAGATTAGAATACTGTAAAGTTCACAAGTAGCTTTAATTTTTAACTTCAGTGGGCTTGTATATATTAACACTGAATTTCATTTTCCTTTTTTGTGACTCAGCATTTTTAAGTCTCTGAAATTTTCTAGTGTCTTCATTGGTCAAGCAAATTTCTTTTATCAGGGACTAAAGTGACACTTAGAAAAACTAGATCTACTTGACAGGCCAGAGTATTATGGTTAGGATAATAGATCAGTCACAGTGGTCAAGAGATGGACTGAAATAATGGCTTTTTGGTAAAAATCTCAGTTCTTCGTAAACAAGAAAAAGCAGACAAATATGAAAACTTTGTGAGTTATAAACAAGTTGCATTTGAAAATATGACAACAGAAACTCTATACATGGTATTAAGGATACATCCCCTGTATTGAACAAACAAGAGATAACTCTACTAGCATTCTGAACTAAGCATCATGATGGTAGCACAGAATATTAGAAATCCATTATGAGGTCATGTGGTACTGTGCATGTTGGGGTTTTTTGATATCTCAATCAGAGCAGCAATAAATTTGAGCACTGAATTACATTTTAGCCCTTTTTTCCTCCTTTTTTTTTCTTTTTTTCCCAAAGAAACAAAAAATATTAGCCATTCACTTCTTTTCTTATTTTTATTCTAATAATTCTAGGATCCATGGAAGAATGATTGATCTACTAAATGTAATCACTTGCTTTATATAGAGGAAACATTTCAGACTAAATTGTCAATGCTTCACATCCTAGTAATGTGTAATCATGATTTTCAGAACTATTTGTGTAAAGTATAAGTTTTCATATAGACAAAGAACTTAAATTGCACTTTAAAATTGCATGAAAGGAGTTTATAGGAAAAGGTATTTTGGAGACCATGCATTTTAGTACTAATCTTAACATAAGAACTCTGGTCTACATAGGTCTGACTATGCCTTGAAATATTTTTAATATAAACAGATGCATCACCACAATAATAACCAAATTCTCTCATTTGCCCTACACATTCTGATCTAAGAGGCTTTCTTTTCACTTACTTCCCATATTGATGGACTCTTCTTGCATTATTTCCAGTGTAAACCCAGAGGCATCAATGACTAGGAAGAATAAAAAGCATAAATGTCACAAATTACCACATCCCACCTCTGGATATATCTTCAGTTCATTATACAGAAATTATATCTCTTTTCAACCTGTCTCCCTGTGATGACATTTGCTTAGCCTAAACAGTTTGATCAATTTAAATAGAATGCTTTGTTTATTTTTTTAATTGGAGAAGTTTAATCTCAAATTTTAATATCAGGTAAATCTAAGTGGCTCATTTTTCTTATTTTGGGAGAGGGAATGAAATGTTTGTTTTGTTGAATCATGTTGTTTGTTTTTTTTTTATCTGAAGCTATTTATCAACTGCACAAGATAATAAATCAATATGCTTTGTGGTTTTAAAAACCATTATCCTGAAATGTTTTGGCTTGGTCTAATTATGGCATCATTTAATTTCTTCTCAAATTATAATGTTCAGACTAATTGCATGTACCCGTAAACATAATTTCTTACTTTTCTTTCCATCATTCCCTCCTCTAATTTTATGACTTGCTTTTCATGAAGGCAAGTGAACGTAACATTAAGCTGTTAAGATTGCTAAATTCAAAACTCTACTTTTTGTTTATAAATAGTTTTCAAAAGTTTCAGTATAGTAAGAAACCTTGATCCTTCCTCCACTAAAACTAATCCATTATTAACTATGGCCTTCAATCAGACCAGGAATGAATCCGTGGTTTCTGTACAATGCTAAAATGCAGAAGCAAACCCAACTTGAATAAAATCAGTTTAGGCACTGTTATGGAAAAGAGGGTAAAAGGCTTGTGTTTCCATTATAAAATAATTCTTGCAGCACCTATGTGGTAAGCTCCAAAACAAACCAAGTTGTAACCCTGACCTAAAAGCTTCACAAAAAAAAAATTAATATTTTACATGTGGACCATGTCTCTGGTGATATTTGTTTTTATTTTTTGAATGTTTATACTCCTATGTGTACTTATCTTCTGTGTAACACGTCAGATATAATTCTTTTGAATACTGCCATAGAACATGGCATTTATCAAAATAGAACTTATATATGAAAATTAACAAAATCCAAAAAGTAATCCATGGAAAGTGATACCAAGATGGGAAACATTTGCTCCTGCCAAGCAACAAACATTTTTCAATAAAGAAATTCTACTTTTTCTTTTTCTTTTTTTTTTTTCACTTTGAAATATATTATGATGTTGTATACATCATATATTATCTAACTGCAAATACATGTTACAGTATTTGGCCTTTGAAAGGCTTTCCTGAAATGCCTTCATTATAAAAACATTCAGGAATAAGATATAAACAATCCATGCTAAAATTGTTACTCACTACAAAGCAAACTCATCTGTGGTTTACACCCCATAATGGACATTCACACGCAATACAACACAGCAACTTGCATACATGACCCAGTGAATGTCAACAGTGTGATACCAGGGTCCAATGTATGATTTTCTAAATTTCATGGCTTCAGAAAGGGAAACTGGTTACTTTCAAAGGTTCCCATTTCCTTTAAGGGGGACAAAACTTTGCCATAAGTTTTTGAAGTTGAAGAGAATGTGAATGGGACAAGGAAGGCAAGGGACAGGGACTGAAAGTATGGACTTAGGAAAATAGGAGAAGAGCTGTCTTTCTACTTAGAAATCTGGGTCATGTAAATAACTACTTCCTCCCCTTTCTCCCTGTGTGATGAATTACGACATCCTAACACTCAACTGATTTGTACTCATCGAAAAAAATGCAAACAAATGAAAAGATGTTCTGTAAACGCCATTTTGCATCCAGATGGAGGGATCACTCAGGAGCTCTGTGAAGAGCAGCCTGGCAGATCAATCAGTCTTAGATTCACAGTTTTCAATTACTACATATTCTCAGCAAAAGATGGAAGGAAAATCACTGCTGACACTGGGGCAGGCTGGCACTGCTGTATGTGAAAACCTGCTACTTCTTCTTATTCAAAAAGCATGGTCAGTTGAAGTTATTCTTGTATAGTCACATTGATAATAACAAAGACATTAAATGATTATAGGACTGAAATGCTGTCAAGCAAGACACTCCAGCATTTTCAAGTTCCTTCCCTGAGTCTGAGACAAATTACTTAGCATCTTCAATAAGCATAAAAATGAAGAAAAAAACTGTAGCCTGAACGGTTTTCCAAGTCACAGCTCATTAAAACTCAGTATGAGCTCATACGAACATGAGCTGTTAATATTGGCAGAACAGGTGTTCATCTTTGTGTTAAAAATCCAAGCCAATAGTAAGATACAACGGGGCTGCAAGAGATCACTGTGTGAATAAGGAAAGAACAGTAGGAGCTTGTGGTCATCACACAGGACATGGGTTATGTCCTACACTAAAAAGTTGGAATGCAATTCCAGAAAGCAATCCTAAACTGCTGCACACACAAGGACCCCATATATCTTTTAGGGAGCCTGTTCTGAAGTCGCGTGTGTACTCTGCTATTGCTTGCTAATATCACCCTAGGCTTCTACTCTGAGTGACTTTAAATTTCACTGAGATTCTTTCTCATTGCTTTTGGTACTCAGTGCTGGATGAAGGTTTTCCATAATCAAGTTCACTACAGATGTTTTCCTTTCCCTAGTCCCTTCCCCAGCAGAAATCTCCCTACCTCTCTGCCCATTCTACTGTTTTTTCCTGTACAGTCTCAATAACCCTGCAGCAGCTCCTTTTAATATTCACTAATTTTAAATCCTAATTTTAAGTGACATTTGGTGTACCAGAGGTACCAAGAAACTGCAAACTGCTGTCTTAAATATGTTTTCACAGAAGTACCACCAGCTTTGCAAGTGTGATCAGTTTTGACCAGCAGTGGGTCCATGTTGGAGCCAGCTGACACTGACTTTGTGCAAAAAAGAGGCAACACCAGCCTATTCTCACAGAGGACACCCCTGCAGCACTGACCCTCCACCCCCAAGGTAATTTGCTGCCAGTACCAAACCTTGGCAATATACTGTGGAAAACAAAGCAACAGTTAGTTTGCCCTGTTTATACCCCAGACTCTTTCTAAAGTTATTTGGAGCATCTAATTTTTTTCTCAGCTTTTGCTTCATGGAAGTACTTAGAAATGAAAAAAACTGTAACAATCAAAGCTTGGAGATAATTTTAGCAATACAAGAGAGGAAAGTGAGACAGCTGCAGGATAAACAATGAGCTGCATTTTTACTAAAACTAAGACACTAGGAAAGGAAAACCTTAAATATTTGACAGGTGTGGGAAACAGCTCGCGACAAAAAGGTCCTGAAAAGTGTGAACTTACTAAGAGTGAATGAAACCTGGGGTATATAGAGTTGTAGGATATACTTCCTGGTAAAATGTTCTCATTTGGTACTGAGATTTTGTTATCAATATAAAAGTAGTAAGTATGCATTTTTTGCAAGTGTTTTTTGCATCAAAAATTATGCTTCATTTCAAAGTTATCTGGGTATGGGAACTGAGCAAAGTAAATTTACTTGAAATACAGTAAATTCATTCAATGCCTATAATGAAGAAAACAGAACAGAAATGTTCAGCTAATTGCAATTCTCTATTGTATCCCTGTACGTACTCCAAAAGTCACCCTCAGAAAACTAAGTTGGATGTGGTTCATGTGGAATGAAGCATATGTGGAATAGTGAAACAGCTACAGTAGCTTTATTTTCTTCCGAACAGTGCATTGCAGTTTTTATACATGCTTTGCTTTCGGCTGGATCTACACTTAAAAGAGTTTAAGATAGCCTCCTTCTGTCTAGAGGCCATTTTCCTCTTCTTTTAACTTCCCTAGCACTCTGAGCAAGAACAGTGTCCCACCTTCAAAAAATCAGAGCCTGAGTCTAACCATCTCCAACACAACACAAGGATGTGTTTTAAGTTAGAAGTGTCAGCACAAGAGCCTGTTTTCCAAGATGACACAATGAAGTGAGTAACAAAAGAATAAAGTGACAGTTTAAGACAAAGAAGACAGAACCAAGGTTACCTGATGGGGGGTAAAATGTAGCTCTTATGTAACCTCAATGACAAGGTATTGAGAGAAATACCATTGCGGAAAAAGCAAGGCTAATTACACTGTTTGTATTTCAAAGGTTTTAATCTATGAAGCTCACAAAGTAGGCAAGAAGAATGTATTTATTGTACTTGTCATGATGGAAGTTGGTGCTGAGGCAGGATTAACTTTGCAAACTGATATCAAATGCACACAAAAAATAATGAATATTTATGATAATGTATTTCATAAAAAAATAGAGCAAATAACTGCAATCCTAGATAACCTGGTGCTGTTAAATCTACACATAAGAGGGTTACAAAGAAAATTATGTAACATTTCTATGAGAAATTCCAAATGACATATTGAAATAAGCTGCAAGAATTATTATATTAGGTACAGCAACCAAATGGAATATAACTGTCACTCGTTACAAAAGACTTGCTAATGTTTCAGCACCAGAGTGCTGTGCCCTCTCGGAAAAACATAAATTACCTTAAGGGCTGGAAGAAATTTAGTCTAATTTATCTAGTAAATAATTTAGTCTAAAACTTTGAGTAATAACCAGAAAATAGAGTACCACACAATCATGTCAGTAAATAATCACCAAACAGATAAATCAAATCAAATCATTAATAAGCACTGGCTGAAGAAATTCAATAAAGATAGAACAGTTGAACAAACTACAGAGGTGCTGTCAGGATTTGTCACTGGAGACATGTAAGAATGGTAACGGAACTATCTAAAGAAAGTGTTACATTCAGGAAGGGAAGGGGAGTAGGAGCCCTGTTCTGGTAAGCTTATGGCACTTAGGAAGTCAAGTGAAACAATCAGACCTTTATAAGTTCTCCACCCAGTTGCTTTCTGGAGGGCCTGCCACACACTCAGGACTTTGGGAAATCTAACCCCCAGGGAAAAACAAAAAAATGTCACAGGTAGAGTTTTTTCATGTCATATTGGAACAAAAGCAGCACCAAAGCAACCAAGAGCCCTGACTCTGCAAAGTGCTTCTCTGCATCTGCCGCAGCAGGGCAAGCCCAGAACAGAGTCAGCAGGAGGAAACAAAATTGTTCATTAAACAGTGAGAAGAATAACCAGCAACCACATTGCTAAAAGTTAACTCACTAGAATTGAAGAAAAGGTCTAGAATGACAACAAAGACACATAATACAACACACAAATGCACGTAATCCCATGACTTCAATTTTAAATTCTTCTGTTTATGTCTATTATGATACCTGCTTTGCCTGAAGTCACAGCTTGAGGAGGTCCAAGAGAGCCACAATTCAGAATTATCTGCAGTTTTCTCTTTGCAGCATAAGAGAATCTGGCATGTCAGCTGTTCAAAGAGTTTTGTTTTCTACAGCAGCACTCTATGTTTATTCTGTATTTTGTTTGGCATGGACACCATCAAAAATATCTGCAGTAAAATTTCCCTGCATCCTAGGCAGTTAAACTTTTGAAGTATTTAAACACATGAGGAAGGAATAAATCATCATTCTTTAGAATCACTGAAGTTTAGCACCTATAACATAAACCATTAAATTGTTTATGTTCACACAATGCATGAATTTTAGATGAGTTTACCTGCAATTGTTGAACAACTGTATGAAGCCCATACAGTGGAATCTCTACAGAAAACAAAACACATGACTTGCTCTCTGCTACCATAATGATATAATGATTAATTTTAAATATTATTTTTCAAAATTTTAGAATAGCCTCCAAACAAACTTTCCTAAATAAAGGAAAGGAAAGGAAGTGTTGGATTTCCAGAGCCCTTGGATGTATCTAAATCTTAAGTTTAAAAGAATACAAAAAAGGAAATTTTCTATAGTACATTTCCTACATTCTGCCTTAACCTGTACGTATGGCCAGATGAATTCCACCTAAACAGTAAATTAATATGACAAAATGATTTTTTAATTACTATTTGTTACAGAAAAACTAAGCTAAAGTAACAAGAAACCCAAGATTTCAGTCAGTAATATATAAGAATATGCACACTGACGTGCCTTTGATTAAGTAACTTCAGCACATTTAGCTGCAGTTCTGAACAGTCAAACCAAACCTTGCAGGTTTTCAGCAATTTAATCTATTCCAGAGACTACATGAGTGTAATGTGGCAGTTGCCATAGTAACCATATTTTTCCTTGAAACTCAGAGTAGATACATGTGTAAGCGATTTCTCCAGCTCACTGCCTAATTTACTTTTGTGCTATGATTCTAAGCAGTAACTCTAATCCAGAAACCTAACCCAGTCACTAGTTATTTAAAACGTATATAACAATTCCCAAAGAATCCCCTTCTGAATGCTTAATTCTATCTTATGATCTTCTTTGCACCATTTCATAAATTCATTAGATGACAATTCAGAGAAATAAGAAAAGTTGAACAAAACAAAACAAAAAAGTGGCAAATACATCTATTTTTAATTTATATATTATATTTAAATGATATTTTCCCTGTATAATATATAGAAATATGCCAACACAACTCTTAAATTTCTTCTTAGCACATCTTCGGAAGTGTATCTTGGTAGCAATTCACCCCAAAGGATTTTAAATTCTCTGTTAAAAAAATCATTGTATATCAATTGATCACTGCAAAGTATTTTTATTTTGTGCCACGTTTTCACTTAATTCACTCTTAATCAAATAACCCAGGCCATGTTGGTAACTTATACCTTTGTAATACATTAGCACACTCTGTTGTTTTGATGCCTGTCTTTCTTTTGTAAAAGGTGCAAGTGTCATTCTTCTTGCATTTAGTTGTGAAAGACTAAATCTGCTAAATTTGCTAGAGTTGAAAATGTACAGCAGCAGAGGAACAAGAAAATTTATGTTTCTACATTAATCAATATATCCACATATTAATGAGCCAGGATGTAGAGGACTAAGCACTAAAAATTGTGTAGAAATCAAAGGAATAATCTGAATACATGGCACTATGGATTTCAGGGGTACTGAGTGTTCACAGCACCAAGTGTAAAGAATGGGAACTGACATTAAACCAGCTTCTAGCAGCTGTGAATTTGGCCTTAAGGTGACGTAATACATCTTTTCCATCTTTCTTTTCTGTTTGTCAGCTCAAGCACAACCAAAATACATACTCCTCTTTACAATTAAACTCAGCAAATAAGCTGTGTAGAATACGCCATTTCATGCATTGAGGCAATTTCCTATGTAAGAATTAAAAAAATAATAATACTATTTTCTTGATTATCACTATTCAAATTTCTCTGCAAATATTCTCCTATTAAAATTTCCATAAAATCCTCTCAACCAAACAAAGAAATTTAAAATTCATATAGTGCATAATCATTTTGATTGGACACAGAGTCAACTGGTTATATCTTCTCTCTCAATGATACAGATTTTCAACTGCAATTTTAGGTGCCAAAAGTTCCAATTATAAATTCATCACCTGCCTTTTGCAAAGGGTCTTTCATTTTAAGTTTGCCAGATGGTATTAGCCTTGCCCACTTGACTTCTACTAGCAGAGAACAAGAAGCTGAAGCTTAAAATCTAAGTACCATGCTCAAACAGGAGTCGGTGGAACTGTTGATACAGCTTTAGGCAGGCTTGGTAACAAACTCTCGATGTCCAAGGGAGTTTAATGGGCTTCATTTCCCAAAGCTAGCCGTGAGTTCTTTGATAGTAAATGTTGGCTGTGACTGCTTGTTACAAAGCACTGCCTCTGACAAAAGCAATGCCCTCTTTTATCTAGTAATAGCCTGCATGGTAATGCCAAGAGCCATCAGGGAGTAGGAACTAGAGTATCTGTGTTATACACAGTCTCAGATTATCCTTATCACTGGCAGAGCTCTTCTAGGAGGCAAATGGGCATTTCACCTCTCCTGTTTAAACTAAACTGGTTTGCAGGAAATAATTCAAGATATACTGGTATGTCGAAAGAGCAAAAATGTCATGCATGTTTTTAAAGCCTCTAATTTTTGGTTTTAACCTCTGCAAAAACGATGGTGTTGACAATGTTGAAAATAATTCTCTATCTAACAGATTTGTGGGAAGGACTAATTAGTTAGTGATTATGCAGTATCTCAGAGATAATAAGTAATGTTGGTAGGATACTTGATTGACTTTGGAGTGAACATAAAGCCTCAGGAATGTTCCTACTTTTGGAAAAGAATGAGTACTGAGATCTTGTGCAATGTGACAAAACACTGTTGGTTCCCAATGAGTGATAGGTAAGACAGATGTCTTTTCCTGCAAGGAAAGCTGGTTGGGCACCCTCCCTTAGTTACCATTCTGAATTAAATTGCGTTTTCTAATCTACTCATATGTGCAGTGCAAAGGGCAGATATTTTGTATGTTTCTCAACCAGAGCAAACCACCTGTCATCTTTTCCTATTTGATTTACAACATAACAGCTTCTAACTGCACCAGACCTTGTGATAATTTCCTTAAAGCAAATTTGCTATTTCTTATGTAATCCAAATAGCAGTAATTGTTTACTACACCTCTCTTATAATACTTAAAATCTGAAGCCATTACTGTCAACAGCATTTTGATTTCCATGTAGACAGAACTGTTTTTTGATATAAAATTTTCATTCAGCAAGTTGCCTGTTCCCATTACTCAAAGTGAAACTTCAGATTCCATTTTGCTACTCTTTCTCTCGTTTATGGCTTTTTCTCCTGTTCTTACTCTAGGTTCTTTCACTTAGACCCACTATACAGATTGAGAAGTAACATAACATTTAAAAAAATAGTCTTTGTTTCTTGCAAAGAACTCTGGGATACTGACAGATGAGTTAAACCTGAGTTGTCAGAACATTAGTTTTCAGCTTGACCCCAGCTCAGCTTTTCTCTTAACTTAAAATAGTATTTCTATAGCTCAGGTCATTGTGGTGAATCCTGAGAAAATCACCAAGAAAGTACAACCAAGATTCTAACACAGCTTAAGTGCTCGTAAATGGATTTCTTCTGTGTCCTTACTAAATTAAACTGAAGTGCAATGATTTATAGTAGTACCATGTGACAACAGTCAGTACATTAGATGTTACATCATCCATTAAGCTCAAAAGATTTTATTTATATTGCTTTGTTTTTTTGGAAATGTGCAATGACCTCCACCAGTAAATAAGTATTATGTCACCATAATGGATTTCATATGTAAATAGCAAGTCCATCTATAATACAGCTTTCCCCAGTGTGCACAGTTTTAGTCAAATAAATATTCCTGCTAAAGCAAGTAGGTTGTTGTTCCTATTCATCTTGAAGATGGATTAAAAACTCAGATTCTTTGAATGTTAATATTTTTCCACATTCTGCTAATATTTCCCGAAGTGTTTGGAGCCCATATGTGTTAAAATATTTAGATTCCCACAATGGGCTTGTACAATGTGAGCTTACGGAATTTAGGACTTCATCCCATTTCAAAGTGACCCAGACACACAGATCAGATTCACAGGGCTTTGGTAGATTTTTCAGTTCTGTCTTTTTACCAAGAACAAACCATGCCAGTTTCTGTGTATTTAAAAACAACTGTGATAGAGATGTAGGCCTCCAACTTGGAAATCAAGAAGCTGTCAAATGGCTAATTTCCTATTTTAGCAGAAAAAAGAATGATTAAGAACAGAAAGAGAAGGAAGATAGGAGTGGTTATAGCATACATAATAATTACATTGGCATTGACATTATTTTGCACTGAGAGGATATTTTCATCAAGCTATTTGTTGTTGTGCTTTTAGTCTGCTACTGTATTTTTAACAGTTTGCAAGCACAGGCAACGTAGACTTAATAAAGATGGATCTGTTCCAAGGTCCAGTGCAAGTCAAAGATTAAATGCCATTAAATTTTCTCTCTCTTTCATCAGAATAAATACAATGTGCTAGCAACTCAACTAAAAAGCTATTTATTGTACTCAGACCTATGTGTTACAGGGAGGCCATGAACTATCACCACCAGCCTGGGCATGTAACACTAAATTTCCCTAACTTCCTTTGTTCACAATTTTCAGCTTTTTGTGAGGAGAGAGTGATGGGGGGGTTGTGTTGTTTTTTTCCCTTCTAAATAGCCAGGTGAGTGTTGGAGGGGGTGTTAATTTCTGTTTCACTTTATAATACCATGGATGTCACAACATCAGCTTCAGCTAACTGAAACAAGAAGACTGTGGATATGATGATGCTTTTACAGAAATTATACTTTAGTTAGGGCAACATTTTTAGTCTATCTGCATGTAAATGTATTAATTGCCTCACAACTGAAATTATGTCCTATGGGATCAAGCTGACTTATGGAAGGACCCCCATACAAGCACAACACAACTATTTTGCTTCAGGGGTACAGTGGTTTCAGTCACCACCATACATACATCCCTCTGGAATAATCTATTTGCCATTTATTGATCATTAACAGTCTAATATGATTTATGTGATGTGCTAAACCATGAGTCCAACACCAAAGTTTAAAGCCATCATACAGACACAGCAAAGAGCATTAAGAACAGCAAGTCTTATTCTGATGTAATTGCATTTGTTTTAAAATATCTCATGACATTTATTTCAATAGACTTAGTCCCAGCATGACCTGGCTTAGATGATATCAGAATCCACCCCCACCATAAAAGTGGAAGGTTTTGATATTTCTTTTTCCTGACTTTTTTTCCGCAGTTTTGGCACAGAATGATAATCAACATCTTCGTAATTGTAGACAATTAAAAAATATATATTGTTTTCTAAACTAGCATAAGAGTTACTTTCAGACTGATCAGACTGATGTTTAGACTACATTGACCTTAACCCTATCATTGTGATAGCTTGCTAAATCTCCCTGGTCATGTTTTCTCCTTTTCATCATCATACCTTTTCTAATTTCTCATTTAAAGTTTCTGTTTTATTTTTATTCAGCAGCCTTCTGATTTCCCTCCAACACCTACCAATAGCTAAAGCAATGTTTCACTGATTTAAAAAAAAAAAAAGCAACAAGGAATGAGAGGAAAGGTCACTGGCTGCTGGTCTCCCTAAATTCACCTTTGAGATCTCTGTTTTGGAGGCATGAGAAAACCACCAATTCACCCATCCTTCTGGCAAGACACGAGCACTCCCACTCACCCAAATACTGCTTTCATATACATTGGTGCTACTTTGATTTCTAAGGACAATTTTCTAAGAAAATTGTGCAACTACAGTGGCATGATTTAGGTGATAGTATGCAACAACAAGGTACGGTGCAGTAGCTCAGGGAAAAGCAGTAACAAATTTAAATGTTACACTATCATCTAAAACCACAGCCATGTTTACTTAATTTGTAAAGCACTCCTTGACTCTGGAAGACATCACATTGTTTGGTTACCTGACTGCCAGGGCTGTGACTACCAAACAGATTTGCTATTGTATTTCCATGGACAATGAAATAAGGCTATCTTAGACTAGCACTATCTGTTTTATGTTAACTAGTGATAGAGCAGTCAAAAAATAAAAATAAAAATCCTTCTTGATGTGAAAGAAAGACTAGGAAAACTTTTACTGTTTTTCATCTTACTAGCTTGTACTGGTAAATATTTAAATTTGGTCATAAGAATTCATACGCATATCAATGACAACTACCACACAAAATCTCTACAAATGAATTGGCAATATGAGCAGAGAAGAAGAGAAATTTCAAGACAGATTCATACCTGACTGTGGTTTTCAAACCTTACAACATGCAGAAAGCCAGAGGCAGATACAGAGGGTTAAATACAAGACCATTTTGTAGAACCATTTTAACTGCTGAGAAAGAAAAAAAAAGAAGAAAAATCAAAAAATATTAACAAGAATTAATTAGGGATAAAGAATACAAGAATATTTCTCTTTCAACTTTAATCCTACCAATTGCATACATGCATACAAAGCTTTGTAGTCAGACATAAGATTAAATTTCCCATATATTTGTATTCCAGACTATTCTTTTTTCTTCTTTCACCGGTATTCATCCCCTAATTAGGTCTAGGAAGATGACCAAACGTGTTTATATTCCTATTGCCATTTTCACATAATCCAACTACATGTTGTTAACCAGAGAGCTTGTCAGATTCATCCTGCTATAAATGGGTGGCTGACTTAAATTCTGATCTACATATTTCTTACAAGTTATTTGCTGCAACTTAGTGTTTTGGAAAATGTCAGTGTCTGTTCACTTTGTGAGAGATAAATCCAGATGCACTGTAGAAATCCTCATCGGCTGTGCAATTAGTCTTATAGTCCTTTTCCTATGCTACAAATCATCAACGAAAAAAACAGTCTCCATGTGCTTCTTAGAAACTCTTAAAACGCCCAAAGCCACAAAAAGTTATTATGATTGGAAAATATTTTAAACTTAACTTTTTCAATGTTTCTTTTCCAATGAGTTTCCTTGGAGAAATGCAGTTTCTCTGTGGACAGACATGCACTAACACAGCCCTAACACTAACTGGGATTTAATTCTTTGACACAAAAAGATTGTCTTTAGTATGCCAGTTTCATAATTGTGGCTGTCAAATCCGAGCTGTTGCCTAAGAAAGCAACAGCAGGGAGATGAGGGAAATACAGCATTTTTCAATCAAAAAGTCAGGTTCAATTTCATTTAGTGCAATCTCCTTTCTCCTCACATACTTTACATTACCAATTTACATCATGAGCAGCAGAGCTTCAGAGTGTCCTGTGTAAAAATTCTGGACATTCCTTTTTTTCTGTACAACTGCACATACATAAACAGAACAACCAAAACACTTATAAATCAAGGTTACATGGAAAGGACTTCTGACATTCTAAAAAAATCTGCCTTCAGAATAGGTTTCTGGCGCTTTTCATACAGCTGTACTTGTAATGGGGCAGAACACTTAGAAAGTACAGAGTATATTGAATTTCCCACAAAGCCACTGAAGTTAGAATATACTTATTTGTATTAACTTGAAGTGTTAGTTGTCAATGCTGGAAATACAGTGATATATTTATGTTTATATGGTGACAAAAATACTTGCAGTATACTTATAGATACTATATATGCAACAGCAGCCATTCACTATTGAGGACACTGCATGTGTCTTCTAAGGTGCAGATCTCTAGAACTCAGTGCAGGGCCCTGAGTTCTAGAATTCCTTCTGTGTTTGTTACTTGACTCACCTTAATCTTATACAGTTTGCTGAGAAGCACTCATTAACCTTGATAGTGCTACACTAACACAGCTGTACTGTTTTCAGAATCCTCCATAGTAGGCTCAAGCCTAACTGTAGCATCTTTGTGCAGTGTTGTTGTGCCATGCTGACACAATCTGATAGGACACTTCAAGAAGTAATAGCATTGAAAATTTTGAACAGTCATACTCATTACATTGCAAGGCCAAGCTTCACCTGTTTCAGCAGATGCCAGTGCTCTGTATCACTCTGCTTTATCTCAAATATTTCTCTCTATGGCATGTTGAGGAGTTTTGGCAACCATCACCTTTCTCAGATAATTTCCTTAAACTTCAAAATTATGTCTGTTTGACTGATGTTGAGCATATAGGACATTCTCCATGTTCAAGAAAATCCCCCAAGTATTATAGCTCCTCTCAAACACTTAATTAAAACTTTAAAGCCCTCTTGAAGAGTTAGATGAATTCTGAAGTGTTCTGTTTTCAGCAAATTATTAGTTTTAACTATTTTCTGAATTATTTAAACAATCCTTAATCTACATCACTGCAATATCTCAGTCTCATATATCTAGTTTAGCTCGTAACCCTTTCCAACACAATTTCAAAAATACCTATGCAGTGCTGTTCAGTGAATGTTTATCAGCTTGTTCTGTTTCCTTTGAAATTCTTTAACTGTTGGTCAGCTACAAGTGAGACAAGGGAGGAGGAATGTCAGAGTTTTCCCTTCCACCCAAACTCTATGAAAATATGCAGCAGGATAGAGAAGATTTTGTATTAATTTCCCCATTTACTAAAATCTGTAACCTGAACTCATATGCATTAACACTTCTGATCATCTAACAAGTATAGTCCCTCATACCTATTTGTTGGCATTGTTGTAGTGTGAACTCACCTCCACAGAGGTGCTAACTCTCAAAACATAAGTCCACAAGAACCAGGCCTCTTTATTGCCATTACTTTTTGAACTACTTCTTCTTGTATGAAACTGTCACACAAATACATATTATACTGAATATTCTTCACTAGAATGAATATACTATGGTATTCATGATATTGCAAGCAGAAATATAAACATAAAATTCTGGTGTACTATTGTTACATATTTAGTGAGTTATCACCAAGAAAAGAGATTAGAGTTTCCCAAACTGAACACATCTGATGAAGGATCTATGGTGAAGTGCCAATACAGACAAATTGCAGGCTGACAAGAAACATATTCACCACTTCTTGCTTTGTATCTTCTAGGCAGTATATGAATACAACATCACCAGTCAAGAGAGCAAAATCTGCTGATCACAGACTGACAACATAAGGCAGTTAAACATTTCAGCATCTGCTCTGTTTCTGTATGGCTGCTGAGGGTGATGTGTTGGGCTACATCTCCCCCTTGCTCACCAAAGTGGGTCAACATGGTGACATGGACGCAGGACAACAGGGAAGTTACTCTGAATACCATCTCCACTGACATCTAAACAACAGGTCACAGAATCCCAACAGAACAATTGCATTGACTTTCTGTTTGATTTAGAATCTGTTAATCCTCTTACAAAACTTACAATACCAGCTACTCCTGAAAAGGATGGGGAAAATGAAAGGAATTCAGATTTAATCGTAACAGCTGCAGACAGTACAGGCGCTCACAGCCACAGCTGGGGATCCTCTCTTGGGTTCCCAGTTGCTATTGCTACAGACAAAAATCTTCTGATTCTTGGCAGGTACTGACAAACCACAGAGAATTCTGTGTGATTTTTGCTGTTCTGCAGAACTGGAAGTTGAAAGAAAACTCTCAATCCTGCATAGTTTTTACTGATCCAATAAAAGTCATCAGCAAATAAATCTAACTTGGATTTTGGAGCCTCACAGAAAGAGTATCAAGAGGTAGTAACAGAGTTCTAGAAAAAACAGCACACCAGTGAGACAATTATGCCAGGTAGAGGATGAACTGTCAATGGACAATTACAGCTTGTTGAGGCTATCTCAAGAAGACTGTCTAAATGCTTCTGTATGGTAATAACTCAGGGACTAACACTGTTGTACTGACTCTTATACCCCCTAGATAAAATCGTGTTCTACCTGATTAACAGTACTCAGAGAAAGAAATTTACATTTCTGAATCTCTCTAAGGTTTTCCAAACAGTTACTAAACTCAAGAGAATCACGAAGAAAGGAAAGGGTTTATAGGAAGACCAATTTATCTTGCAATTATTAGTTTCTTCCTGAATTTGACAAGAGATTAGATGGGGTTTTGTTGTGATGGAAGGAAATGTGAATTGAAGTCTAAAAAAATATATATATATGTAAGTCAAAGAACCAGGTCCATAATTTACAGGAAAAAAAACAACTGTATTTTATTTCTGTTTACAAGCAGAAATCTTTACTTCGCTTTAGTAAATTATATATGTGCAAGTTAAACATCGTTATGTGACTTTGAATAACTCAGAAAAGTATACTCATAGCATTGAGTGAATTACTGCAATAATATCATCAAGATTTGAAATATGTATTACCTCTATTGACACATTTTTTTTATTCTGTCCTTGCTGACCTTTTTGGTCATTCTTTATTCAGGTCGTGTCAAATTAAAGAGCAGAATGGACTGGTGAATAAAAGCACTCTAACAAGCTAAGATAAGACACTCCATCACTTTGTGATGAAATATTCAAACACATTGCCCACTGGTATCAACTTATTCATGACTGATTTAAATGATACACTGAAAAATGTGCTTTAATCTTCCATATAATAAGTCTTAAAAAATTAAAACTGAAATCATAGTTTAAAGAGAAAAAGCTAGCAGACATATCCATCATTATTTACATGTCTGTATGCAGCTGCCATTAAAGTGGTTGGTTTCATTAAAGAACATAATACAGCTGCAAGTGTAATGCAGTTTATGATTTGGAGTCAATAATTTGTGAGCTATTGAATATCTTGGTGGGTATTGGTGTCATTCTCTTCACATTAAAAAAATGAAGTTCTTCACAATTATTTTTCACCTATGAAGAACTTGCCAATTAATTAAAAAAGAAAATACATCCTTAACCTGCACTTTTCCACTTTAAGATTTTTCTTTTAAGTTCAAATGAGGGCATTTAGAATAACTACTGATTCAAAGTAATACACCTGACTTTAAATACCCTTCCGCCATTTATTTCTTCTGCACACAGAATTGCTTCTTTAATACAGGTTTAATTAATGCCAATAAAAATATGTGAGCTTAAACAATTGTAGAAAACGGACAACAGAACTACATACTGAAATGTTTTTTTCAAACAGCCTTTCTTCTCTATGATATATTTCCATTCTATTGAGAATTTTGGACTCCTATTTTTTAATCAATCCTTTTTCTCCCAAACTATAGTCAAAAAAGAGAAGTTAACTGTGAAATTCACTATGACTCTGGGAGAAACTGTATAGATCTTGCTTGTCAATTTTTCAGTAGGCATACTAGTTTTGCCAAACTCCAGTTCTCTTTTTATTTAGTTGAATCACCAAAATAATTATTTTTAAAGCATTAATTTCTGAGGACAACACAGGCAAACCAATAGCAATTACCTGCCTCCATCTGATCTCTGGTATGTATATGTTGTTCCTTCCTTGCTTTAAATTAGGAGTTTTCTGCAAGATTTAATCAAATTATATTCATTAATAATTATTGAAGCATGCAACTGACAGAAATTTGCAAGCCAGGAGTGCATCTCATTAGTTTAATCTACTCACTGATTTGTTAAAATTGCATGGAAACAACAATAAAATCTTGCTGTACAAAGACCCAAAAAGCTCAACACTATCTTCCTTAGAAAATTAGTCATTACCGTTCTTTTTGTATTTAGTGGGTATTTGGGTTTTTTTTTCAAGTACAAAAAGAGGAATTACAGCACAGCTGGGAAAACCATTTCAGAAAAAGGGTAAAAGCAAGGGTACTAAAACCAAAGGAATCCTATAGGTTTACAGAGCTTTTCACTCCTACATTTGCCAGCTAGTCGAGGGCAGCATTGACTGAAAGCTGTTTACCCAGAGCAATCACACTTACAATGTGAAATCAATTGACAATCTCAGTTCCTCTAATACTCAGAAATGTTGTATGTAGTCAGTATCCACACTAGCAGCAGATGAAGACAGAGAAACCAAGGTCTGAATAGGTAGGGGTTGAACCTGACTGGTTCCTGAAGGTAATTTCCACAGGTCCAAGTTAAAACAGGCTGAATGCAATGGTTTAATTTCCAATTTTTCAAGTAGCCTTGAAGGTGCTAACTCTTCTTCAGGTTTAAATTACAAAATCTGATTAGAGTCTCTTGTCCTAAAGTTTTGCATTTTTCCAATTACATGGGATGACTTTTAAAATAGATACTATCCCTGCCTATAAATACTGCATTATTTATAGCCTCAAATCATTACAGTTATGATAAAATTACTACGTACAATAGATAAAAAGGACATTGTCAGAAAGTATATTGACTTATTTGCCTTGGAAATGCCATATTCTGTTGAGTAAAATGGACTCCATTTTCCAAATCTCAAACACCAAAGCTGCTTAAAGCCTGACTAGGAAAAAGCAGCTCTTCAACCTCATATGACTCTTTGGATTTTAGCTGTACTTTGTGTTGGGAGGACAATGACATTTATGCATTTTTCGAAAAGCATAACAATAACAATAGAAATTATCTATGTGTGCCTTTCTGAAAAATCCATTGCAGATTTGAAACAAAGGGTTTCCCTTCTAAGTTTGTCTGACAATGCATTTTCTTTGTGCATTAAATGCTCAACTATACTTAAAACTATGTTTTCAATTATGTGATTATGCATTTGTGTAGCCCCATTGAGCTTCGTAGATTACTCAAGCAGAGAAAAGTTTGCAGAATTACAGCTCAGACTTGTTGATAAGGGTTTTTCCTGTGAAAAAACAGACTTTGTCTAATTCATTCACTCAGTGAGGAACATGTAGTTGCAAGTATTTTAGTTTTCTAATTACAGAACATTATAAAATAGTAAAGATAACATTTCCCTAGAAACTGAGTGTTTATCTCCATTCTGTAATTTTACAAGGATAGAAATGTCACTGTCTCTACTGCAAGAATTGCCTTTCTGAATTGGTTTCCACGAAAGTAATAATTGAACATTACTTTGAATTATAATAATTTGTAGTAAGCCATCCATTAGAATGAACAAGCCCCAAACTTTCTCAGAACGTACCACAGAAATACACACTGATTTTACAATTTATGCAGAAACAAAAAGAGTTTCTCTTTCAGGAACTGCACTTGCCTTCTCAGGGACAAAATGTACACTTCCATTGAAGAAAGTAATCTTGTGCGATCAGTTTAAATTAAATCTTTCTTTTTCTTTTAAAATTTCTGTCATTTTTTACAACACAGTTCTTCACAGAAGTAAGTCAAATAATAATCTGACAAGGGACTGTATTGGTTACATTATTTACTAATTTACTGATACAATATAAATATGCACAGCAAAGAAAAATTGACTATATCATAAATACGAGCAATAAGAGTAAACTGAAACAAAAGGAAAATTCCAGACTACCTTAATGGCCTCGGACTAATTTGGGAGGCTAAGTACATCTTTCGCTACACCATTTTCTCCTAATCCTGTTTCAAACTAAAGCCAGACCCTATTCTTTGTTCATGTAACTAGGACATCTTGATCTTGATATCAATTCATCAAAATTTCTTCGAGCAGAGCTCTGTCCCAAGATGCTAGCAAGAATGTTTTGGTGTTCCTGTTTTCTTTTTGATCCACTACTTGCAGTTTTATATATCCATGTTCTAGCATGAACTTCAACTTAATCAACTGCCCTGGTGTTGTTAAAATCTGTTACAAATACTTCATTACTGCTAGAAATCAAACTTACACCCATAAAGGAAACATAAACAAAAAGCAGGAAGACCTTGTCTTGCAGTTCAAACTCCGTACTGAAACTCAGAAGATCTGTGTTCATTCCTGGCTCTGACAGATATCTGTTGAGTTATTTAATCTTTCTGTGACAGAGGTCCCCAAGTGTAATACATCCTTTTATAGTTCTTATCTAAAAGGCAAAGTTTTTCAAGTTTAGGTTTGTTCCTTACTTTCTATATGTAAAAAAAAAATTGTAGCCAAATTCTTGTTCAATCTTTCTAGAAAGCTCTGTAAGGAGAGGAAAAAAAAAAAAATAAATTTATTCTCAGCAACAATATCATATTGTTCTCTTTACCTTCCACATGCACTTACATGGACCAGATAAAATACTTTCTTCCCTGAAGGTAATGGCTAAGCTACTCTTGCCTTAAGAAGGAGTATTACTGCATTAAACATGTTTGCAAAAGATCAATTAACTGGATTTTTTTTCAGTTTTGCTTATTTGTCTTAATTTGCCTTCAGTAGCTGCAGCACTACTATCTCTCTATCAGGAGACTTTGGGCTTGCTCTTACTTGCACCGAGCCAAGTCTTTCTAGTGGTCCAGTGGGAACAGAACAAATTAATTGTCAATTTCAAGCTATGAAATTAATTATAACAGTTGGAATCATTATACCCAAACATCATCATTAAGTGATGGTGAACTTCAGACCAAAACAATATCCTCTTACCTGGATGCATTTCTAAAGTGATTAGGGTCTCGTTGTGTTGTACAATCGAGATGTTAGGCTCCTGTACTGACTCAGACAAACATTGTCTTTTCAGAAAACCAGCCTGGCAGTCAAGCATCCAGTTTCCAGTTTCCAGGCAGCTGTTTATCTGTTCATATGAAGTATATTTTAGTGAATACATAGAGAACTGTTCAGCTATACAATAGTTTTTACTCAGCATTTCTGAAGACCTACATATTCTATACACCTTTGTGGAAGCTTTTAATTGGGTAAGTACACAGCACACTAGATGTTGAATGGTTTTCTTACTTCAGCAGCTTCCAATATGTAGCTGTAATCTTTCTCTTAGCATTGTCAATGCACCTGATAGCAGAATTTGATCATTGCATTTCAAAGAAATGTATAAATTCCATAAAAACAGGAAAATAAAGTCAATGTTCACTTCACAACTCGGTCTTGAATTTGTATTTAATGATAGGCATAATGTTCATGTTACCTCTAAGGCTGATTATCAAATTAGAGCCTGTAACTATTTCGCTCATACGTAATTAAACGAGACATATATGGGACTTGTTATGAACGCTGTTCTCCACAACATCCATTATAAGGAAAGCTAAGTATTTTTAACACAGCATGAATGTTATTGGTTATCTGTGTAAATCCTGCACATATTAGAAAAAGATTGCAGGTAGATGGAGGTGTATGGAGAAACAAATTCAGTTGCAGAAAGGTGCCACGCGGGTGTCTAACATTAAGACAAAGTACAACAATCAGTGAATTTGGAGTCTCCCCTAGTCCTCTTTAGCCACACCAGCATACTGCAATGAAAAATATCTTTAGAAATCTGCTGAAGGGTATGAAATTTCAGAACTACAGAAAAAGCACCAGTACAGCTATTTTCCACAGTTCCCAACTGATTGGAGCACCATTAGAAAAGGTCAGGCTTAATTTGACACAGTTGCATTCAGGGAGCCTGTGGTCCATCATAGTTCAGGTAAGATAAAGCTAAATAAATGCTGTTTAACTCACCCGGTAGGAAACCATTCCATTGTACTATGTATACAAAATATGTACTCAAGGGCATGTGGTTTTATTTCATAGCTACTGAATATTAAGAGAATGTGATAAAAAAGTATTGCTCCTAGGTCAGGAAAGGAAGTTATTTGAAAAATAAAACAGGCATTTTTGGTCTTATATGGCAGAGGAAAGTCTAGGAAAACTTAACAAAAGGTATTATTACTGCAGCTGTCATATCAGGATTTCAAATTTTTTAATATCCATTTTAAGTAGTTCAGAGCTATTTTGTGAAATCCCTGTTACATAATTAGCTTTAAAAATTACTGAAGTCAGCATTTTGTCTATAAGGCAAGAATGAAAGATGGAAGTTTAAAATCATGATGCCTATTCTTTACACAATTGAAAAGCTGTGCCAATATTATCTTTGTTGCAGCAGCAGCTGCTTGCAAATGCCTTTAGAAGTGATTTGGGTCTCTCTGTCATGTGCTAATGGAATCAGACACAGGTTTTAATAGTGTGCTTTCAATGTGCACAGCTCCTGGGTGATCCTACCAGAGCAGATAATTTCCTAGCAGAGCACTGAGTGTGCAATTACAGCATCATCGTACCTGCATGGATTGTTTTTCTTCATCTGGAGTTGATTTTAAATTTTTTTCTGTGACCGACATAGGCACAAGAAGCCCACATGGAACTGTCTGACCTGTGTTACACCAGTAGAATAAAAGGAGGTAGGAACTGAGGGCTGTGCTAAAGCAGAGCGCACTGTGCTTACAGTGATTTTCTGCATAAAGCAATCTAAATGTCCTTCTTATTTTTCATACATATTGCCACGAATTAATTGATGTTGTTCTACTTATTCCTTGCAAGTGGGAAACAGTAAGGTAGACAAAAACAAAACAAAGAAAAAGGTCTGTAAGGAACGGAGGTTTAAAATGTGTAGTAACTCTCAGAACGTAGGTATGTCTATCTAGGATTTGACAGAAATTGTTTCAGATTATATCAAAGATATATCAAAGGACACTTTATTCACAGACAGTTCTTTAAAAAACTTACCCTTTAAAAAATAGCATTTTCTAAAATAACATCTGTTGTCCAAAGAAAGTTAAGACAAGTAGAAAAATTCCCATCACTCCAGACTGGCAGAATGAGAGCAAAATGAAAACTGGGACAGTGGAATAAAGCAGGTAGTCATTATTTTAAATAAATGCTGATCTGGTTAAAGAAACTACTGAAGGTAAATTGGGAGTAAAACTGGATGTCTGCTGTCTGTATGGTCATCCCATTAGCACCAACAGAAGTTTCATTCAGAAAACGATCCTGAATTGAGTCTTATTGTCATGGGAATAACAACAAAGAATTAATGGTATTCCTTCACACCACTGGTCCATCAAGAGATAGTATTCTGCTGTACACCATATTTAAAGCACTATGCTCCACTATATGGAAACTTTTATCCTAATTCAAGAGCATGGCATTTTTCAAATACATATTTTCAGTAGCAACAACCGCAAAAAAATCACAGTACAACAGCTGAAGTATAAAAGTACCAGCAGTTCTCTGGAAAAGTGATGACTCCACATGGCAGTCTCACAGACTACACTGCAAAACTGATGACCTTGTATAAGCGTTTAATGAAAACTCTTTTGCTTATAATGCAAAGATTGAGATTTAACACCTTTTACCTGGATATAGTCTAGTACAATAAATACAAGTAGAATGCATTTCTTGGAAATTAAATCAGACTTCTGAGCAAGATTATGAAAAGTGCTGAGACAGATTATGAAAAAAAAAAACAACAAACACAACAAAACGCAGATATAGGCAAATAGAAATAGTCACCTACCTCAGCTAAATCAACGGAAGTTAGATGTCCAGTCTGCTTTACTGATCTTGAAAATACTATTAGGTACTCTAAGCACCTAAATGTCTTTGAAAATGTATCCTTCTGTGCCTAACATTGTTAGGAATCACTGGACTTGAAAGGCTAAAGAGACTCAGCCTTATCTGCAATATACAGCTATATTTCAAGCAAAATCCATACAATTCAACATAGAGCTGTCCAATCAAAGATCCTTCCACCATCAACAGAGGAAGATAGACACCCATCATAAAATCTCCCATGAAGCAGTCTCTGGAAATACCTTTGTCAGAGTCAGTATAAATGGGCCTCTGAAAGACACTTAGAGTGACTTTAAATTACTAGACACATAATTCATACCTGCAGTCTAGGAACAGAAGGAAGAATTCTTCGTATTGATGATTTCAGAAAGTCTTTGTGTTGAGTTTCTGCTCTGCCCCAAACAGTAATTACACTCATATTTTAACCTGTACAATTGTGATAGCTGTCACATTAGAGGAAAAAGTTTCAACCTACGGACAGGTTCTGGATACCAATTTTTTCTATATACTCCCCCATGAATCCCCAATTGACTGTGTCATACCCACATGTTGAATCACTGGTGAACATATTGGGTCATGTAAAGGCACAAAGATGCAATCATGCTGCAGTTTGTGTGCTTGTTTAGAGACTCCTTTTAACACAGAGGCAGCAAAGTGGTCTCTCCTCTCTCCTACTCAAGGATCACACACTCAGCAAAGCTGGTCAGTGGAGTCTGTTATGGGAGAGTACAAGACTTGAATCACTTAAATTTGACACTACATTCATGAAATGAAAATAAAAATGAGGCCTGTTCACTTGACAAAGGAGAAAATTTCAGAGTTCACTGGGTGAAATTGTTACCCAGGGAATTCTCTGAAATACTAATGGATGGGAGGAACATGAAATTTTGAGGTATGGCAGGCCAGGGGCAGAAGGGTTATAAGTAGAAGAAAATGAAGGGAATTTTTGAATTGGCTTTGAGAAAATGGCAGAGATAATAAGGACATGACAGCAATAAAAAACACCATTTTTTCATAATGCTCCCTATGCTGTGAAATCGGGTGACAATTCATTCTGAAGGCACAAAATGTAGGAGGGAGAGAAAGAAAAGGCATTCTTATTCTTCCCACATTTCCCATAAAATCTTATTTATTCACTAGCTAACAATTAATGGAGAAATCTTTTGCAGCCATTTGTTCTCATTGAATTAGGTTTAGTTCTGGTTTTAATCTCGGAAATGTGACCGAACTGCAGACAGAGTAGTAAGTCAGTTCTCTGAAGTATCCCACTTGTTTTGTTAGCAATTATTAACACTAAAAAAACTGTTCTGTATTTTACTGCCAAATTAACTTTATGTGGCATAATGTTTACAATATCAAGGGAAATATTTGAATTTTAATGAATATTTCATTTTCAATGCAAAAAAAAAGAAGTTAAGAAAGCCTGAAATATTCTGGCATTTAAAAGCAGGTATCTACAAACACTATTTTCCTGGAAGCTTAGAAAGCTGCTTGTTACATTTCATGATGGGTAAAGAAAAATTCATCCAACATTTGTTTTCAGTCATATATAGCCTGGTTCAGCCTCTTTCAAACTGCAATGTCCATTGAGTTCAAGGGATATCAGAACAGAACTATATTACTCATCACTGAACTTTCAGGTTTATTAAGAAAGACCAGCAACAATGGAAGGAAAAGAATTCTAATGCATTATTGTTGAGTGTGTGGTTTAGGACTTTTCATGTTCTCAAAGAAACACAGCAAAAGTTTTGATCTGAGAGTCTGTGAAAGTTAACGATCAGGAAGAATGTCATGGAGGATTTGTTTATATTTTTGAAACTGTACATGAAAATTATTTATAAAGGAAACAAAATGCAGGGAAGGAATGAAAGACATTCTTTGATAAATTAAAAATGTTTGCTTTCTGGTATAACGTAAGAAAGCTAGACGTAAGAGAAGTACATTGTGTGTATGTTCAAAGGCTTCACAGCATGAGGTATAGAAGTATTTAAAATGGTAACAGCTCAGAAAATAGTATAGCTCTTGAAATTAAAGCGTCCTCATGAATAAATCATCAAATAAAGGTAAAATGACAAATTGGTATTAGTCTAATACAGACTTAGCTGAAATATTAATATCCTTTTTTTCTGCCTTAGAAGGAAACTTGCTATTAAAGCTTGAGTTCAGATAAATGTCTTCAGGTCTAAGTATTTGTGGTGCAATTCTTCATCGCTTTTGGTCACTACTAAGAATTCTAGTCATGTCAAACCATCCTTAAGATGTCAAAATACAGAGCACACACCATGATCTCTCTGTGCAATCTGCTCTACTGTTTCTGAAAGGAAAGGTTCCATAGCTCTCCTCTTACACATTAGACTTTGCACCAATATCCTTGGGAAAGGTGCCCCTACTCCTTGTTATGAACCCACACTCTTAGTGGCAGCTGTACATTTTCTCCATGTCTAAGGACCATGTGCCACCTTACAATTTTTGTGTAAAAGCCTGGTAAGCCTGATACATATGAAGGGAAAGATGACCCACTTTCTACAACTGACTGAACCCAAGATTTCACAGGTATTTTCCTACAAAAGTCAGATGAACTTGAGAATATAGGACACAGTATTCACAATAATATCTCCTCGTAAAAAGAACTCATAAGAGCAAGGAAAATCCTAGCTGCCTATTTCTTATCAGAAGATAACTCTCCTCACAGTGTGCTGCTGGAAGGAAATTTCACATAATTTGTCTTTTCAGCATACTTCACAAAATGTATTTCTTTTTCCATGTAGCCATTATTTATAGAAGTCCTGTGACATTCTTGCTCCCATTGGCAGGCTTCTGGTTGTTTGCACTGAAACTATTTTAATTAGATGGTGAGATTCGTAAGGTCTAATTGTTTGTTTGTTTTGTAACACTGGCTGTATAGTACTTACACTAGCAATAAAACTAAATCTTGTCCCATGCTTTATTTTGCTTATCATAGAGAAACTGACATCTTGTTTTCAGTCTGGTTTCTAAACTAAACAATGCTTATATGATCAAGGCTGTGTGTATCTCCATGCATGTTTGTACTCTGAAAATTTACATTCCTACAAAATGGGACTGAGCTCAGAAATAATAAATTCCTATCATGCCTCATGAAAATAGAGGCGTTGAAGGTTTTACTTCCCTGAGGGGGGGGGGGGGGGGGGGGAAGGCAAGGAAAAAAAAAAAAGCTGCAGTACTTGCTCAATACTTTGAGATACCCTAAAACATCAGATAAACACACTATGAACAGCTCTCATCTGTGGGAAGAACATCAGTCAGAGCTCATATTTCATTTGCCAAAATCAAATATGTGACACACACCTACAGAAATACAGATTCACTGGTTATGATGCTCAGATGGCTACTTAAGAACTTACCAGTGGGTCTAGTGGGTGGCATCAAAGGACTACTTTGTCAGGCAACCCATTTCGGGCAGTGATTAACAGCAGGCACTCAGTGAAAAGCAGAGCAGGGGAGATACATAGTGGAATTTCTCCAGAATACTGCCCCTATCAATTTATTGAACAGGAACATCCTGAGCCTGGCACTATGTCAGGTGCTTAATAGCCCTGCCCCCTTTACAAGGATTTGTTTAATTGCTTCTGGCACTTCTGTAAACATCTGGCTTCCATAACTTCCCCACAGCTGACCTGTGTGCTTCACAAAGAAGTGTTGTCTTTTACTTGCCTTGTACTCTCACCTGTTAGTCTTACTTGAGACTCCCTGGAGCTTTTTTTTTTAAAAAAGAACAGCTCTTCCCTGGTTATCCACAACTGAAAACCTGCTATTCTAATGACCATGGTTATAATTATGCACAGTTGCTTCTTTCTCAGCTGTTTAGGGCAAAGATTTAGAACAGATTTAAAAGACATTGGATCTTTACTGACTTCAGTGACCTTTCTATCAAAAGATGTGTACAGTACACAGCACACTAAGCATATGATCAATTACCCTTTGTGCCAAAACATAACCACTAACACTTGAGACATTTTTAATATTCTGTATTATAACTCTGGTAATAAAAAAGGAAATACTTCTGTATTTTTACATCTTGAACTGATATCAATATGTTAGAGATCAATCAGGTCTCAAATTGGAAAAGAATGAAGCAAGCGTTGCAATAAAACTATTTTTACTCAATAAAAATAAGCTGCTGTTATTTAGTACCTGAAGAACAGAAAGGAAAAAGAAAGAACAAAGACCTTCTACCTTTTCATCAGGGCATGAGGTATAAAGGAAAAGGAAGCAGTATGATAAACAAAATTATGGAGATGGGGTGACTTATCACCATTTCCAGGCTAAGTTCCAAGTCATTTCTATAATCAAGTTCCAATCCAAGTACGTTTGCCTCATTTCCTTTGAATCTGACAAACTTAAGTATAGGGAAGTCAAAGGCTTATTTTTTTCATTTTCACTTTGATGAAAGCATTCTTGCTTTTCATGCAGTTTTCAGATCAGATCAATTGTTTTATTTTTCTGAAATGACAAAAACAGCATAGCTAGGAGTAAAGTTATGCAGGAAAAGAATGAGCTATTGGTTTTGTACTTATTGCACAATGTCACTTGTTTTTTTCATGTGTTCTGTTAGTTCTAGTAGATTCCATGCTCTCTAAAGCTTTATTTCATAAAGGGAAAATTGCAGTATTTATGGGAAAAGGTGTCAGGACAACTACTCTTTGCACAACAACTCAAGGAGTGTGGCATTATTTTGTCACATACCTATTAAACATATGTGTTTCCAATTTGTCTTCTTAATGCAATGCAAAAAGACATTTAAAAGATAACATCAGTAGCTGTGAGGCAGTCAGTTTGGAAATAAATCTACAACAGCACAAATAAAAGAGCATCTTTTGAATGCCAAGGCCAAACATACAATACTCTATAGGCATGGTGCTTGCTTTGCCCTTTACTGGCAGATTGATTTTTATGTTCTGCCTAAAGTAGCAGTTAGCAACATTACACTGCTGGTTGGATAGCAATGACGGCCCAATTAGAAAACACAGTCAATGAATAGGTCAGGCAGCCAGGGTCCAGATATTCTAAGCAAGACCAAGCCTTTCCGTTCGTAAAACTTTCTGCTGACCTTTTCCTCATCATAAATGACCCACCATAAAAACATATCAAATTTTGTGCAGGAACGAAACAGAAAATAAACTATTATTTATCCAAATAAGCAAACAGTTTAAGAAAACTTGCTGAGGAATTGTTAGCACAGGAAAGGAAATAAATGTGTTACAGTGGGATTTCCTGATTTCCCCATAAATATGCGTAATGTACTGGTTGTTGGCTTTGGGAAAATGATTTTGCATAGCCTGTGCTACTTAGACGTGTAAAAATAAGATATATCTTGAAGGCTTAGCGCTACCAAAACTAGCAAATGGTATGGCTGTATTATTTAGCCCATTCAGCTTTCCATAAACACACAGAGCATTTTGAATTTTGGCTTGCTACCAGCTAAATATATATATACATATAATATACACAAAATCCATATGGATTTGAAATTATGCAACTTGAAAGCAGACAGCAGAGATTTCTCAAAATATGAACGTATGGATCAGGAAACAATTATAAAGACCCGTGTAGGAGACTACATAAATTGCTGTGCTTTTAAACCCCTTCCAAATAAAAAACAAGCCTCCCTTGGACTTTCAAAAGGGTCAAGATCTTTTCTGAAAACTACTGAAATTTTTCACTCAGGATAGATCTCTCTGTGATACACCAGTGTGGGTTTTATTGTCATAAATAGCGATGTTATTATGTTATTAAAAACACTTTGCCTGTATCTTTTTGAAAAGTCCTCCTATGTTAATAAATGTTTCTCCTTACACCTTAAAACCTTCTAGCACTATCTAGTCTGTGCTAGATGTTTATTCTAGTACTATCTAATCTCATCTTTGTGTTTAATCTTGAATCTAGCTAGACTTACCGTTATATGTGAGCAAGAAGAGTTTTAAACTTTTATTCTGTCATATGTCCTCCATTTCCTACTCCCAGGGTTGACTATTTCATTGTGGTTTTTTCTATGCCACAGCTGTTACAAGAGATTGACTGATTTTCCTCTAGATTTCTTTGCTAACTTAATGGTTTCACATAAACACCAAATTGTAACAATAACAACATGTATTACTGCTCATTAAGCTCCTTTCAAAATTGTGTCAGTGATTATTGTTGTATAAGCAGCAATGCCAGGGTGCCATTACAGAATCTAGGAGCAGCATTAGCTGCACATGCAGATACAAAATATATTGAAGACTCTCGTACATGAGTGATGCTGTTGTCTGAACTGCAGAGTAGACACATGAAATCTGCTTTGCTCACACTACAGAAACTCTTTATTAGCATCTGTATATAACACATCATCTCCACAGGGAAAGCTAGTTTAAAATCATAAATGTCAAGACATAATTAACTTAAAGGTCAGGTTTAATTACAGTTGTTGAAACTGAAATATACTAATTACCATTACTATGTCAGAAAATTTCTTAAAATTATTTGAAATGTTTTGCTGGTGCCCATACTCTTTTATAATTGACATCTTTTGTTCCATGATGGAGATGTTTCAACAGGGTTGCTTTTTTTTACAAACTTTGAAGTAGCAAGAGAACAAAACAGAAAAAGAATGAACAAAGCACCATCACAAAGCTCAACAGAACCTGCTCTCTACATTATGATATTGTTAATTACTTTCTTGTAATTGGCACTTCAGATAATCATTTAGATAATGGAATTATTTGGAGAGTTCAGTGCATGGATGAAACAGATTTAACTCTGTGGCTTTCAGGTTTAATGGCAAAACAAATCAATAAGTGAAACAGACTTGTGAGAAAATAACTCAATAACCAAAAATTTGCTCTACCTGTAGGTTTTTCCAAGGATTCTACTGGGAATTGTTATTGACTCAAGTAAGTATTTTATTTCTCTCTTTC
>NW_009952822.1:254427-256552 GCF_000747805.2 Chaetura pelagica | reverse complement strand
TATTGACTCAAGTAAGTATTTTAGTTCTCTCTTTCGCTCAAGGTACAGAAAGTTTGAGTGCTGTGATTTCATTTTTTCTTGTTACCTAGTGTTTATTATCCCCTCCCCACCACAGCCAGTATTTCCAGTTTACCTCTTCTTTTAGCAGAGGGATAGACATAATTTTCTCACTGAAGGAGCCATTCCCAGCAAGGTAGAATGCAGCAGAGAAAAGGTTAAGCTATATAAAATTTAATTCCCCACAACAGCATAGATTTAACTACTGTATAACCCCCATGCACAAATTCAGAAGTCTAAAAGTGAATATAGCAGATGACTCTGGAGGAAGATATCTCTAGCTGATGAAGAGAGGCTATCAAATGCACTGATAAAAGAGATATGCTTGTTTATTAGGTTTCATTCATCCTACACCTGAGGTGCTGAGTTGTAACAGCAGCCCTGGTACTGCAAAGGATGCTGGAGCCCTACAAATCACCTGAAATCAATGAAGGTTTATGCCACTGGAGGAAATATTTCTACGAGGTAAGTGGGCAGCTCTCTTTTCCTTTCCCCCCATCTCTTTCACAAGCCCCAGTACCTGGAACTTCATGCACACCAACAGAGAACAACTCACAAGTCTGAATATACTGAATATAGACATCAGCTGAAAGACACAGTGAAGGACAGCCTCAGGAACACAACACGAGTATAGCAGAAAAGTGGCTGGCATTTCAGAACCTATTCACCAGACACCAAAAAAAGCCTTAACTGTTCTACAGTGAAAGGGAAACAAAGTAAGGGAGTTTGTGCCACCCTACATCTCAATAAAGAGGAAAGAATGGCATTTAATTAAAGAATTTTCTGCCTGCTAGCTACTAATGACACTGAAATCAGCGTGGACACTAGGCATTAAAGCTGGCATCACCCAAAAAAAAGTCTCTTATTTAAGATTTACAGCTGACTGTTAGAGAAAAGTGAAAAATTATTAAAGGCTTCCATCTGGCAGAATGTATCATTAGTATTCAAGCTGATAGCAGCAGTGATTTAAATTTAATAATCCAAGTGGAGATATGCATTAAAAAAAAATAAAATCTCTAAAATATGTCTAATAGCAATAACTGACTTCTTTATTATAGTCTGCCAGTGAAAAATGCCAGATATCAAAGAATAAGACATCAAATGTTAATTTCAGTGTGTTCTTCCAGTTGAAACTCACATTAAAATAATATACGCAGCATGAAACAAGTAGCACAGACTGTACCTGTTAGTACCTTTCTTGAGCAAGATTTGAAAAGTTAGGACCCAGAAAAAGCTCTGAAATTTCCCTTAGCTGAACAGAGGTGCAGGTGCCCAGTTGCTGGCTGCAGGGGCAGCCTCTGTGAGGAGCAACTGGGGCTGCTCCACACCAGACACAGCCAGTTACTCTCTGAGTAAGCTGTTGCAGTGCTACACCACCCTCATTGTAAAGAATTTCTCCTTTATATCCAATATAAATCTATCCTGCTCTAGTTTAAGACCATTGCCCCTTATCCTGTCACTACAAGCCTTTGTAAACAGGCCCTTCCCAGCTTTCCTGTAGACCCCTTCAGGTGCTGGAAGGCTGCAATAATGTCTTTCCAGAGCCTTCTCCTCTCCAGGCTGAACAATCCCAGCTCTCATTGCCTGCCTTCATAGGAGAGGTGCTCCAGCCTTCTGGAGCCTTCTTCTTCATTTTTGTGGCCCTTCTCTGAAGGCAGAGGTGCTGAACGCCTTCTTTGCCTCTGTCTTTACTCCTGCAGGATTTCCCCATGAGCCCCAGATTCATATAGCCCCAGAAGAAGTCAAGATAGAGGAGGAGTTTGACATAGTAGATGAGGATTGGGTTATGGATCAGTTGAGTAATCTGGACATCCATAAATCAATGGGTCCGGATAGAATGCATCCAAGGGTGCTGAGGGAGCTGGCAGAGATCATTGCTAGGCCACTCTCCATCATCTTCAGTAAGTCATGGGTAACAGGAGAGGTGCCTGAGGACTGGAGGACAGCAAATGTCACACCAGTCTACAATAAGGGCAAGAAGGAGGACCCGGGTAACTGTAGACCGGTCAGCCTCACCTCCATCCCTGGAAAGGTGATGGAACAACTTGTTCTTGTCACTATCTCTAGG
>NW_009952822.1:112656-253440 GCF_000747805.2 Chaetura pelagica | reverse complement strand
AGAGTGACAGAGCACTGGAACAGGCTGCCCAGAGAGGTTGTGGAGTCTCCTTCACTGGAGACATTCAAAACCCACCTGGATGCATTCCTATGTGATGTTCTCTAGGTGACCCTGCTCTGGCAGGGGGGTTGGACTAGATGATCTTTTAAGGTCCCTTCCAACCCCTAGGATTCTATGATTCCATGATTCTCTGGACTTGTTCCAACAGCTCCATGTCCTTGTTATGCTGGGGACCTCAAAACTGGACACAGTACTCCAGGTGGTGTCTTAAGAGAGTGGAGTAGAGGGGCAGAATCACCTCCCTTGACCTGCTGGCCACACTTCTTTTGATTTAGCCAAGGATGCAGTTTTCCCTCTGAGTGCACGTTCTCATGCTGTGGAAAGTTCTTCTGAGAGGGGTGGCAGCCCATGGGAAGAACTGGAGCAAGGCAAAAATGTGAGGAGTAAGGAACAGTGGAGAAGTACTGTGGACTGGCTGCAACCCCCATTCCCTATCCCCCTGCACAGCTTGGCAGTGGGGGAGGTGGATGAGTCTGCAGTGGAGGAGTGATGTTGAGTCTGCAGTGGAGGAGTGATGTTGAGCCTGGAAAAAAGGGGTGGAGGCTTGGGGGAAAGAAAGTTTAGTTTAAGCCTTTTTCTCTGACTATCCAACTCTATTTTATACATTATATTAATTTTTACAAAGTCCAACCTGTTTTGATGATAATTGCTAAGTGGTGTTCCTGTCCTTAATTCATGAGATTTTTCATGCTCCTTTCTCCATGAGTTCTGTTGACAAGGGGAAGTGAGAGTGGCTGGGTGGGAGGCTACTGGGCAGCTGGCCAACAGCAGCCCACCACAGACGTGTTGCCCAATCACATACTTTTACAGGGAACACAATGTCTAAATCAGTACTTGTGTAACCTGTGTGAGAATCATGCCAAGGACACTGCATGTAACATAGAAAGACAAACCCTAAGCTGAAGCACTCTTGTCACAGAATCATGGAATTGTCAGAGTGGGAAGGGACCTCTAGAGATCATCCAGTCCTACTCCCCTGCTAAAGCAGGATCCCCTAGAGCATATTACTTAGGACTGCATCCCGGCAGGTCTTTAATGTCTCCAGAGAAGAGGACTCCACAACCTCCCTGGGCAGCCTGTTCCAGTGCTCTTTCACCTTCACCACAAACTCTTTCCTCTTGTTTAAATGGAACTTCCTGTGTTCCAGTTTGTGCCACTTGCCCCTTGTCCTGTCACTGGGAATTACTGAAAAGAGCCTGGCTCCATCCTCCTTGTACCCACTCTTTTGATACTTGAAGGCATTAATAAGGTCTCCCCTCAGCCTTCTTTTCTCCAGGTTGAAGAGTCCCAGCTCTCTCAGCCTTTCTTCATAAGGGAGATGCTTCAATCCCCCAGTCATCTTTGTTGCCCGCGGCTGAAATCCCTCTAGTAGTTCTCTGTCTCTTTAGAACTGGACCCAGTTCTCCATATGTGATCTCACCAGGGCAGAGTAGAGGGGAAGAATGATCTTTCTTGACCTACTGGCCACTCTTCCTTATGCTCCCCAGGATTCCATTGGCCTTCTTGACAGAAAGGACACAAAGGGCACACTGCTGACTCGTGGATAATTTACTATCTACCAGGACTCCCAGATCCTTCTCCTCAAAACTTCTTTCCAGCAGCCCACCCCTAACCTATATTGGTGAATGGAGTTCTTCCTCCCCAGGTGCAGGACCCTACACTTGCTCATGTTGAACCTCATTTTTTACTGTAAGAGTGACAGAGCACTGGAACAGGCTGCCCAGGGAGGTTGTGGAGTCTCCTTCACTGGAGACATTCAAAACCCACCTGGATGCGTTCCTATGTGATGTTCTCTAGGTGACCCTGCTCTGGCAGGGGGGTTGGACTAGATGATCTTTTAAGGTCCCTTCCAACCCCTAGGATTCTATGATTCCATGATTCTCTGGACTTGTTCCAACAGCTCCATGTCCTTGTTATGCTGGGGACCTCAAAACTGGACACAGTACTCCAGGTGGTGTCTTAAGAGAGTGGAGTAGAGGGGCAGAATCACCTCCCTTGACCTGCTGGCCACACTTCTTTTGATTTAGCCAAGGATGCAGTTTTCCCTCTGAGTGCACGTTCTCATGCTGTGGAAAGTTCTTCTGAGAGGGGTGGCAGCCCATGGGAAGAACTGGAGCAAGGCAAAAATGTGAGGAGTAAGGAACAGTGGAGAAGTACTGTGGACTGGCTGCAACCCCCATTCCCTATCCCCCTGCACAGCTTGGCAGTGGGGGAGGTGGATGAGTCTGCAGTGGAGGAGTGATGTTGAGTCTGCAGTGGAGGAGTGATGTTGAGCCTGGAAAAAAGGGGTGGAGGCTTGGGGGAAAGAAAGTTTAGTTTAAGCCTTTTTCTCTGACTATCCAACTCTATTTTATACATTATATTAATTTTTACAAAGTCCAACCTGTTTTGATGATAATTGCTAAGTGGTGTTCCTGTCCTTAATTCATGAGATTTTTCATGCTCCTTTCTCCATGAGTTCTGTTGACAAGGGGAAGTGAGAGTGGCTGGGTGGGAGGCTACTGGGCAGCTGGCCAACAGCAGCCCACCACAGACGTGTTGCCCAATCACATACTTTTACAGGGAACACAATGTCTAAATCAGTACTTGTGTAACCTGTGTGAGAATCATGCCAAGGACACTGCATGTAACATAGAAAGACAAACCCTAAGCTGAAGCACTCTTGTCACAGAATCATGGAATTGTCAGAGTGGGAAGGGACCTCTAGAGATCATCCAGTCCTACTCCCCTGCTAAAGCAGGATCCCCTAGAGCATATTACTTAGGACTGCATCCCGGCAGGTCTTTAATGTCTCCAGAGAAGAGGACTCCACAACCTCCCTGGGCAGCCTGTTCCAGTGCTCTTTCACCTTCACCACAAACTCTTTCCTCTTGTTTAAATGGAACTTCCTGTGTTCCAGTTTGTGCCACTTGCCCCTTGTCCTGTCACTGGGAATTACTGAAAAGAGCCTGGCTCCATCCTCCTTGTACCCACTCTTTTGATACTTGAAGGCATTAATAAGGTCTCCCCTCAGCCTTCTTTTCTCCAGGTTGAAGAGTCCCAGCTCTCTCAGCCTTTCTTCATAAGGGAGATGCTTCAATCCCCCAGTCATCTTTGTTGCCCGCGGCTGAAATCCCTCTAGTAGTTCTCTGTCTCTTTAGAACTGGACCCAGTTCTCCATATGTGATCTCACCAGGGCAGAGTAGAGGGGAAGAATGATCTTTCTTGACCTACTGGCCACTCTTCCTTATGCTCCCCAGGATTCCATTGGCCTTCTTGACAGAAAGGACACAAAGGGCACACTGCTGACTCGTGGATAATTTACTATCTACCAGGACTCCCAGATCCTTCTCCTCAAAACTTCTTTCCAGCAGCCCACCCCTAACCTATATTGGTGAATGGAGTTCTTCCTCCCCAGGTGCAGGACCCTACACTTGCTCATGTTGAACCTCATTAGGTTCCTCTCTGCCAGCTTGCCCAGGTCATGCTGGATGGCAGCACAGCCCTCTGGAGTGTCAGCCACTCCTTCCAGTTTGGTATCATCATCAAACTTGCTGAGGATACAATCTCATCCAGGTCATTGATTAATACATTGAACAAGATCAGACTGAGTATTGACCCCTGGGGGACACCACTGGTTACAGGCCTCCAACTTGACCCTGCTCAGTTAATCACAACCCTCTGAGTTCTTCACCGAGCCAGCTCTCAATCTACCTCAATGTCCATTCATCTGGCCCACACTCCCTCAGTTTCCTAATGAAATGACATTTACTGCTCTCCCCTCATCCAGCCAACCAGTTATGTCATCATAGAAGACTAGCAGATTGGTCAAGCATGATTTACCCTTGCTAAATCCATGTTAACCACTCCCAATAACTTCCTGTTCTTCAACATGTTTAGAGATGACATCCAGAACAAGTTGCTCCATCACCTTCCCAGGGATAGAGGTAAGACTAACTGGCCTGTAGTTCCCTGAGTCCTTTTTCTTGCCCTTTTTGAAGACTGGAGTGATAATGGCCTTCCTCCAGTCTTCATTTTGACTTGCTATTATTACAATACCAAGCTGAACTCTGTCCTTGTTTTATTTAATTTTATGGTTATGCAGCTGAGGTTTCACATATTATGTAACATTTACCTGTCATTCTCATGTCATATAACCTTTTTATACATCATTCTTTCATATCTCAGCTCCTACTTCAAAACATGGGATTTAAGAACAGCTCACATGAAGCCAGGCAACAACACAAGGCATCTGTAGAACAGTCTTTCTATTCATTTTTACTAATAAATACCAAAGAACACTCCAAAAGTCATAGATAGAATCATTGCCATATCATCTAGGAGGTAAACAAATGAACAAACGTTAAAGGACAATTTGTTCAGGAAAAAAAATAGCATGAAAATTGAGGCAAAGTGGCAGCATCCCAATTGAAGAGGATGGAGAAAAAAAGTTGTTTTCTTTATAAAAACAATTGTAAATTAACTACCCACTGCACAATTTACATCATGGGTGCTGCACAAACAAAAGTACTCCCAAATTAGTCACCCTTTTAACATTTTTTTCTTAATTGCAGATTAACAGGCAGTTCGACTTTATGGGTTAGTAATTTGCCACTACGATCTGTTTTTTAAAAGTTGAACAAGAAAACAACATTAGAATGTTTCAAATCTGCTGTTGATAGGAAGCCAAGTTAGGCTGTCTAAATTAGACCAGGTGTTTTAAATGTTCCACAGCTTTCTTTCAGGAAGGCAGGCATTAGCTCTGCATTGGCAGGGTCATAATAAATTATGAACGTCCAGACACATACTCCTTTGCCACCTCTAGCTCAGCAGTGGTGACCACAGCCTGAGTATGAAATAAGAAGTCTTTCACACTCATCAGGCAGCTGAACAAGGCATCTGGGCACATCTCTACAGGAGCTGGGGGCAGAGGGTACATGTGTGGCTGAGGTCCCCCAGCCACTGCTTTTCCTCCCACAGATACCTGTGAGACTCAGCACTACAAAAAAAAACAACAAAAAAAACCAAAAAAAAAACAACCCACATTTGAATGTTTAATTATTTTTCCTACACCCTTTTTTTTTTCCTCAGCAATGAACGTGGAGTCACATTAACTCCTCTGAAAACATGACACAGGTTTACAAAAAATACAGGTTTTTACTTTTCTTTTTTAAAACTCTGAAAACATACACTGAAAATTAAATTTCTATCTTTTGCAGAATTAAATACTGCATCCATGACTGAGGGATGACCTCATCAATGTTTACAAATATGTAAGGGGTGAGTGTCAGGGAGATGGAGTTAGGCTTTTCTCAGTGATGACCAGTGATAGGACAAGGGGTAATGGGTGCAAATTGGAGCACAGGAGGTTCAAGGTGAATATCCAAAACAAAATTTTTACTGTGAGAGTGACAGAGCACTGGAACAGGCTGCCCAGAGAGGTTGTGGAGTCTCCTTCACTGGAGACATTCAAAACCCACCTGGATGCATTCCTGTGTGATGTGCTCTAGGTGACCCTGCTCTGGCAGGGGGGTTGGACTAGATGATCTTTTGAGGTCCCTTCCAACCCCTAGGATTCTATGATTCTATGATCCAGTTCTGGGCTCCACAGCTCAAGAGAGACAGGGAGCTACTGGGGAAAGTCCAGAGGAGGGTGATGAAGATAATTGGGGGATTGGAGCATCTCTCTTATAAGGAAAGGCTGAGAGAGCTGGAACTTGTTATCATGGAGAAGAGAAGGCTGAGGGGAGACCTTATTAATGTATAGAAGTATCTAAAGGGTGGGTGCAAGGAAGACGGAGAGAGGCTCTTCTCAGTAGTTCCTAGTTTCAGAACGAGGGGCAATGGGCACAAGCTGGAACACAGAAAGTTCCATTTAAATATGAGGAAAAACTTCTTTACAGTGAGGGTGACAGAGCACTGGAACAGGCTGCCCAGGGAGGTTGCCAGGATAGAGTCCCATGTAAAGTGCTCTAGGTTATCCTAGAGCATCCCTAGTGGGAGAGCTGGACAAGATGATCTCTAGACGTTCCTTCCAACTCTAGCAATTCTGTGATTCAGTGATTCTGTGAAACATTGCATTTTCTCACTTATATGAAATGACAATTTCAGAATGTCTTGGTTTGTTGTTTTGTTGTGTTTGGTTTTGTTTGTTTTTTTTTAATTTCTGTTTAAAAAAACTATTTTTATTTCCTCCTATAATGTTTTCTTTCAAATGCTCCATTCTCAACCCATCAGAAGAGAAGTTTAAATTTTTATTTTATATGACAGTCATTTCCTTTATTCTTCACAAAGACTCAATAAACAGAGAGAAGTCTTTTTTTTACTTAGCTGTCTGTCAACTTCAGAAAAAAAATGTTAGAAACTCAGATTCTTTGCCAGCCACCATTCTACAATAAAATACTTTTCAGCAGCACTGAAGATGCTCATACTGCTCCATGTATAAGTCTCAGCTTACATATCACAAAGTTTCCACACAGTCTTTGAACACTATCTTATAGAAACTAGGCATTGAAAGCTGAGGTACTGTTAGGGAGATAATGGATGATATTATACTGGGAAGAGCAAATGTTTAAAGAGCACAGGATTGCCAAGAATACATGGGGAATGCAGTGATTCTACCTACTAATACCAAAGTCTTAAAGCTACCTCACTGTGGCAGATCTCAGCTTTGCACAATTCAGAGCTTCTTGGCCAGACCCCACATTGTGGTGCCAGTAGGCTCGACTTTACAGCCAGTGAAGACACACCCTAGCTGACTCTTTAGGAGCCAGTTATAGTCTAAAAACATTGGGCTGTATTTAAATCAGTAAATTCATTTGTAAATAAAATAAAATAAAATTAAATTAAAAATTGTAATTGGAAACATTTTCTTATATCCCATAAACTTAAAAAAATAATTACTGTTTTATTAGCTCAAGAACAAAACTACATGAATGAAATGATGGTGCTCCAACTAGACTGCCCTTTGTAGAATTGTAAGTAATTCAGTACTCTGTGCATCATGTTTTATGTGAGACTATGTATGTCTGTCTTTACAAAAATTCATTGGAAAAAGTTGAAAGGTGTTTCAAGTACTGAGATCATAACAAATAAATCTATGGAATTCAGCCCCACTAACTGCCATTTCATAAATCTCTGTCAGTCCTTCATGAAATTTTATTGCATATTTCTACCTTTTCTTAAATCCCTAAAGTTGTTTGAATCAATAAGTATCTCATCTTTTCTTGAAAAAATACTGTTCATTACTAACCAGTGCAGCTGAGAGGGAAAATCATTTAACAGCTCAGAAATTACAAGAGAAATAAATAGAATCCAAGCACATACTATGTTAAAATAAAATCTCATGTTTTCCATTCCATGAGTGGGATTACTAAATATGTGGCATTAGTGATATCAAAACAGAGAACTTTTTCTTTTATCAGAAAAGGAAAGCAGAAATACTTTGCTTAAACTCAAATAAGCAGAAGTCATGTAAAGACTCATACGTCCAGGATAGGTGAAGATGCCCACAATTTTAAAGCATCACCAAATTAGTAATAGTGGGATACCCAGTATGAATGCGTGCTTCTGCTGTATGCACATACAAGTTGGATAAATCCTCTACCAGACAAATTTGAACTGGACATGATCTGCTTACCCTTGACACTCAACAACACGATGCAGTAACATAAGCATAAGCAATATGTTTGCTTCATTGAATATGATAAAACTCTGTATTATTATTAAAATCTTCAGTCTAAGGAATCTTACGTTTCTGCACTGGAAAAGTTTGAAACATATGAAAGAGCGTAAACAAACCAACCAAAAACACAACCTAGGAGCAAAAATCAGCCTTCTTTGGTCTATTTGTTGTAGTCCAAATTTCAAGAAAATGTATATGGGAACACAAAGCCAGATTCATCAGAGCTTTATTATAGCTCTGATTAATGTAGCTCTGATTAAATGAGATTTTGTGTGTAGATTTAGTTTGGACAATAATTGCTAGGATCAACAGTGTAATACATATTTAAACCTGGGACTATTGCCACTGAATAAATGAAGGAACCACTGCTAGTTAATCTTTGTAGGACAGTGTGTTCCTGGTTGGACCACAAAGTATCACCAATAATTTCTGCAACGACTGAGAAAAACTCCATCATTTACAATAATTAAAAGATTTTGTAATTTTGCTGAGCCAGAAATACTGTAAAACTCTTGGAAGATTTTCTGAGCATATTGCAGCTAAAAACAACAGCACATAATGTAGGACAGACCGCCCAAGTGCTTTAGAATGTTCCTGTGTTGTAGACAACAAAGTAATTATTTTTAGAATAATGTGTGTTTTGTAAGTTCTTTCCGTTCATTTTAATGTCAGTCCCTAGAATGAGAGACACTATCTGAGGGTTCTGATACATGAACTGGTTCCTTTGGTCTGGAAACAAAAGTCGTAATCTACATGTATTTTTTAAATCCTCTACTCTGGAATATTTTTTTCAACATGTATTAACTAGATTGTAAAAAGTTGTAGGTTATTATGTCATTAATCTAAACTTTGGATGGAGCACTGTTGTAGACAACTCCAATTTGGAGTATTCAAGCCTAAGATAACAAATGCAATCTGATTAAATAAGATTTTTCTGAAAAATGGTTTTCACTACAGCTTGAAATCTAACAAAAATTGGGGAAAAAAAATGGCAGAGCATTTGCACAGTGGTTTTGAATGGTAGAAGCTATTGAGTCCATGCTAGATTTTCTGATGTGAGGCAGAAATATCCTCTGCAGATAAGCTATTAGCTCTCAGTGCCCTGCCTGGGTAAGGAACTCTCCCCTGTTTCCTGTCCCTCTCAGTCTGAGGTGATTCACTTTCTCTTGTTGGCCTGACTCCACTCTGCATGAAGAATTTATTGCTCATGAGCTCTGACTTCCCAGATCCCATGTGACTTTCTGTCCACTAAGCTATCAAAAAAGTCTTCCTTTCCCCTTTTCTCCATAGCAAATGAAATTATGTTGTAAAATATAAAGATTTTGCTTTAGACTCAATTTATAGTGAGAAACCATTTATTCCCTAGACCCAAGAAAATTACTGTAAATCAATTCTAAAAGATAAAATTCTTATTATACTTCAATAAAAATTATATTTTTTCTACATTAAAAAAAAAAAAAAACTTCCAGTAGAATACTTCTCTTTAGATGGTCGGTGCTGACATTCCACTGAGATTAACAAGGAGCTTCAGGCATTCTTAGATGACTAGTCAACAAAACTTATTTTTAGAACTGTAAATCTCGAACAAAAATTTAGGTTTTACAGCTTTAAAATTACAAAAATCAGAATGCATTCAGTAACTGACCTCTGGGGCACCGGCTGCACATCTCCATATGACCTAGGAAAGTTGACTGCAAAGTTAAAGGACATTACACAAGTATTTTCACCTCTCATAATAAATACTCTAGGTGACAGTAATTTTTAGGTAAACACAGAATGTTAAAATAAACCAATCTATGAATGCTTATACATTTCAAAGCAATGAGATATACATGAACTTGAACTCTAAAATAAACACAAATATACAGACAATGCAAAGAAGAAAATAATGGATTTTACTAAGTCATTCCAGTAAAAGAAAGACCCATTTCTGATTACAATCACTGAAAAATTATGTGAAGAAGGAAGAGGGACAAAGAGCCAATCCTGAGCACAGAAATAAAAAGCCAAGAATAACTGGAAATTTCTTGTTCTGAATATACTCAGATTTTTCTGAACAAGCTAGAGAAGTTTTTACTGGGTCAAAATAAGGAAAAAAAATTGGACACACTAGTACAACTTGTACCTTTGTGAAAGCATCCATCATGTCTAAATTAAAGTCAGTCTGATCTTGCAATTATAATTAAATGTGTCCTGCTCTTCATCATTGTTCCACATTTCAGTAACATTTTAAACAGCTTCATTATTTTCCCTGGATCATACAGAGACAACCAGGGCCAGTTGTTTATAAAAATGTTCCCACTAAAGGTGTTGAAGGAAATTACTGGTGATGAAAAATATTGAATACATCAAAATCAGTTTACTGTAGTTAAGACTATGTGCTAAATTTAAAACTATAGCATTTGCATTACATCTGGTTATAGCAAATTGAAAGAAAATGCTTAAAAGCACTGCCGGGGTTTTTTGTTTTTCTTTTTTTTTTTTAACTAAGTACAAAGACATAATTCCAGTAAATATAACAGATTAACCTAGCTACTAAAACACATTAGCATATATCTGATGTTCAAAATGTTACACAAGAGACATCATACAGTCACTGATTAATGGTGAGGAGAATGAACAAACAAGCTATTGAAAAGTGAAATTGTCAAAATGACATATCTCCTCTTTCTGTCCCTCCATCACCCTCTTACTCAGTGCTGCCCAGTATAAAACATGTCTTTGGCTACACCCATGCAGCTTCTCTGCGGTTAATGTAATTGTACATACATTTCACAGAATCACAGAATCCTTCTGGTTAGAAAAGACGTCTAAGATCATCAGTTCCAACCATAATCTAACTTAACCAACCATTAACCTTATTCTATCAAGTTCAGTGCTTAAACCTTGTTCATAAGCACCATATCTGCATGTCTTTTAAAGACCTCCAGGGATGATGATTCAACTGCTTCCCTGGGCAGCCTGTTCCAGTGTTTAATTAGCCTTTCGGGGAAGAATTTTCCTCTAATATCCAAACTAAACCTCCCCTCGTGCAACATGTTGCTTGTTACCAGGGAGAAGAGACCAACCCTCAAGCTGATTTGGGTATTACAGTTATATTCTGTATTTATTTTGCCCAATGCCATGTTACTTTGGTTCCCCTGCTCCATCACCAATGGTACCATATACAAGGAAAAAATCTGTCTCTGTTCCCTTCATATATATCCTTCTATTCTGTTGTTATAAGATTTTGCCCATTTCTCATGTCTCTTGTGTCTAATCAAGATCATTTTACTTGTACCTTTTTTTCTGGTTTTGTATAATAAAACTGGATTTTAAAATACCAAAGAAACATTTTTTTAAGGACTTGGCTTAGCACGTGTGTAAGTATAAATGTATATATGTGTCTGGATGTGTGTAGATATTCAGAATACTCAAAAGAACTCAAAATTCAGGAAAAAAAAAAAAAGTTATTCCCTGCTCTTATCAACTAATTTGATCCTCTAAGCATTACTACCAGTAAGTAATTATATTGTATTTCCTCCTAGTAACACTGGTGGAGTAATGATAATCATTGTGGTAGGATTTATGTGGTAGAAAAAAGTATTTCCTATCCTGGAGGCCTTACAAAAGAGAAGTTTGTTAGTCTTTTCTGGAAGATGCTTCAAAGGTCTAATACACCGTCTCATAAAGTGAAAAGTAAAAGTTAAACAGTATCAAAAACTGCCCCTATTCCTTGCTCTTCTTTCCAGTGTTGTACTGGACTGTGTAACTGCCTGACGTATCTGTAGAATCCCCTTATTTATAATGAAGTGCAGAAGTTTAATGCTTCATTTAAAGATACATGAAAATGCATATTGCACTTTCAAGATTAGATCTCTCTTTGCTTTCATTTTTGCAGGTTTTTACTTTTCGTTGAGTAGAACAAATTCATCGACTGTGCACAAGCATGATACATTGAACTGATGTCTTGTCAGATACTGTGTTGAAAGTGGAGCCCAGGAAATGAGTCTGTGGAACAATTATGCATGAAATGTCTTTTAAATATATTTATTCATTACTACTAATAAAAAGCTTGTCTTTAGATGATTCTTTCATTTGTTCCAGATGCTAATATTTCTAACTGTCCAAACCATAAACATCTCCTGTTGAAAATTGTGTTCTCATGGTTATTTAGAGAAAATTATTTCAGAATATGAAGTTGTGTCATTCTGTTTAGATAGTTACATGTAATCTCTAATATAATAAACTGCAACATTCATACACCTTATTTTTTTCAGCCTAATATCTGGCAATCATTGACACTAATGAAGTAGACCTTCCAATCACACCGCGAGTATTGTTATTATTTCACAGATGAGAGAATTGAGGTAAAGAGAAACAAAAAAAAAGACAAATAGCTCCAGGGCCTCCTTCCCATAGAAAAAGATTCCAAGTTCATAACTTGCAGGCCGGAAATAAGACCACAGCTATGCTGTTTTTCTGTAGGCTCCAAATTATTTGTGGATCTTTGCCACCACAGAGTCAAATGCACTGTAAGCAAAATACGTCTGTTGCAGTGGATATTCGCAGATAAGTAACACACAGTTCAGGTTTCACTAGAGAACATTTGAAATTGTCAGTGGTGATAATAATTAAGTGTTGAATTTCATTCTCATAATAAATTGTACCCTGATATAACAATGTGTGAGGAAAAAAAAAAAAAAGAAAAGGAAGAAATAAAAGTCATGAAAGCCAGCAACTAATAGATTCTTCACTGCAGTAATGCCTAGAAAGCTCTGTGATGAAGTCCATTGATTTAAGCTCTCCATAGCAGTTTTGCCCTAAAGACTGAAGTTCAAAAAGATGGAGAAATGGCAACTAAAAAATATCTGTGGACCACTTAAGGATTGTCTTACAGTCTGCTTCATTGCTTGGAGACACTGAGCAGTGAAATGAATACATACACGCCTTGCCAACAAAGCCCATCCATGAGTCCCTGCCGCTTGGTGTCTTGTCCCCCTGTTCCATAGGGAACAGCTCATTCCTATGAGCATTTTCCCCATATATTTGCATTGCTGTTCCTGTCACAAGAATAAGATTGAAAATAAGCTCAGAGAGTTAAAAGAATAAATATGCTGGGAAAGTCACAGGGAGGAAAGCATACTTGTAGTCCAAGAACACCAGAGAGCTGTTGAGAATTTTCAAGGTTATTGGTGGAGGTGCAGGAACACATTAACAACTATGGTAGCAAAAACTACCATGTCTACAACTACTGCCTGCCAGAGTGCCCAAGATATTTTGTAGAATGGCCTGAATGTTCTGACAGATGAGAACCTGCTTACAACAGGTCCTGCCATCCTAGATTTCTTAGGTCAATTTTTTACTTGACAGTTTCACTAGTATTCATTTGCCTTGCATTCTCTGTGAGCTGGAACTATTATTAACAGGGATTTTTTTGGTTGCTTTTCTTCACTTTGGTAAACTAATATTTTAATCATCCTTTTGTCCAATAACTGCAAATATTTGTTTTATTTTTCACCTTTGTCTGCTTCCAAATTGCCACAATCACCACATATATATCTGTTCTCTGAGCATCATAGCTGAAAGCAAAATAATAATGTCACAAGTTGGCTAACTTCAGAGAAATCACAGGTATCTGACATTAATCTAAAGTCACAACATCACTCCACATTTACTACAGAGAAATAAAATTGAAGCTACCATTCCCTTTCAACACTTTGCAATCCTTTCTCAGTTCCCTCAAGGATTAATGTCACCGTACTCCCAAAACATCTGAGTTTCTCTCTTTGAAGAGCTATGCAAATTGTTATTTGTATGCAAACTGGAACATTAGTCTTTATTCTCCTAATTTTAATTGGTACACCATCATGCAGATGGCTTCTAATAGTGGCTTGATTTCTAGATTAAGGTCAACAGATCCAAACTGCACAGTGTTACTTGTTTCAACTAAAAAGATCAAAACCATGAAATAACAATAAAAAGCACAGAATTCAAATCAGAGGAGAGACTGTTTTCTCATCTTCCTAAGGGTCCTTAATCTCAGCTAAATATTAACCAGCAACAGGAGTTGGATTTATTTTGTCTGCTTTGTCAGACAATTTCTGAACAGCTGGCAAACTGGAATGATTTACCATTTATATAGAGATACTATTGACAAATCCTGGGATCTTGCTTAAAGACAGGCTTCCAAGTGACATTGTCAAAACTCATGGAATGGTTTCAAGGGCTAGAAAGCAAATATTGTATTTTTTCTGGAATCTGTGAGTATTTCAGGTATTTATAAAAGGACTTACAAGTTACTTTTTCACTTTTGCCCCTCATACCAGTAATGATTCCCATGAAAATATCTCTATACCCACAAATTTCCTTCCAAAACATGTAAATAAAATTGGTAGGAAATACCTATGGGAAAAAAAATATTCTTATGGTGTCTAAAAAGCAAACAGTAGGAAAGAAATTATCTGAGTACTACCTTTTAGATTTACTAAAAATATTTCAATATATACGCCTTAAGGATATTTATGATGTAGTTATCCATATAATTTAATGAGCATGCTCCATTACACCAATAACAAGGACAAAAATCATTTTATGCCTGATTGTCTGATTTGATCAGAGGAGTTGAGGCAACTAGAACATTGGTTCAGAAAGTCTAACTTCATTATCTTTATTTCTAAATGCCCATAAAAATTGAAAGAATGGAAATGAACCATTCTTTTTTCCACCCAATTTTATCTCTGTGCCACTAGAGTCTCTCCTAAAGAAAAATTAAACAATACAAAATACAACTCAGTATGCTTCTGCAGGTCCTCAGTTAACACAAAACTGTACCTCAATTCATCTCAGAGAAGCTATTCAAGTTAAAAAAGACACACAATAAAGAGCCCCTATTGTTCTGACAGACAGGGCATGTTAGAACATGCTCATACCACACACACAAAATGTACTTCAATTCAGGAGAAGAGAATTTCCAAACAGAATGTGATTAATGTTACATGCCAAACTAATTAGTGAAGTGTCATTGGAAGCACAGTCATTGCATCTACAGCTCCAAACTTCTGAGCCAAGATCCGGAAATTATACCACTTGAAAGCCCTTAACAGGAAATAATGAGTATTTTTATGGCACAAGAGCCATAATTCATATCAGCTATTTAATATGTGAACATAATTAAGCAGTCAATATACTTTGGTGTAATGGCTGGTTTCTAAGCTCTTCTCGCCCACTCTAAATACTACAAAAAGGCACTGAAGAAATCATCAAAGGGATTTAAGCATCATAGGGCCTAGCACACTCCTAGACATCAGGATACTAGCGAGATCCTAAGTCAAGTATCCAGGAGTGTGTTGTGAGGAGGCTGATTTTATGCAAAGCTGATTGTCATCTCAGTGAAAAGAACAGAGTTAAAACTGAATAAGAAAATGCATCAAAAGAAGGACAATTTTCAATGGCCAAGAAAGCCAAAAGAAGTCTGGAGGGTTTGTCACGATCCGGTATTCGGACACGTGGCAATTTTTCATAAAGGTGATCCCAACTGGTGAAATTAAGACGCAAACGAGGTCAGATGTCACATGCACAACAAACTTTTATTAGAGTAACAAAGCAAAGGTCCCTAGAGCAGATAGGACAGGCAGGAAAACAGAGACAGAAAAGAGAGGAGAAAGCAGAGAGATAGAGGACAGCAAGCGAGAGAGCATAGTTACCACCCACGGTGCAGCGATGTCGTCGGTGGGGAAGTGGTTCCTGGTGGAAAAGTACTTCGAATGCACCCATAGAGTCCCAGACTTTTATACAGTTCTTTCCCACTGCCCCCCCACTCTTCTTTCCGGAGTAAGGAAAAACTCCTATCTCCTCCGTGCTCCTCCAAGATAACAGGGGGGGTAGGTATGGCACCAGGTTAAGTCCTGCAGATAGTCTTTGTTTGCTGAGATGTCTGCATAACAAAGGGAGGATAAGGCCACTGGCACCACAGGTTTAGCCTGCTCCCAGAGAAAGCTGCAAATCTCTTTAGTCCTGCAGATCTCAACAGATGTTGTTTCCCAGATGTCACAGGACACACAACAGATATCTTGAGTGCCAGAGTCCGTCACTTATCTCTTGGATTGTTCGAGACAAACACTGTAAATTCTGAATACCACAGGGTTTCATTAACAAGAATTAAAATCATTGCTGTTTGTTTGTTTGTGTGGAAGGCACTAGACTTATACAACATCTGTGTGCCTATAATTGTATTCTGAAGAGCATTTCTATTCATAGGACTTTGTAATACAAGCATAGGGAGACACTGGATGAAATTAAAAGAAAATAAATTTTATGTGCATAAAGGATAAGAGATTTTATGCACCATATAATTACCATAACCATCTCAGCCCTGTAAGATACTACTAAAAGAAATAGCGTAGTAAGATTAAATAAATTACAAAGGCCACCATGCCTCATGTTTATAGTACAAACTACTTGAAATAAGGAAATTACTCCTCCTCTGCCCTTTGTATACAAACTAAAAATAACATATAGCATTGTACATGGCTGTGCATGAGACATGACTTACCGCCTCTGAAACACGTAAAACATACAGACAACTACTGTAAGAGGGAAAACTATAGAAAATTACCCATGTAACCTATACTGCAGTAGAAATCTTTGTATTCCTAAACTGGAATACAGAATTTGCCTCTGTAACTTAGGGCACCTTTAGTGCCTGGGCAGTGCCCAGTCTGCACCCATTCTGCTGGAGTTATGATTGAGATATACAAGAAAAGTCTTCAGGGTAAAGTCTGAAGCAAAGAAGACATCCAGCAAATCTGCCTTCTCTGCACCCTCCGTTATCAGGGCTCCCACCTCATTCGGCAGTGGACCCACATTTTCCCTATTCTTCCTTTTACCACTGATGTATTTGAAGAAGCTCTTTTTATTCTCTTTTACTTCCTTCACCAGGTTTAGTTCTAAGAGTGTTTTGGCCTTCCTTGCTGCCTTCCTACATACCCTGACAATGTTCCTGTAATTCTTCCAAGTGACAAGTCCCTTCTTCCACAAACCATGAACATCCTTCTTCCATGTGATTTTTTTTAGGAGCTCCTTGCTCATACATATGGGTCTCCTTCCTCCTTTACCCAATTTTTTGCTCAAAGGAATGCACCTATCTTAAGCTTGGAGGAAGTGATATTTGAATATTAACCAGATCTCTTGGGCCCCCTTACGTTTCAGAGTCTTAGCCCATGGGATTCTTGCAAGTAGATAATTGAGAAATACGAAGATAGCTCTCCAGAAGTCCAGGGTTGCAAGCCTAGTTACTGTCCTGCTTCTTTCTTGTAAAATGTTTAACTCTACCATGACATGATCACTGTTGCCAAGGCTGTCCCCAACCTTAATGTGCCCAACCAGACCTTCTTTATTTGTTAATACAAGGTCCAGCAGTGCAGCCCTCCTCTTTGGCTCTTCCCCTACATGCATCAGGAAGTTACTGATGTACTGCAAGAGCCTTCTGGACTGAGTATGCCTAGCTGTGTGGCCAGCAGCCAAAAGTCAGGTGCTCCTGTCTCAGCTCCTTCCCTTGGGCTAAAATTAAGATTCTAACTGTAAAAAATCTGCCACAGTAAAAATGAAACTACAGAGAGGCTGCATTCAATTGTGATCTGAATTTGGCCTCTCTACATCTTTCCTTGAGTCCCGCTGACAAAAAACCTGCCAGGTCCTCATCATTTTCTGGAGCACGGAGTTCTCACTAGACTTTGTTGTGAGCCCCCATATCCCTCCACCTACCAACACATGCAAGTTCATTGCAACAAATAACTTATGCTTCTTCTGTTTTGAAAAGCAAAGGAACTGTCAGCCAGCTGGAAAAAAAAAAAAAAAATGAAAAAAAAATTAAAAAGTGTGATAATTCATTCTCATGTCAAAGACTGAAGAGGAGAAAAAGTGTGATAAATTAATCCATTCTAATAAGGAGAGATTGTAATAAAAATAGGGACTCATTCAATTAATCCACTCTTAATATAATCCTATAAGAATGATATGGACCTCCTTGGGTACCATATCTCAGATATGACAATTCTTTTTTTCTTAGCCAGCAGTTCCTGATTGCAGAAAAGTAATTAGGCAAAACTGTCTAATAAAGTGTATTTAAGAGATAAGCAAAATATAACACAGAAAAGAACCATCAAAAATGTAGCATATTTGTTGATAGGACCTTCTTAAAGAGCCAGGTCCTGGGAAGGGTAAGCAAATTGACTCACAGCTGATTCCAATTATGACCAAGTCAAGATTTTTTTGTTATACCCACTGAAAATATTCTGGTTTAAAATAAAAAGCACATCCAGATTAGTTCATTCCTCTATATACAGAAAGACTTTTTAAAATTCTGTGGGGTGATATTAGAGGATCTAGGAGAAACTATTTTTCATGCTCATTATCTGTGACCCAGGGCCACAGATTTTTATTATCAGTCAGTTTCCTATCAAGCAATGTCTTAAGAATAAAATGCCTGGATCGCTGAAAAATTGTAAAATACAATGGTCTAGCTGGTTAGCTGCACCAAAAGTCTTCAAGATCTGGCCATATACTAGCAAGCTTTACTATGACTGCCCCAGTCATTTCTGCACACCATGCTGACAGATCACCTGTGCTATCTAGCAAGTCACTTGAAATAAGCAAGGGAAAAAATCTTATTCTCTACTCTATGATGCACAGATACACAATAGTATAACCTCTAATCTACAGTACCGAATCTCCTGCCAATTAAAAAAAAACAACCAAACACCAAAAACAGGCTGTAATGGGATCCTGGTATGTCCTTCTCAAGAGCAACCCAAATCTTAACAGCCCATTAGACACACTGCAAAACTGTTAGTTTCTGATTTATTTTTTTTCCTGCCCAGTATACTTCACACTGTATCACAGTTTGCATTCCATATAAATACTGCTAGGTTATTTTTTATTTAAAGTTTGATGATACATGATAAACAAAATATTTTTAACCCTCTTTATCTGCATGGTTTCCACTCTGCACTGGTTACTAGCAAGAGCTGGCATCTAGTCTGCATTTTCATATAGAAACAGACAGTAGGCCTGGGTTGGTCCTACTTAAGTTCCTCCAGATGTGTTTCTGTCACCTCATATAATGGATACAACATAAGTTTAATTTTTCATTAAAACTTCAATCTTCTTAGCTGGTTCTGTCTGCATCTATTTTACCGCTAGTTCTCTCTAGTCACGTTCCGTGGCACCTTCTTAGTGTTAATTTGCCCTTTGAAAAATCACCAAGCCAAATGCATTCACTCATGTGTATGATGTTAATATTGGGAATACAGTATTTTATATCATAAACATTTGTTACACATAAATTGTTATGTTATAATCAAGTATATATTCATACAGTGCTAAGTTTAGTATGTATTTCTGTATAACCTTTCTGTTAAAAGGGCATTTCTTTCTTCAGTACTAGACAAATAGTAATTTTTTTGCAGCTTTGGAGGGACTGAAATAAAATAATATTTTGGTGATGGTTTTGGGTTTCCTAAAAATATATTTCCTTATAATTTTAGGATTTTTCACAGCATAAAGATCGCCCTGTGGAACATGTCTAACCACTTGCTTTCAACACCAACTGGCATTGCTACATTTATTATCTTAGATCTTCCACTAGCATTTGACATCAGTTGACATTGCTCATCATGGGATTCTCCTGGAGCATCTGGAATCTTGTGCTGGCCTCGAAATCACTACTCTACACTGCCCAAAGCAGTCAGTTCTAATCTTTTTAATTTATCTGTCTTCAGTGCAGTGGGCTTTGCCGCTAGGCTCACTTTTTGTCCCCAGGCTCCTGAAGTCTGTGTATTCCTCTTGGCCATGGTGTGTAAGTAGCAGGGCATTTGCTTCAACAATTAATTAAACAGCAGCATCCTAAAAGTGTTCATCAAAGAATGATTAAATAAATAAATAAAAATTAAATTAATGAAGTACAATATGTATTCTGCAGCATATGAAATTATAGATGGCCATTCTTGGACATAGCAGTGGAGGAATTTCTTGGTAGTGAGTCATTCAGTGAATATAATGTATTTTTTTATTATTATTCTTTTTTACCTATTCAGAGTTTAATATTTTGTATTCATTGTATTTTTGTAATAACTATCAAATTAAAAAAAAACTATGCGCTTTGTTCAGTAACAGTAATGTGTAATTTGTCCATACATCTTAGAATAGTGAATTATTTATATAATGCTTAATAAATAATGGTTTTGTGTAGAACATAAAATAGTAAATAACAGATACTCTTCTTTAAATATACATAATTTTTGCAGGTATAAAAACTAGTATTATTATGAACTACTGCTTACTGAACACTCTAGATCACAAAGTCACTGCTTTTTTAAACAATTAACTTAGTGGGCATCAATTTTGCCAAATCATAGCTAGCTATGAATCCTTTTTGTTGTTGTCACTAAATTCTGCTTTAATGTTTTAAGCTTTGTGGCTCTGAACTGAGTTTTCAGTCATACCTTTCAGTAGTATTAAAGACACAAGATATTGCTGCAGGAATGGATGAGAATTTGGTTTGGTAGCTTTTCATAATACATATCTATTTAACAGACACATTGCTCAAGAATCAAAGTGAAGAAGCAGCCAGTAAGAGCAGGTTATTGGTAAAGGATGAAGGGAAGAGAAGTAAATAGATTTTTCAAGCAGAAAGACTTGAAGACATATTAGGATAACAGGACAAAGTCTTGATCGAACTGTACTAGGATTGCAGAGGAGACAATCAGTATTGTCAGGGAAAAATAAGGATAGTTTCAGAGCTTAGAACAGGATTATCTGTATCTCCCAGCTATTTTTGCTAGACTGTTAAAGTATTCTTTCAATTCCCAGATGATCTCAATCTGATTTTTTGGGGGGGAAAGTGAAACAGACAAGCAGTATGAAAACTCAAAATTTTTAACCTCATAGCTGTATTTCATGTGTGGTGGAAATACTGATATCCCTAGAAGCTGAAAAGTCTTGAACAAAAAATAGCAAACTAGTGATTTGTAAAAGCCATGGTTCTGATTCGATGATAAAATGCCTGAACACAGGATATGGGAGCACTGAACCATTCCAATTCCAGAAATTCAACTTTTCAATACACTATTTTGCTGGAAAACTACAGCTTACCTCCAGTACTCTGTGATATGTTCTTGACTTTTTTCACTAATGTAAAAACGGAAAAATGATGGTAGTTATGAATAAGTTCCAGCTTCAAGTCTCTGAGTTTAAAGTGTCTTCAGATCACTTTATTCAGGTTCTTTTCATTAAGAACTGATCAATCAGGCTTAAAAATGTAGCCCTTGGAGATTATTCTCTGTTGAGCATCTTTATTATAGTGCCAAAAAAATGATGCTGAACTGAATCGACTCTGTCCATACAAAGCTCAGTTTTTGCTCTTGATTACATAACAGATTGATTTTTTATCATTCTCTCCTTGCTGTTCTTCCTACCCTTCTTCTGAACAGAGATCAAGTAATTCCAAATGCTACAGCTAAAATGCTGACCTGCAAAAAACATCCCAGTGTATTAGTCCTCCTCTTAATAGCTTGTATTGGCTTCTACCCAAGGGTCTGATTAACAATATACAACACCATCATCCACCACAAAAACATCTATGGCTCTGGATTTGATAACAAATTAATTTATTTGTTTCTTGCCAAGCTGAGATTTCATGAAGTAATTCACCACTCCTGATTATTCTGTAATTCTGGCTGATTGTTGATTACTCTTATTTCTCAAGTTAGCTACTGCAAGGGCTTTTTATTCACCTTTGCTTCTCAGCTCCCTCCAACATCAGGAAGATGGATGCAATAAGCAACTTTAAGGCTAGATTAAATTCATTCTGCCTGAAACAATTTTTAATTAGATATTATTTGAGATTTTTTTTAAATTACTTATTTTAGCTTCTGGTCACTGAGCTCTGTAACCTGCCCTAGTATGATAATGAGAAGTATGCTTTAGAAGTTGAAATGCTAAAATACTATGCACAAAATCCATTCTTAATATTATTCTTAGAGTCAGAATTCTGTCATTTGTCTTTTGCAAATTATTTTAGCAAAGTTTCTAAAAACACTGTGGGGGAAAAAAATAACATAGCCTCTCCAAATCCAGTCTTTTTACAGTGCTTTTTTGGGGGAAGGAGACCCTAGAGTAACATTCAATTGGCATGATAAAATATTTTATTTTATGCAGAAGAAACTGAAGTCAAAAGATAAAAACAGCCTCATACCCCCTCTCAAATAAATGCTGTAAAGTCCTTCAGTCTATCTCATTAAACCTCATGCATTCAAGAAAGACAGTTCATACAGTTCTCTCTTGTCTAGGACCATCTCTGTACAAGTTCTGTAAATCTTTTTATTGCAATTAGGTTTGTGGAAATTATACTACCATGCTACAAAGTTAGAGGACAAGAAGTAACTTTATTTTTCAATAACAACTATGCCAAACTTGTCATTTTTCATGACAAGAACATTATGTTCACTGGAAATGTTGAGTAACTGCAACCAGAGATTCCGTAATGAAAGTAAAACCAGCATATTGTATGGCTTCTATAACTCAGACTTCATTCTAGGAGTTCATTCGAACTACAGAAGCTAAAGAAAAGTGCAGAAAGGTAGTGTAGTGATAGACGGTCTTTGCTTTCAGCAGTCTCTCTCATCCAACAGAAGCTGTCTTTCTCAGGAGACTCGAATCTCAATAATACAGGTAATAAAAGCAGCGAATTTAATCCAAACAACCAGAGGAAAAATCTTACTTTATGCAAGAAGCAGGTGTCATCAGTACAATCCTACTGGCAAAACAGTCACAGACCACTTCAATGAGATTCTCACACTGCTGTTACACCACAGTTCTATGATAAAATATTAACTCTCTATCATACTCCACGTGTTCATATACTACTTCGGTGTAGATGCCCTGAATGCAATGACATAAAATTATAGTTGCACAGAAATTATCCAAAACAGAAAAGGACTACAGCACAAAATAGGTCTTTTCCAGCTCTGACTTCCATGACTCAGATATAAATAAATTAAAAAATCTTTCCTGCAGCATTGCGCATCCCTGTTCACACTATTATGTACAGGAATAAATAGATATTCAGTAAAAAACAGAGAATGGAAAGAGATGCCGTTGTAGTCAGAGAAAAGGAGACAGCAGTGCTTCCCTGGAAATGTTTGTGTGTACCCTGTTACTATACCCCTAGTATTACCCTTAGGTATAAATTTTATGAGCACACTGTATGTCATTGACTCCAGCTGCACTATAATCAGGACTAGGAAAGTGATATATAAAGCGTAACACAACAATGGGGCATATGGTTACCCTGTAAATGCTCATATTTCAGATACAAATTTTTCTGTCTCAAAGAACAATTGGAAAATTGTGATCAAAGCATCATGGGGTTAAATGCTTTGCCCAAGACTTGATAATTTTTTTTCCTAGAAGAGAGATTAGAGAATAAAATAAGTCAATTTAATGTAAAGACACTGACAAAGGCAAATCAATCTTCCTTATCCAATAAGCATCACACACAAAAGAAGTACTTGGTCTGTAACTATTCTCATTCAGTATCAGAAAATAAGTTGTTTTAATAAGTGCAGGGAAAGCATTTTCAGTGGGAATTTATATAAGGTTATTTTCCTGTTGACCTGAATGGCATTGAATCAGACCTCTAGTTGACATTGTCATCCTCTGGTTCATTCTCAAAGATCTTCTTTATCAGTGGAAAAATCATTTAGTCCTCTAAGTCACTCATCCCAGTTTCCTTGCCAGTCAGATAAGATGATAACTAATGCCTTGGGATGTTATCTGTTAGCAAAGATAAAGGATAAATACAGACTGATCAAGAACAAATTACCGTATTTGTGTAAAAACAAGTATAGGTATTTCTAATTAAGCTTGTCATCAGAAGCAGCTGCTAACTGTGGTCACAACAGCAGTGTAATTGACATGGAAGCTTAATATCTTTGTTTGATTTCATACTACTGACAAATAACAAATTGAAAAAAATGAAAGAACCAACACCAGGCATTTAGTTGGAATTGATTAACATTTAGATATGATCAATCCAAGACATGAAGCATCATTAATCCAGGTAGTGACCCCTAGTTATGTTGCTCAACTGCTCAAAGATCCACGAATCTCATTGCTGAATTAATAGCATCAATTTTATCCTTCCCAACACTGGCTAGCTACAACAACTGCACATAACTAATAGTGGCATAAGTAAAACCAGTGACACAAACATCTTGACACAATGCAAAAAACATTTACGCTCAATTTATAAGGCACGGTGAGCCAACACTTTGGCCTTCCGTAGGTCAACAGCATCAGTCTCCCTCATTTGAGAAAACAGCTGTCAAGGAACAATTGAAATTAAGGTATTGTCACACTTGAACTCTATTAAACAGCTAGGGTCCAGACAAATTTAACAGCAGAGTCCTACATTTCCTTCTTCTGTTATAAAAGCCAGTGATTCATTAATCTTTTACCATTTGGCTTGCTAAAGATGGATTACTTACAGTCTTTCCCATGGAAATGGTGATCTTTGGAAATTCACAGTCAAAGCATCTTGTTTAGTTAGTATAATGCTGAAGCACAATATTAGGTACACATTTTTCTACAAATTTTCAAATGCAGACATCTATATCATGACAGAAAACTTCAGCAAGAACCAAACATCACTGCAGAGAGAATGCACAAGCCGTGCAAGCCTGTCCTAAGCTCTCTCCATTAAAATATACTTTCTAAGAAGATACTGGGAATTTACTGAGACATTTAAAACACAGACTGCTCAATCACTGATAAAGATGTGAGGAGGATGGATAGGTCTTTTACAAAAAGATAGTAGTGATAGGACAAGGGGTAATGGTTTAAAACTGAGAGAGGGGAGATTTAGGTTAGATATTAGGAAGAAATTATTCACTATAAGGGTGGTGAAGAACTGGAATGGGTTGCCCAGAGAGGTTCTTGATGCCCCATCCCTGGAGGTTTTAAAGGCCAGGTTGGACAAGGTCTTGTGCAACCGAGTCTAGTGGTAGGGTTCCCTGCTCATGGCAGGGAGGTTGGAACTTGGTGGTCTTTAAGGTCTCTTCCAACTTTATTGATTCTATGATTCTACGAAAAAGTTCAAAGGAAACCCAAATTAAGTATCTAACAGACTTATTCTGGCTTTACCAAAACCTGCTCAGTTTTTGCTACTGAATTCAGGGCAAGCCAGAAATTCAAAAAAAGGTGTGTGTTCATAGCAATATTGAGGCTGTTATTTAAAAATCTTATCTAGACACAGACATCTAGGTACAAGGGATTGTTCAAGGCTTTTGGTGTATGAGCATATTCCTGTAATTCCACCATTTCTATTATAGCACTGGGTCATCCTGAGTTTAACTTAAACTGCCTGAAGAATTTGCAGCCAAAAAAACTACTCAGTGAAGAGGCAGTAACAGAAAATTTGAAAGGACACAAATTCTGTTCTCTCATTTACCCAAAGTCTTCTTTATGTTTGAGGCACAGATCTTTTGGGCCAGTACTGCTAAGGAAAGTTGTTAAGGAATTTTTTCTAAGTTTGGATTCCCTATAACTAAAAAGCAGATAAAAAGACTTTCATACTTCACCTAGGTATCAGAACAATGATCACAATGTACTTGGTCAGTCTGGTGATTGTCACAAGTATGTCACTAGCTTGTTGAGTCCTAAGATGTGTTATTGGAAGTGCTGATTGAAACCCTTCTCTGAAAAGAAAAATGGTACATTCTTCTCTCATTACATGGTTCATTTTCCTTCCTAGTAAATATTGTCAGGCCCTGAAAACATAAAATCTGGGAAGTTCTCTCAGAAAATGTCTGTTGTTCATTATAGTTTGGGAAATGTAAAACTTTAATCAGGTCATCTTCAAATGTCTTTAAATTATACCCTAGCTTCACTGAAGCCAGTCACCTGAAGAACATTAAGATATTTCAAAATCCCCAATTAATTTGCTACAACTGCTACTCAGCTTCTGTCCTAGTACTTTCCATTTTCTGGGCACAACAAAATATTTTAATGACAATTCATATAGGGCAGAATTAAGGACATAAGATACTTTCAGAGAAATTATTATATTGCCTACAGCATCATTAGACTCAGACTTTTGAGTAGGAATAAAATGTCACACCTTATATTTACAGATACCATGAGATGTGTTACAAAATCTGTCTATGATTCCCACTTTGTAAGGACAGTAGTGTGATTTCATTTAACCTTAGAAACTGCCATTGCTACTATTTAACTCACACTCTTACAATCTGCAGAAAAAGTATTATTTTACAGCTACTTGATACTTTCCCTTTTACCCCGCAGTAGCCAAAATCCTTCCATTCTTGTACAGCTCATCTTCAAGATAAAAGAAACTCCCCGGAAGTATCTGTCATTAAGGGCTACAAAGCATGACCAATTGCATGCAGATTACCTTGTCTATCTAAGACACTTTCACATCCCCATCACCATGGTGCCTGAGCACTTGGCAAGCTTAAATGCACTTATTCTCATAAAATAAGATCAGTGCTACGGTCAGCATTTCCTAGAAAGAGAACAGAGGCACAGAAAGTCTATGGGTCTTTTGGTGAAGTCGGTGACAGAGGCTAGTACACAAACTAGTGGATCAACCTCTCCATTGTTTTATTTTGCCTCCAATGAAGGATTCAGATAGAAACAGTCCATATATAAAGTTTTCTGACACATTACTCTGGGTATGTGCATGTGTAATGCAGAGAGCCTAGCAAAATTGTGCCTTGACCTAGTTAGGGCTCCAGATGTTTCCGTAGGCTGAATAATTATTATAGCAATTATGTTAATTTAGAATAAAGTTACTGAAGCCAATCAAGTTATTCCAGCATTACATCAATCCAAGATGAGAACTGAGCACTGAGTGACATATCCACTAATGTTTTTGGACCTTTTTAGAGTGTTCATAGCCCACATGATCCATTCAATTGCCTCCTTAAATCTAAACTGTGTCCAGAGTAACACGAAAGTGCTGTCCAAGCAGAAAGCCTCGCTTGTTCAATAAACTCAGTCCTCTCAAGTACTAGTATTACTAGAGGAGAAAAGCTTCTTTAAGCATTCTTCTGTTACTTCAAATGTTCTAGAACTGTGTAAAATTGTTTAGAGGTTACAGTGGCATTTCTGCTCTTACAGCTCATTTAACTATGCAATTAGACATTACAATGGATATGGAAGATTTAAAATTAGATATGCTTATCTTCAGTGCATGGGTCAGTACTTCTAACTTTAAAACAAATTGACGTTTTTCTTCTCATACCCCTCCCCCCCACCACAAAATGAGGGTGTTTATCTTAACTCAGCGATTCTCATTGCTTCCATCAGATGGTAGGAGGCAAAGGGTTATGCTTTCTTGATTTAAAAAGAAAGTGTTGCTGTAAAGCAATTGTGGGATAACCACACCAAAAATGCATTTTGTAAATGTGGAGGGAAATGTGTACGAATATGAAATTTCCATGATAGGAAGGTGAACAGTCTGTCCCATGACTGGTAATTCAGTGCTGGAAATTACATAATCCTGAACAGCTATACAGTATTATATTTCTATTTAAAATGGAGAAACTCAGTGTCAGTGCAGTGAGGGACAAAGTAGCAGAGGAATATTGCATCTTTAATAGGATTTTGAATTCAAATATGCTGAGCAAAACTGCTTAAAACTGGTATCTGAATAATAAACAGATAATGTTTTCATTTTAAAAACAAACCAGCTGCAGGATCAACATGTAGCTATAAAATCTATTCTTTTATGAAGGGGATGAGAAAATATACCCTGGAAATAGAAACAAGAAGTGAAATATCAGCCATGTGGCCTTCTTCAAGCTATGGAAGGAAAAATATAGCAAGGTTAACTTTGTTCTTTTTTGTCTGCAGCCCACAGAAAGTCTCAAAGCCACAGTGTCTCTTCTCATCACAGTTTCTATTTCTAGCATAGAAGAGGAAGGTTTGGGGGTGGAGAGGAGACAGGTTTAAGTGTGTTGATTTTTGTTGTGTTTTATTTTTTTCATTTTCTTTCACTCTCTGAATAACATTACTGGTATTTAACATTCTATGTAACCTTGAAGTGTTTTATGTGAGAAATTATGCATATTAGTAAATTACAACACAGTCACAGGCTACAGAGTACCCACATTTCTGGGAGATTAGGTAGTCTACAGAATCCAGAGAGAATATTTTCAGTGACCAATACAAGAATGACTGAAACAGAATAGAATAGATCTTGAAGCTTTGCCTGGGGCACATCAAAATCAATAGAAATTTACTTTTTTTCTTTCAATGGGGGTATAAGGTCAGTTACTTATCTCTTATTCTCTGCTGTTTCCAATGCTGGGTATGTCAATAATGAACACTTTATCCTTACTGATATTGGGGCACCACTGGAAACAGATCATACTTTCTACATAGAAAACTAAGACTAACCACCTAAAGCAACTGTAATTGTAAAACAATGCAGAAAGTGTAGTTCTAGGAGTCAGAATACTTGTGGAAAGAATGAAACAAATTTTCAAACAGCTATGTTCTTTCAAAGTCCAACTAAAGAAAGTAAGGGCTGAATTTCCAGCCTCACCAAGCCTTCCTTTGGTATCACTTGCAGAGCTGTGTCCAGTATCACTGGAATGACTCTCATCAAACTCAATACCAGACACTTTTGCTGCAATAGCTCATGGCTTCTTGCTCAGAGCCTAATTGGGACAACCCACAGCTGTGCAACAAAATACAGATAAGATAGGCAAAGTGTTTTTTGTCTGACATGAATCAACCAACTAAGGTGGAACATCAGCCCTCGGGGATGGTGACCCATAAAAAAATCATCAACCACTAATTCATTAAATGAAATCAGCATCTCCGAATCCCTCACTGTCACTATTAGGCTTTGACCACAGTACACTAACCTACACAAAGGATTTTACTGCAGGATTTTAACTTTCTCTCTCTCTTTTTTTTTTTTTTTTAAATCTCAGGAATATCACTGACATATTTGCATTTATTGTTCCACCCCACCAGGTTTTATTCTCAGGAATTCTCACTACCATATTTAACTCATCAATTATTCTTATTTTTCATTATTTGATTAGAGGTAGCAGATTATTTTTTTTTTTCCTTAATCAGCTTTTATTTGAGCTATGGCTAGAAAATTATACCAACTGATAAAATGGGAAAGGCAGAGACAAATCAGGTTTTTTTCACCACTTCTCTTTCCAAGGAAAATACCCATGATTTTTTTTAAATTCTTTTTTTAATTGAATACTGCAAATCTGCAGCAATTTGGTCATAACATCATACCATAGGCTTGTAAACATAATTGGAAGAAGAACTTAGTGAACATGCTGAAGGTAAACACATTTTCATGAACACATTAAGCTTTATCCCACAGGGTTGCAGAGACACTGAACACAGAGAGCATTTTAATTTAAAGGACTGGTAAAGCTCTTGGTGTTATTGCTATCAGTGCTCACCTATTTTAACTAAGTTATTGAGTTAAAATTTAATGAAGGACCAAGTTTGAAATTCTGCCCCACTGCACAAAGCTTATATATACCCCACAACGATACTGCATCGTCATGATAAATTATACATATAATGGTGCTGAAAGTTATGTAAATTCAAAACACCTTTATTAAAGTTGTACTCTAACTGACATTACAGAATCACAGAATGGTAAGGGTTGGAAGGGACTTCTGGAGACCATCTAGTCCAAACCCGCTGGTTAGGGGAGGTTCACCTAGAGCAGGTTGCACAGGATCACATCCAGGCACATTTTTAATATCTCCAAGAAGTAAATTCCACAACCTCCCTGGGCAGCCTGTTGCAGTGCTCTGTCAATCTCAAAGTTTTTCCTCATGTTCAGATAGAAGTTTCTGCCATCCACTTTATGCCTGTTACCCCTGGTCCTGTCACTGTGCACCACTGAAAAGAGTTTGGCCTCATCCTCTTGACACTGCCCTTTAGATATTTAGCATTGTAAGAGACCCTCTCAGTCTTGTCATCTCCAGGCTAATCAGACCAAGGGCTATCAGCTTTCCTCATAAGAAAGGTTCTTTAGTCCTCTGATCACCTTCATAGCTCTCTGCTGGACCCTCTCCAGTAGTTCACTGTCTTTCTTGAACTGAGACGTCCAGAACTGGACACAGCACACTAGATGTGGCCTCCCTAGGGCAGAGTAGAGGGAAAGGATGACTTCCCTCCGCCTGCTGACCACAGTCTTCTTAATGCACCCCAGGAAGTCATTTGCCTTCTTGGCCACAAGGACACATTGCTGGCTCGTGATTAACTTGTCCTCCCAACTCCTTCTCTGCAGACCAACTGCAACACTGATTGTGTACAGTTGCAGACACAACTTTATCAACTGATTCTGAGCTGCAGTAAAAGAGAAATACGTATTCTCTTCTCTTGTTTATTCCCTGGAAGAATAAACTGAAAATCACCACATCATCCTTCCTTCACAACTGTCTGAATATTAATTGCAAGTTTGAAGGGCAACGAAACACATACAGCATCACTAGGACTAGTAATTAATCTGAAAGTTTAAGACTCTGACACATTGTGTACACAGTGCTGAAATGACAACCCAGAGAATGTATTCCTCCTTTGCTGCTGCTGGTCTATGATCATTTTTGTAGATACATTCAGAATTTCAATTGTTCAGACTACAAATAGAATAAGATGCAGACTTCAGAAACTAATCCTAAACAAAAAGTCACTATTGAAAGGGAAAATATATGCTATTTGTAAGTATTTTTTTATGCTTAAGTATTAATAAGGAATATTCCTATATTTTTTAATAAAATTAAAAATTGTGCTTCAGCCTATTATAAAATAAAATTGTGGTTAAAACACCATGCCAGTCAGTCAGTTCTGTGGTTGTTTTACTATGACCCTTTACAACTGACTCCAACATACATGAAATTTCACAACACAGAGACCTCACAGAATGTTGACAAGTAAACTCTCCCACTTTGGGGAAAATTTTTGCATTTGTTATTGTTATATTTACTGCAGCATCTGATAAGAATTGTTTTACCTTCCTTTGATTATTTTCACATGTGCTTTAGAAGGACAGTGTAAAGGACTAATGGAGTCTGCTGACATTACTCTCTAAGGAGTCTTCCTATTTTCTTTGGAGGAAAAGGTCTAATCCCTGCATAACTGGAAAGTTGCTTCCCTCCCAAAGCTCAAACTCACGTGCAAATGATGCAGATACCTCCAAGCTTGCAGGGAATCTCCAACAACAGCACTGAGACATCAGCTGCACTGTACATGTTGCTGGAGAGTAAATTATTTTACTCATTAGAAAAGATTTAAAAAGAAAGATGGAGACACAGCATGAACATAAAATGCAGCTCCATAATTTAATTTTGCCTCTAACAGATACTAAAGGATTTGATCCCTGATTGCTATCATTTTCTGAAGAACAGTTCAATTTTCAAAAACTGGGAAATGTGCCATATAATTGGATTAATGGCTAGGCACACACTAAATTTGAGTATGCCCATATTTGTTTCATTTGCTCTATCAAGTCTGGCTGACTGCAAGATACTTGTAATATGGAAGCAACAGAGATATTAATGAAACAATCAGAGAACAAAAGGAGGACCTGCAGTATGAGGAGAGGCTGAGAAAACTGGGTTTGTTCAGCCTTGAGAAAAGAAGGATTCAGGGAGATTGGCTCCCCTGTCTGGAACAGGCTCCACAGAGAGGTTGTGGAGTCTCCTTCTCTGGAGACTTTCAAGGCCTGTCTGGATGCCTTTCTGAGTGACGTGCCTTAGCTTTTTGGTCCTGCTCTGGCAGGGGGTTTGGACTCAATGATCTTCAGAAGTCCCTTCCAACCCCTAATATTCTGTGATTCTGTGAGACCTTGTCATGAGCCCATGTTATTACCATGTACCACTACTTAAAGGGTGGCTATCAAGCCGATGGAGACTCCCTGTTTACAAGGAGTCACTTGGAAAAGAAAAAGGATAATGGGTACAAGTTGCTCCTGGGGAAATTCAGATTGGACACAAGAGGTAAATTTTTCACCATGAGGACAGTCAAACATCGGAATAGTCCCCCAAGGGAAGTGGTAGATTCCCCCACATTGGACAGTTTTAAGTCTCATCTTGACAGGGTGCTGAGCCATCTCATATGAACTATAGTAGTACCTAGAAAGGCTGGACCAGATGATCCTTGAGGTCCCTTCCAACCCAGCATTCTATGATTCTATGAAATACCTCTTATATGCAAGGTGCACCTTGCCTTTCATAATCTTTCTAAAAATCATTCACAAGCACAGATCATCTCAATTACCAGCAGAAGATGTTATCAAAGCAGAACATCACCCACCTGTAATTCTTAGCTTCTATGACATAACACATTCAGGGTTTACTAGGGCACCTTGCATGCCACTATGTTGTGGTCATGGGTACAAAGGGTGAGACTGCGGACTGAAAAATATGGCATTCCATGAATGTTAAGCATTCAAAACCTGGTCTTTTGAGTTCCAGGTTGTCTCGGATAGAATTAATTTTGGATTTGGAATTTTATGGAGTTTAATATCACCAAAAGTTCTTCAACACAATAACTAAACAAGGAAAATAAAGAGATAAAAGACATGACACAAAAGCATAATCAGATCATTTCATCAAATCTATCAGAGATCAGTGATAAGTAGATACAGAACTCTTGATTTTGAAAGCATTACAATTTGCTTACATTCAGGTAGGACTTAATTCATCCTATTAGAAAGCTGGGGGAAAAAAAATAGATTTGGTTCAGATCAGAACATATCCCAGGAAAAGAAATACTCAGATACACGTATTTGGGGTGGACTCATTTGTCCTTCTAGAGGAAACCAATAAAAGTGGCCACATATCACAGAAGTTCTTAAATAAATGACAGTAAAACTCTTATTGACAGCTCTACACACAAACTCCACTTTCAGCTGGATATAATTTAACACAATGTGTCAAAGTGTGTCTTTACTAAAAACTTCTAAAGAGACCTCCCTTCTTGATGGGTAATGGTATGGAGAAGCAATTATTCCCTTATTCTCTATGGTGGCCAGCTGGGAGCTTCAGGCTAACACCTGCAGTTGCCCTTTCTTTGCCTCCTCCCCTGGGCAAATGAACTATATCAGCCACTAAACCTTTTCATCTTTATCTTTTAGTTTCTTAAGGAAAGTTAGTTTCACCTGACCCTCCAAAGACCTGGAGTTAGGGTGGAGCATTTCAGCATTCTAGCGCTGCTAAAGCAGAAGTTCAAAGGGCATTCCTCCCACCTCTTCAAACCTAGCCACCAGCAACTCTGTAACCTCTGACCTGAGATGCTTCATATAAAAGTACCAACAAATCAGTATGACACCTAAGTACTATAATACCTCAGGTGATTGTTTCTAAATTTCAAGATCAAAAATGCAAAGAAATTTTTTGTAAGCAAGTGTCAAAAATAATCAGAGTAAGAACTATATTGTTTTTAGTCCTAAACCATAAATGATTTTCCATAAATATTTAGCACCCAATACAAATTCTCAGGTGGCCTTAAGGCATCAGATACCTTAACTTCCACACCAAGCCAAATGAAGTTCTTTTCCTACGGTTATATGTATATATATTCCTGGAGAGCCTGGATGTCAAACACAGTATTTCTGCTGGGTAGAAATATTTTCATTACCACTCTGTATCTGCAGATACTGGTTAGATTTGTTTGTAAAGAAATCTCTCTTTCTCCCTCCAACATGTGCATATCCATGTGCACCTGCTGTGACCATAAAAGCATTTTATAAAAATGGAACGGAAAGAAGAGGAATTTCAGATACTTTAAAGATGCGGATAGTTGAGCAGTACCAGAACAAGACAAAAATGAGTTAATTCCCCTTCCAAAAAGAGAAGTAGTACAATTCAGGTCTCCAAGTCTGTGCAGAGATAGTTCTTAGCACTTGTTTTACAAGGGTAAGATTTTTCCTCTGTTAGCTTTTGACTCTAGTCTCATTTTCTTCACTTTCTCATAAGCCCCTCAGAACAAAATATTTTATTTCATGGTGAATGGAACCTTTTGTGTCAAACTAAATGAAATGTTTCAGTCTTTCATTTCAGCAAGAAATATTCCATTATTACTATTTTAAAAATTCTCTCCCCTTCTATTTCCCTTCCCCTCCCCTTAATTTTATAGTCTGATTTGGCAAGGAAACATCTGACATGACTGCACATGGTGTCATTTCTCTCTTTCTCACTGACTAATTTCTATAAAATCTGACAGTCAGAATTCAAAGCTGCTGCTTGAGTTCTGTGAAAATCAGTGTCTCACGAGATGGTAGAGACCAAATTAGCACTCCCACTGAAGAAAAGGCAGAGAGAACAGCATTTGACAGCCACTGCTGGGCTAATCAACACACAAATATCCAGTCAGAGTGCACATGTTTTGCACTAGACCCACCACAACACCTACAAGGTCTCTCACCCAGTGACTAAGCTAGAAAGCAGGTTGAGATTCACGGGGGCTGTCTACACTATAAGGACAGTCCTCAGGAGCAAAGAATAGAGCTAGAAATATCTCAGTGCTCATTTTTAGGTTCTTGCAGTGGGATGGAAGGGTGTCACAGGAGACATAAGATACAGCCCCATCATAAACCAGACCTTTGCTGCTCCTTTGGCTGCAGAACTATTTGTTCTAGATTGACTGCCAAGACAAAATTGACTGTTTACACAACTTTCAAATTCCACCCACCTCAAATTCTGAAAAATGAACAGTTCTCAACTGGAAAGTTTGGGAGGTTTCGCTTCACAATATTGTCTCTGGCTCTGACTTAATTTCTGCAGACACTACCAGTAAGGCAGACAAGAATTCCTGAAGGGTTATTTTCTCTGCAGAAGCACTGAAAGTAATTTGCTATACCAGCACAGTGCTCCCTTATACATATTATTGAGATTCCAGATCAGTCCAATTCACCTACCCATGAAACCCTGACTGCACTGAAGAAGGCATTGGCCTGCATTCACTGAAATTTCTACCTCTTTATTCACCCTCAATAAAAAATTGAGGCTGGCCATGATTAAGGAGGCGATCAACTGCCAAGTGTGAAACATCTGCCTTGAGGGCTCATGACTAAGGCAAAATTTGTAACTCATGTGAGATATTCCGTTTTCTTGGATCCATCATCTCAGACATGTCTGTTTACTAAGGGCAGTTGTCTGCATCTGCCTCTGTATTCAAATTCCACACACACTGGAGAGGAACACTGGTAATGTGGGTTCTCTTCTTTGAGAAACACTTTTAACCTATGTATAAACCAAGGTGTAATGAAGGTCCTTAGTTTAAGGTCCTTAGTCTTGAACCTACAGTTCTGCTACAAGAAGATAGATGATAGATAGATAGATAGATAGACAGACAAAATAATAAATAAATATCTATAAATCTCTCCTTTCTTCTCTGATTCACAGCAGGAACAGCATCCTTTAAAAACTTCTTTCTCATATAAAACTTACCAAAGCCATTCCATACACCTATGAACTGTAAAAAAAATAGATTTTCAGCTTAATTGTGAACATGATTGTGCTTAGCTATCCTCACTCAGGCTAAGCAACATATCACATTACTGTGTAGATAATCCTTGTAATATTTAGAGTACTACTAAATGCAAAGAAGAATTAAGACTTCACAAAATATCTTTTGGGGGCTAAAACCAAAACTAAAACAAGACAAGAATTAAAAAAAAAGATTCATGGTGTTGGTATATATTTAAGGATCCAAGTGATTCATTGAATTGCTAGCATAAAAACACACTCATGATTGGAAATTGATGGGGTTTTTTTCACACAGAGCTGGAGGGTTCCTGGGGTCCTACCTGTCATTTGCATAGGTTAATTTTAAATGGCAGTGAAAATTTAGCTTGAAAAGATAATTATAATATTTCACCTCCTTTCATCTCAGGTTATGTAAATGAGACTTTAATCTTTTTGTAGTTCATATTATATTAATAAGTAAAAAAGAAAATCTTGATTTATGTTATGCTGTCAATCACTTGATAGCAGCAGACGCAAGTGAAAGCACGTGGGTACAAATCAGGCTAATTTCCCACTATTCTCTTATGTTTTTCTTTTTATCTGTAGGGTTATGGCACATATTCCAGATAAGGAAGTGAACAGAGACATAGTTTTGACAGGCATCTTGTTAGATTGATAAGTAATTTTTTTTCAGTAGTAAATGAATTAATCTCTCTGATAAGCAGACTATTTCTTAGCCGGATCTTTCTTTATACAGTGTTTAATTGTCTAAGACTTCCCAGTTCAGCTCAGGATCAACTCACACATAGACAGTTTCTGAAAGTCCTCCTTTCCATACCCTTTTTGGTTGTCCATGGTGAGACCAAAGCCCAAATAATTTTGCTGTGGTTTCTTCCTTCCATTTTATTCAAACTGTGGAATTTATTGTACACCTTATAGTTCCTGCATATTGCAACATCCTTCATAAATTGTTCCAAGAGTAGTGTCACTCAGCTGGAATTAGGATGAGCCAAGGTACTAATGACTTAGCTTTCAACTGACACTTTCATTCCAAGGATGAAAACAGGCCCAGTCCCTAATCATCACCATCAGATGACTCTGATTTTTTAACTGTATGTCAACTGTGTTCCCCATTTCACAGCTGAAACTGTTGAAAATCCAGTTTTCAGGACTACTGTCCCACGGTTGCAGTTTCATCAGGCTTTGATGCACCCACCTGTCACCTGAGATGTTTTTAACATGATTCTTAATGCATAGCTGGCAATACTAGAGAGTTCAAATAATCCTCAGACTGCCTAAAAACATTTCAATCCAGGCCATGTCCTTTTTTAAAGATTTTTTAAATCTAGAGTTATTTAAAACTTTCACATTAAGGTGTTCTCATGTTACTATCACCATCAGCTCAAATCAAACCAAAGGCAAATAGAATTTTAATCCTTCTGAAGTAATGCAAAATGGCCCTTGAAAATTACTGTCCAGCCCTTGAAAAGAAGATTTCTCATTGAAAGGAAATGGTTGACTTTCTACAGCAATGTAAAATAACCAACACCTGAAAAAAGAGATCATTTAAGAGCAAAAGCTATACAGACAGATTCTGAGCTGCTAAAAAAAAAAATAAAAAAAAAATCTATCAGTAGAAAATTTGGCTTATGATTTATGTATGAATGTTTCCTAAGCCACCCTTCATCCCTTTTTTACATTAACTCAGTTGTTCTGCAGATTCCAAAGTGTTTTCTGTGTCATTTTGTAGATTTCAAGGAGAAAAGTAAGCAGAAATGCTGGAATGAGAAAGCCTTTTTCCAGCGTCTGATCTGGATTGAAAGGAAAATCACCAAGCACATTCTTACATGTTTTGAATCAGAAGGGTTTTTTTCTACTGCCAGACATTGCAGTTGGCACATATCCAAACTATGTCTGTAGCTTGAAATTTGCTTATCACAGTGCTTTTCCAAAGTAAGCTATCTCAACATTTTCACAATGGTTTTCTAAAGGAAGTAATTTAATAAAACATAACATGATGTTATTCTTCCTGACTGTGTGTGGGGAGGTTCCACCTAATTACTTTTCCTTCCGTTTTCTCCCACGCACATACAGATGCATCCACTCTCCCACACTTTCATAAATGTGCAGTGCAGAATTACTGCACTGACAAGAAAATAGAAATAATTAAGTCCACTTATTTACCACTAGATCATCCAGGTCACATTCCTACACTCCACTTTCAGTGTAATCAAGTATTATTAGACACTTCGACCCATTAAAATCAATAAGAATAGTGCTGGACATAGCTGATACTACATTTGCAGAAAGGCATTTTTCCCCAGTGAGAATATGGATCAGACTATTTTACTGTCTTATTCCCGCTCTTGTTTTCACTGTTACTCACATGAAAGCAATGACAATTTTTAAAAATTAAGTAGGACTTTCCTTAGCTGCTACTCAAATAAGACTTTTTTTCTTCTGAATGTTAAACTATGTTTGTTCACTAGACTTTACCTTTCAGCTCAGCAAAATAACCTAGTTTGTATGAAACCTCTTCCAGTGCCTAAAATTCAGTGTGGTGAAAAATCGTCTTTTCCTTTCAATTACTAGGAAAAATAAAGTACAAAAAATGAGAAGTTCAGATTTGGTAATGACACTAAAATATTCAAAAATGTAAAAAGGAGAGAGAGTGCATACTAGAACTTTACTCCGTGGTTTGCAGTGAAAGTGTTCTACAGTAAAAAGTTGTTTTGCTCCTGGGAATTAATCTATGCTCTGTTTTTAATGTGTTACATAGTCTGCTCCAGAGTAGTAAAACAGTAAATCCAGTACTGAAAGGATTTTTGTTATTTGTTTTTTCTCCAAAGAACAAATTACCAGTTTTCACCTGGGAGAAGCTCCCAGCTGAAAGGCTCAAATATTCAATGAATCAAGTTTTGCAAAACAATGTTCATTCTTAGTTTATCTTCTTTTTTTCAAGAAGAAATTCTTGTTGCTCAGAATTATATCAAGAGACAATCCTGAAAAGTAAGTGATCTATTTGGTAACAGAGGCTAAGAAAAAATAAAATAAAATAAAAACTCAAGCACCTCTTTCATAGAAGTTGACCTTTTAAAATAAAATCTTTACCTTTTATGCTTATCACAGTTCTCTTGAAGCCAATCAGACTGTTGCTAAAGTATTGAATAGGCACACAATAAGCAGCTGTCACTTTACTAAACTGTTATCCATTAAACATAATGGTCATAAGTGCATCAATCTAATGTAACAGCAAAAATATCATTGAAATAGAAAGTTGTCACAGGATCAATGTCCCCTGCCTTGAAAATAAACATTGTGGTTTCGACTCAGCACTTATCGAGCAGCAGGAGACCATTATGCTGTGATAACATCCTATTCTATTGAGATTATCTGTTAACTAGAGGTACTTAGCAAAATATCAGCTTTGTTCACTTGGATAAAATAAGTACTCGTTTTACATCTGCTATATATAATTACTGGAAGTGTGCATTTCCCACAAACCTGAGTGATTTTAAAAATGCAAAAATCATTTAAAAATAGTGTACAACATACTACTACTTATATGGCCATACAATGTTCTCAAATGAGCAAGAGGTAGCAAAGCCATCAGAATTATAGTTACCTGCACATTGCTTTTCACTGCTGCCAAACACTTTCCTGGTTATTATTCTGTCAATTTTCCATCATAATGTTGAGCTAAGATTTTTCTTTGGTTAACTTCCTGTCCTGAACTACCTAATATCCATTCTAACTACCACACAGTTTAAAGGAATTTTTTTTGTAAGTTGGGACTGTTCTTTGTTTTGAAGTAAAAACTTTTCCCAGATCTGATCTAATTAAGCAAGTACACCAGGACTGGGCAACATTTTGACTGGCAATTGAAGGATTACCTGCCCCAGGATGATATCTTCCTGCTACTAAGACCTACATGCATCTCCCTCAGAATTCAGCAGACCACTGGAGCACTGGCAGACCTTTTAAAAACACATGATGTATTTCCTAATTCCACCTCCCCTTCTTAAGTTAGTAATTTAACTTCATAGTTGAGTTTGTTAGGTGGTATGTATATTGCTCATTTAAGGCATCATGTCATTCAACAACTGAGACCTTGGCCTCCCCTATCCATCATCCTCTCACTCATGTGTCTGTAGGTATTCACAGATAGTCATTATCTGTTGCCTTATGAGGTCTTCATTTTCCTCTTCTTCATTGTGATTTTTCCACTTGCAAAGCAAAAGTTCTTAATCCTGCTCCCTAAAAGAATAGAAATTGTTTTAAATGTCTTCTAGTTTTCAAGAAAATGATCCAGGTTTTAGAGCCTAAGAAACTTGTAACATTATTTTTAAAAATTGGGTAAGATTATTTTGCACATTCCAAAGTTACGTGTTATTAATTTATTGCAAAATTAACACTTACTTCTAGCTTTGATTAAATAACAAATACAAAAGACCAAATCTAATTACAGTCATATGATAGGCCTGTTGTCTAGGAGGAATAACTACTACACTTTTTATTTCTGTGGAGCTGAAGTAGCTAGTCTGCTACATAATATGGTGTAGAGCATTGAAGTGGAACAGTTTTTCTTGTTGAAAGTTTAATGTCAGCTGTATTCTTCTGCATGCATAATGTGTTTTCAACATTACTCATCAATATTCAGGCAAGAAACCATTGCAGAAGTAGTGAGTGAGGAATGAATTAAAGAAGGACAGCTTATATAATGAAGAAAACAAAATCTATGCAACTGGCTACACATCCATCTACTGTGTTTTATGTGGGCAAGTTCTCCCATGACAAGCCACATCACAATGCATGCCACATTGCCTTGTGTACCATAGTTAAGAGTGTTTGGCACAAGGATTTTGTCCTAGCCTTCTAAGCATTAGGCAAATTGGAGCTTTCCTGTTAACTGGTTTACAATGTACTATGCAAGTTTTCTGCTTTGCTTCAGGTCTCCATGAGTGCTTGACATTTATTTGAGCTTTTCTTAAGCCTGCACCCCTCCTTTCTTCTGTCCTTTCATACTACCTACTCTTGCTTTTAAACTTAACTTATAAAAGCTATGTTATGGTCATCTGAGACTCCGCAGAACTTCTTTCCAAGCATACTGATGTCCCATCAGTATCAGGTAGTATCAAGTATTATTATGTATCACGTAGTAGGCCTACCATCTGCATCTCACCATTTCAACTGGGTCCACACTTAGATGTCTCTTCGCTGGACTGTTTCAGTTACCCAGGTATCTTCAAAAGAGAGAAGGAAAACAATGCAGGAACAAGAATAATCCGAAGTGCTGATGGGAGAATGGTATTTTGTCTCTTAGAGCCTCCACTGAAACAATGCTCAGTGGCCAAAACAGAGGTCAGAAGCAAATATGGAGTATCATGTTCATACTGGAATCTCCACAAAACAATTAAAATAGCATCTTGAATTTGCTCTTGTGTGTTTGTCTTTTTTTCCTTGCTGATCAGTCCTTACTATTGATCATAGCACTTTTTACACTCTCAACAAATAATACATATATAGTAAGTAAATTCTACCTGAAGTCAAAACCTTCTCGTATTATTTCTATATATATACTTCAATACATTTCCAATTATTCTTCAACATGGAAGAGCCAAAGTAAGTGGTTTTGGCTCACCAAAGAAGAAAACATGCTGCTCACAAAGGCACAGGGAAGAAGGTCGGTGGTGCTGAAATCAGCCAATAGATAAAAAAATCTCATAACCCACGACTTATTCATTATTCTGGCATGTCCCAGTGCCTTCTCTTGCCTCAGCAAGGCACTAAAGAATCCAGCCAGATTTATATATAAAGCACAGTAGAACCATCCAGACATACGTGAGAACATTTAGGTGTTTCCCATTTCAGAGTAACAGAGAGGCTAAAAATTATTTCAACTGTTTCATACATTAGGATACCACAATGTTGTACAAGCTGATTTATGCATCCCTCCTGGGCCTTATTACCACAGAGGTACAGCAGAGAAAGACAAAGGGGTTGCTAAATTCTGTAGCAATGACACATATGCAAGCAATTAGGGGCAAGTTCTTTTTGCCCTTTGTGAAAGCACACAGTAGGAGCTTCAAGTACAAGAAGTATCTATATTCCTTGGCATATTTTCTCTTAGTATCTCAGAGTTCAGAGCAAAATTTAGTATAAGAATTATTTTTAATATACAGTAATGTATAAAACAAGTTCATGGCTGCATTTTTGTTGTACGTGTTTTTTTATTGATATTATTTTGTAAAATTGGTGGAGAACTACGTAAAAAAAAAATCAGAAATATGAATTAGGGTTGTAAAGGAAGACTCTAGTGAAAATATTTTCATGTGGCTTTAGGTAGTAAAGCAAAGGAATTATGGTCTGAATTTACTAGGTTTCATGGTTGGTTCTAAAACACTGAACAAAATTTTAATCATGTAAGGCTGTTCTTTCCCAGGAGGAGTTTTGCTTCTTGGAAAGTCCAGCTCTAAAGTAATAAGTGGCTAAAAGACCCAGCCATTCTTGCCTTGCTGCAAGTCTTTTATATATCCTCTTCAGACCAGGGTTTCAGCCAGTGTTGCTCACAGGAGATTAGTGACTTTTCCAAATAGCCTGTTAGCTACTTTGAGACAGGTCTCTCCAACTCTTTCTTGGATCAGTTCTACTCTATAAAATTAAAAATTAATTTAACCACGTCAAGAGGCAGCCTGAGTTTGTATGACAGTGATTAGAGCACTTTAAGATGCAAGAAATTGATGTTAGAGTACTTGTTCAATGGAGTTTGATTAGTTATTCAAAATGCAACAGCCCCAACATGGGAAATGTATCCCTGGAAACAGTGCATGGCAGTAAAGGCACTCAGATGACTAAAGTTCAATTTGTAATAAGAATTGCGACAAATTCCTGTAGCACCATTTGCAGTGAATGCCCTAAATTTTGAACATTTCCTATTAGTGTGTACACGTGCTTCTCACTGCTTTTCCATGAGTAAATTTGAAAGTTCACACCTCAATATTCAGAAGGAAATGAAACACTTAAAGAAATTTGTACAGCTCCTAATCAAGCTCCATTATTCACTAAAGTCTGCCCTAACTCCAGACCAGACTTTTCCATATTACACTGCTAACAGAACATGTACAGCAAAATTATCCATTCTGTTCCAGCAAGTTTATCATACGGTTTCAGTGGTTCTGCAACAATTCTGTTCTGTAATCAATCATGATTACCAGCTATATACAGTACACACAGCATAAGAGATTAATCTGGGACAGCCTGGCGTAGCATACTAATTAGTGATATGCTGAAACAGCATTTGTGCACTGCTCCTTGAAACTGCAATTTTTTCCGTTGGCACAACTCCCTCACCCTCAGTATCTCACCTTACAAATGATGCACTATTTAATTAATTGGCTTGTTATATCAACACAGTCTGGAGGGAGACTGATTTTGCCTATAAAATCTTAACTTTGTTCCTCACATTACATGCTGCATTTCACCATTTTTTAATTTTTTTTTTAGTGATATTTAAATATCACTAGGTACTTTCTACTTCTTCAATCCAAATGAGAAAGCAATAACAATTTCATGTGATCATTATACTTAGTAAGGTGGGTTACAAAGTAGAACCCTGGTAGCCTGTTACATCTCTCCCAACACCAATAAATTTTTGTAACCATATTTTTTATGATGTTGAGTCACTTTGGAGAAAGGAGATAAAAGCAAGAGTGAAAAATGAAAACTCCCACAGAAGCAGCAAGGTTCAATCTCTACTGTCCCTGCAAATGCTAAGAACAAAATCTGACAATGTACCTGTGCTACAGGCACAATGTAATGTGCTATAGGCAATTCTGCTTTAGCAGGGGAGTTGGACTAGATAATCTCTAGAGGTTCCTTCCAACTCTAACAGTTCTGTGACTCTGTGAAATATTGTTGAGTTTGATCTGTTATTTTGGTTTTTCTTCATTTATTGTCTCCAAGGAACAAAAGCTCATCTTGAAACTACTACAGAGAACACGAGTAGCCATACCTCAAAGGCATTTATAGACTGAAGAATCAAGAACTAACAGCTATGTTAGCAAAACAGCAGTCCTTATGCAAGCAGTGGGTACATAGACTACTACATTTTCCTTTAGAAAAGGCCTGGATTTCTCAAAAAATGTCTAAATAGTACCAGACCAGTCTAATGGTAGTATTTCATGTAGTATCTGGCTGAATCAGTACTGCTGCATTATGTCCTAAACTGTGCTGTGGTATTCCATCTCACTCCTTTGCTCCTTTATGGTCTTAATAGACCATATCCAGGACAGTGGATTTGAGCTCAAGATTTCTGATCCTAAATAAACATGCATTGCCAAAGGAATTATGGCTGCTTGAATGTATCAGAAGACAGAAGAGTTAGAGCCCATAAATAATATTCATTTACAGAAACTTTCTTAAAGAGTACTTATTTCTGCTGGGAATGGTGTTGGATCAACAGGGTTAAGTAGGGGGGTTTCCTCAATATTTTGTCGCATTTTGTGCAAGCAAAGGGAAAGAAGAGTCCATTTTCATTCCTTTCCTGAGATTCAACAAAAATGTTGAAAACATTAAAAAAATTTGAAGTTAAAATTACATTTTTCTTCTACAATTTTTAATTAAAACTATACCAGCTTTCTCTAAGTGGAAGATATATAGCTACCCAGTCCAAAACAGCTGCTGCTATTTCATATAAAGTAAACAAAGCCTACAAAATGTTATACTTTGGTGAAGGTCTTAGACATTTGAAGCCATGGTTCAATATTCACAGATATTTACTATATGTATTGTCTGACCTCCTGGCAGAACAAACGTGATCTGGATCAAGTGCAAGGACACAATCACACATTCCTCCAGCTGCCCACACAGGAAGCACTACAATGCTTATGCCAAATCTATACCTGTTTTGGGAGAACAGACACTAAATGACTGGACCAGAACTGCTGAGACAGCAGAGTGAGCTTACACTGTTTCTGTTCTTTGTTTTGCATTTGAGCATTTTTTTATTTGTTGCTCTCCACTCAAAAGCCAGATTTACTATTTTGTGGAGCTGCAGCCTGAGGCACTCTGTTCATCATATCAGCGCACACATAATCAGCAAATTATTACCCTTCAACATCTAGTGAGATGGCCACCTTTGGAGAGGAGATCTACCTGGTCCTAAGGCATATTCATTGTCTGTCTTTTTATTGACACTCTTAGCAAGGGGCAATTACAATCAATTCTGACAATGCTTTTTATGTCACTGATGCCCATCAACTTGAAAATGGTCTAAAAGCATAACAGTTGACAGAATTCAAGCAGCTATTTGAGAATAGGTAGCTTTCAGAATTTAATTTAATTCCACCTTGGCCCCTTCCTGATACTTCTACACTATTTCAAATAGTACAAATAGTTATACAAATAACTTTGATACAGGTTTGTTAATTTTTTCAGGGCAAGCTTCTGTAGTACCTGCCAAATTTTCATCATACCAAAGGCAAAACCAACCTAGTATTTATAGGCATCTCCCCCATCTTCCCAGTTTTCCCCTAAAATACAGACAAGTTTTTCTAGAAGTTATGAAATTGACTGGAAATAAATCCTGCAATTTCTTAGAAAAATTAAACATGAAAGCAAGCCTTGGTCTTCTGCTAAGTTGCTCTATTGTAGGCAATCACTTCTACACAAGTTAACTTACTCCAAGGGTTCTTCTTTCACAGTGTGTGAAAGACAGTGTCAGCAGCTATCCACTTGATACAGCATTCAAGCAACAGCACATGGATTAAAAATTCCTCAGTTGATTATCTGTGCTCAGAAATACCCAGTCACCTCCAGAAAACGTCTGCCTACTGAACTGTGAGCATGACCATCCTAGCATTGTGAAAAGATAAGCTAAGTACAATAGAAAGAACAGAGAATGGTTTTAGTGATATTATTATTATTAGGCTCTTCAGCAGAATCAGAGGTACAAATTAATCTCTTCTGAAGTTTAAGAGTTGAAGAATACAGAAAACACAGCACCACCATAGTTGGAGTGTTTCTATAATATTAAATTAATTATAGCAAAATAATTTTAATCTAGTAGTTATTAGCCTTCTGTTTAAGTGGTTATCTAAGATAAAAACAAATATCAAATACAAAAGGCAACTTTTTGAATATATATATATTTTTTATATATGTGTATATAAACAGAAGCATGATTTCAAACTAATGAACTCCTTTTGCTCAGAGATTTGCTGTTTCACCTAACACGGTGCCAGACTTATGATGGGCAAATCCTCCTAAGTGGCTACCTCACATCTACATTTCCACAACATCAGCAAAGCACAGAAAGCATCCATTCCCTTGAGAAAGCATGGAAAAGGTCCATTTATTATCAGAGACAAGAAAAACACCTTGAGTAAAGAAAACCAAAATAGTAACGCTAAAGTAGAGCAACTAAGTAGTCCGGTTCTGCTTTGTAACTAACTAATATCAGAATGAAATGGTGGGATTCAGAGGAATAAGTTATTTTCTGAATTAAAGAGAACATTTCCGTAACTCTTTCATTAGTCTTAAAATGGCAGGGGGGAGTGAGGGGAAGGCAGGCAGAGACAAGAAAAAGCCAGACCAGCAAACATTTCCTTGGTCTATGGTTGTCAGAAGCCTGACTACTGAATTAATGTACTTTATTTTCAGCTTATGCCACTTAAGTGGTTTTGGATATCTTAGAACAGTATTGGAGATATTTTTCAAAGGTATAAGTTAAAACTGGGTACTCACTTTTCTATGAAAGTCCACTTTATTTTTATACCTAACACATATTTGTTTATATTAGGCATCTTTTATTAACACTTAACATGAGAGGGCATTTTGCCTTATCTTTCTCTTAGTACATTTTTTCCTAATTTTCGTAAGTGAACAATGTGTTGGGCTCTTAGCAGTCTTCCTTCTACCACAAAAGCATCCATAAGCAGTGGTGTTATGTATTGGCTTATTGCCCAGTGTTTGAAAGGGTTCTCACCCGTATTAAAAATATACAAGTCTGAATTAATATAATAAGAATTGATTATGAGTCACTTGAGGGTTCTGAAAATCCCAAGCTCCCTAGCAATTTAGGAGTCTAATTTTAGACTCTCTCTTCTTTGGGCAAGGAGGATATAAAATGCTGGTAAAAATATATTGTGTAGCAGAGGGTGGTGACATTTGCTAAGATTTTTTGGGTGCTGAGATTTATGCAGAACAGAGTTGACACTTTGCTACCACAAAGTTATTGCTGAAGCTAACAAGCAGGTGAACAAACCAAATTTTCAGTTTTAGCATATTGACTGACTTAGCAGAACCCAAACTTGATTGAAGACACATAAACAGTTTTCTTTTTTTCAAAGAGAACATTGTCACTCATTGTCCCTCTAAAGATCAGCAAGAAAAAAATAAGTATTTTTCAAATCTGAAGTAATACTTTGGATCATAACCATGGAGACACAAATATTCTTCCATCCCAAAGAAACAAGGATATTTAAGGTTAGTGTCATTGCCTATGGTTAGGGAAATGGAGATTTGGGCTGTTGCTGGAAGTCCAGAGTAAGCACTTCAATCAGAGTTTCCTACATCCCCAGTAAACTGTAAGCATGAGTACTATGGGATTCCACTACACATGTATTACTTTATGCATGAAAACCACATCAGACACATTTGATCAACAAAGGCAAAAGAGAACATGAAAGTAAAGAAATAATTCCTAATTCAGGTGTAATGATATAACAATGCTCCATTTCCCAAAAATACACAAAAATGCCTGCAGATTCAAAGGCAGTACCTACTTACCCAACTGGATATGAACTTTGGGATTTGGCCTAATTAAAACTATGCGCAGATATAAAATATCAACCTGATTAGGATATGTGCATTGCACTGACAGCAATGTTAGCTGGCTGTTACATTTAAACTAGCACTAGATGTTTCATTTTGCACTAGATTTTACACAGCTTTATTTCTATAAAAATAAAATCTTTTCAAATATTTGTATAATGCCTTTATTGCTATGATAGAATTTTTGTAACCTGCACTGAGTCTTTACTATCTTGAGGAAGGGAGCTATAAAACTGCTGGGTTTAAAATCAATTTATTTATAAGTCATCTTCCACTAGCAATTGCAACCTTGCTCACTGTTACTTTCAGTTCAGTAGTTGTATTTCTGTAGGAGTTCCTGCAAAACGCACTTTCCCCCCCATTATCAATTATAGGTTTCAGTAAGAAAACTATGCTGACAAACTGACACTAAAGAGACCTTTCAGCAAGTTATCCCAGAAAGGGTCAGCTTTAGTCTCTGAAGTACTTAGAAATGTATTGTACATGCCTCTACCATCATAATAACTGAGAACACTGCTGCTGGGTATAAAATCCATGGTCTTCTATGGTATTAGCCTTCATAGTGCTCAGAACATAGTATATTGAATGCCATTTGTGATGAAGTGCCCTTTGGAAAAGGAAGAAACAGGAATAGTAATGTAGAGGAGCTTATGAAACCTTCAGGGCTGGGGGTGGGGTGTGCATTGGGGGAGAGAGCCTCACAGATCCACAGATAAAATGGAAGATCTAAAAACATGGTATTCTACCCAGATGGTATTTACAGTGATCCTGTGGTAATAGGTAGGAAGATCCCAGACATCTCTGACATGCACAAAGAAAATGTTTCTGCACATTGTGCAAAACCAGCTGCAATCCTCCTCATTTGAGGGAGGAGCCTTTCGCCTATTTTTCAGTTGATTGAGACAATTCACATAGGTAAGTCCAGATTTGGTAGTTTATTCTTTTACAACTTTCCAATCACATTTTAAGAAACTTATCCTGACAATATTTTTTACAAGGCTTATATGGCTGTTCTCTCTTTTCCATTTAACAAACGTCCACATAATACTGGTTGTACTATGGACCGCAAAGTTGACCACACGTGTAAGCATTTTGTTGACAGAGACATAATAAGTAGTTTAGAAGAATTTGTTTAAGAAGTAAGGTACACAGTTAATTTTCATACTCAAATACTACACTTTCCAAAGTCATTCCAAAGATTTCAAATTGTCTCCAGAATAGCAAACACCTTCCCAAACTTGTAAAATGTATCAACTTCATCTTTGTTATGAAAGACAAAGGGAATTATAAACAGGAAGGGCATAGCAGATTAATTTGGATCCATTTCCTATGGAGTCATATTCTCTCCTGTTTAGATTCATTTTGGTTCTAGGATTAGTAGTTTGCCAAATTCACCGAGATAGCATTAGAATATTAAAGGAGAAGAGGGTACCCCATAAAATGTTAAACTTCTTGGAAAAGTTGCTAAGAAACAGTCATGATCCAAACAGACAAAACCCAACCAGCTAAGGAAAAATAATGTCTTAGGAAACAAAAAAGAATAGAAAAATCAAACCCCAATCCAGAAAATAGCTACCAGAAATTGGAATGCTAATTGGTTTAAACATAATACAACTTAATGACTTTCAAAAGATCAGTGCAGTTAATAAGACTTCATGTGGAGAATTAAGTCATTTTCTCATCTTTCATGTGCTGAGCACTGGAAACTATGACTGAATATTCTTACCTTCCCCTCCTCCCCTTGAGAAATATCTCTATCTAGCAAGTGAAATGAACAGAGAGGGGCCTGAAAAGAGATTCCATGTTAGCAATTAAAAGCTTTCACAAAACCTCTTATTTCACAGTTGTATTTGGTGAGGCCTGGTGGATAGTAAGACATGCAAGGAAAACTGAGAACTGTATTGCTGTGACCATCTCCTGAAGGGGCAGAAAAGTCAGCCTGCACCTAGAAAGCAGTGAGGAGACAAAGGAAATGAAGTCTCAGATACAAATTTTCTGTTTGATTGGTTTCCTGACAGCTGAGAGGGAAAAAAAAAAAACCTTATTAGAGATGAACTGATACAACCAGCAAGGTACCAGCTTCCAAAGAGCCCGGTTAATTCAGGATCACACTTATAAAAAGGCACTCTGAGTATCACCATAAGAAAGCACTAGGGATGCATTCCTGGCCGGTTACAACTTTTAAAATTAATTAACCACCTCCACTTGCAATGCCATAGCAACCTGATAGCTCATCACCATCCAGCGCATCCTTTTACTCCACTGCAGAAAATCATCTCTCTTCTATGAGAGTATAAAAATATGGAGCATAAAATCTACCTACATGATAATTACAGAATCATGAATTACACTGAGAAAGAAAAAGATTCAGGCAAGACTCATTGATCCTGAATATGTAATTCTGCCAGTCAGAACTACCCCTCACTGCTACAAGCCTCCTTCCCAAAATACGACAACTAGCCTTCTCACAGGTCCCATTTGTATGGATCAAGTGGTCAGCACTCAGAATCTGAATTGTCTCACTTCCTCTTAACCATCTAATGCCTAATCTTTTCTGAATGTGAAGAGCTCTTGCTGTGAAGAATTTTGGCTTGCTTTATCTAATGATGGATTTTATTGTGGGTCTGCGGCATCTATATCTAGGAAGCCTCTCTGACCACGGAGGGGACCTTACTGGAGTGTGTCATGTTTCTTCCCTGCCCAAGACCAATTCTTCCTTTCTTCCACAAGGAGAACAAAAGACAGCCTCTCTGTATGCCCAGGACACACCATAACTGTACACATTCAGCAGCATAATAATAGGTTAAAATACATTACAATGGCTGTGTTTACAGGTACTTTCACACCCACGTTGTTAATTTGTCCAGCAAGTTCCTCTATCATAGATAATTTCTTGAAGTTCCAAATATTTCTGTCTTTTAACACTTCTCTCTCCATTAAGAATCTCATACTTCTCTGCCCTACAGAAATTGAACTTTTTTTCTAGAGCAAGATCTGAGCTCTGAGATTATTCCAGTCACTATAATCTCTCATCCCTACTGAACACACTTCCCATACACGCAGGAGTAGCCTTCACCTCCTATAGCAGGAACACTTCACATCCTCTAAAGAGAAATGGTGGTCATACTCCTGATATACTCCTACATCTCTTGAGAAGGATAGTGCCCTCACCAGGACAGGGCAAAATTGAAGAAGCAATCTCAAGGTTCAGTACCTCAAGAAGATGAAGCAATGGATTTTAATATTAGATAAAATCTCATTAAAGTGGAAAACATCTATACAAAACTGTAAACATAACTGCAATTAGATACCTACACATGCTGTGGCTGTTGCCATGTGCTGAGCTTCTAAAAAGCTGGAGCAATCTACAAGACCAGCATCCATTTTAATTTCAGATCAGTGAAGCCTGTGAAGAAAAAACAAATGTATTATTTCACTGTGATGAAGCTTTATTTTGTTCTTATTTTATTGTCCTTAATTTAAGATGAGAGTTATTCCCACACAAAACATCTGATTGCTCTTTGAATGCAGAGTAACACTATGGGACAGATTAGCAAGGTGGTTTGGTGGTACTAGTGCCTGTTGCTGAAATCTTTTGTCATGAAAGTATTTTCAGAAAGTAAGTAGAACCTGCCAAGTCCTCCACATTAGTGTTTTTCTCTCTAACAGTATTTGCACAGATTAATTAACTCAAATGTCATTCTCTTATAGCTGCATCCACTCTACAGAAGAGTACTTGGTAGCTGCTGTGTGTTTTGGATCAAACAAAGCTCTGCAGGGATACAATTGTAACTCCAGAAAATTACTGTTGCAGGAGAATGTTAAGGAACAGCTTTTCAGATATATCCTGGGAAAATCTTACCCTGAATGCATTCTCAGAGTAAAAGATTCACCATGGCCCTTTCTTCACCATTAGAAACAATCTGTAATTGCTTTTCTACGTGCACTCTGAGGACAAGGGATGCTGCCTCTCAGTAGACATGAGACTTTAGTAGACATGGACTTCAGTCATTACACCTTGGTGGAAATACTATTTCCAAGCATTTGTACCTAAGGTACAGCTATTTAACAATTATTTAACAACATGGGGAGCTGCTATTAATAACTACCATTTGTTTGGGTTTTTTTTTTGTTAATCTGCAACATGTAAACTGCACACACACACACACATTCTCCTGTGAGTCTTGCAAGTTTAGTCCTGGCATCAACTCTTGAAAATCAGACCCAAAATTAATCTCTACATTCAAAATATCTGAATGATTCAGTAATTTGTATAAAACTTGTTTTTATTCCATTCAGGCAAATCCCCTTGTATTTTCAAAACCATGAATGAGTCTTCACGGAACAAAACAAAACAGAAATAAAACAGTCAGGTTGGTCAGTATGAATATACATGCTAGACCAGCCTCAAACTCTGCAAGTGACTTCACAGAGACTTTCATTGCCCCTTCCTGACTGTTAACTCTGAGTCTTTCTTCTCCCTCATTAATGGCTCTTTCCTCCTTAATGTCCATGCTCAGTGACAAAAGATCACAGTCTCTTACAAAGATTTTTGGTTTTTCTTCATTGCCTTTCATAAAATAAGTCCCCAAAAGAAGGGTGTAGTTCTGATTACCTCCTTCCCACAGTGAAATGATTTTCTCTTTACAATTTTTCCTTCTATGGTTAAAATACAAAACAATTATCCACTGGTATTTAAGGGTAAATAACACCTAGTATAAAACCTACATAAGTAAATCAGTAAATATACAAACAGATAGCAAAACCAGATTGAAAAAAACATATTTCATATTGGACCCTCACACAGAGGAAGTCTGAATACTAGATTTATTTTAACAAAAAAATAACATCCAGTATACTATAATTATGATAGCAGCCAGAGGGATAAAAAAGTCCTCTGAATTCTCACCATTCTCTGAGCAGCTACTAAACTAACAGCTGAAAGGGGCTGAACACTTTCTAGGCTAATATAAGGAAGCATTATGACAATCCTGCTCCTGAGCTTCTCTGAGCTTAAATCAGCATGAGTATATTAAAATAATGGCACATAATTTTCCTCATGAAACTATCATTTTGCTGTTACCTGGAGGGATTCTGTAAGATACACTATAGTACTATAAATGTAAATATTCTGTACACCAAGCATTCCATAAGAATGGAAACTTAATGATGTTTATACTACAACATCACTGCTGGAGTTAGAATAGTATTAGCATTTCTGTGATAACCCACCCCACTATTTCCCAGAGGTTTATAACTCAACTGTAAAAATTTACTACAAACTAAAATTTAATGTATCAAGTCCACCTCAGGAGCAATTTATTTTTCTTTTTAAGTGAGACAAGCATCTGCATATCTTGAGATTGAGAATGTATATATAAATATGTTAAACAAACATTTTATTGTTCAACAAAAAAAAAAAAAAAAAAGTTTTAAGAAAAAAATCCATAACCACAGCCTGGTCTGAAGGTGTCAGGTGGAAAACGAATTAAAATATAATTTCTGAAAGTGTTTATGAAGCATCAAAGTGACTGTTAGGAATAAAACCTGATTAAAATTGCCAAGATCCTAAATTTTTTAACGTGTATTTATTTTTCTGCCTTGTAAAGATCTAATTTTCATCCTGTTCTCTTTGAGGACACAGAATCGATTTTGCTGATACAGCTAAAGATTCAATCTCTGAGTTATTGATATGTTTTTAAAATACAAGATATACTGTATTGTAAGTTGAACCATAAACCAGTTTCTCCTCCTCATGCACACTTCTTCTCCAAAGCTCAGTGTTCCATATTACAGACTTAGCTCACCCTCATAGCCATCATGTCTATCTCCAATCCCAAGTAGCTGTGTAAAGATCAAAGCCTTCACCTCCTTATAGTGCTTACAGTTCTTGAGGTCAGCTCTCAAGAGGCATTTGTTTGCTCAGATTATACCTAGTATGACTAAGATAGACTTGGTTCTTTCTATGTCTGCACCTGTATTGGGAAGCTTTGATACTCACTTTCATGTCCATTGATTTTTCTTTGTTATTGCTGCTGTATACATTTTACTTTCTTGAATATAAATGAGGTTTAGTGCTGCAGTCTCTTATCACCGTGGGCTGTTCTAAAGAAATGTAAACTATCCTTTCTTCTGTAAGACTCTGGGAATAATCTGAGCCCAAGCGTAATGTATGTTTTTCCTCAGAAGAATAACCACAAAGTTCTGTAGCACAGCCAAAACAGGGAAGTTGAGCATGGAGCAGATGAACACACACAAATTTGAAAGTAAGATTGCAGAACTACCTTACACTTTGTTTTCAAAAGACCAGATTATCTCTGTGAAGCTTCATTTTTGCCCAGAAAGAGGAATCTTAGTATTTTCGTATCAGCTAAAAGTATTTGTATTACAATTGGCTGTACAATGGAAGTTGGAGCAGAATTGGAAAGACAAACATTGAAAATAGCTCAGTAATCAAAATCTTAAAATCGAAATCAATAGCTCAGATCAAAATCTTCTTGTTGGGGAACATTACAGACTTTAAGTGGGAGGACACTATTTGCTACCTGTTTATCATTGAGGGACCCTCTGATTATACAAGAGCAGATAGACCATGCACTGAAGACTGTATGTGTAAAAAACGTAAGAGATACATTGAACACAAGAGAATATTAAATAACATGAAAGTTTCCAAATGTAAACATTGTATTATTTAACATTTTCTGGTTTTGCTGGAGAAAGATGACTGAGGCCAAAGCAGTGCAAAAATTAAACCAGGAGTTTTTAGGAGAGATACAAGCAAGAAGAAGTTATTCAACTGCAAAAAAAAAAAATTGTGATGACAACAGCATGCATTGATGTGCATGAAAAAAAATCACAAGTTCTTGAGCACAAATATGAAAACAATGGCAAGAATTAGTCACTTACTTGAAACCGACTAAATCCTTTCAAGTAAAAAGAGATATTCATTTAGTGAAGCAACCATGAAGCTGGGGGAAAGAAAACACAATATCTTTGAGTATCATGGTCAGACTATTAAATAGTGAATGAATTTGCTTGCACTTCGTGATCAGTCACATGCTATTTCTGTCTTTAACAGTTTCATGTCCTAGTACTCCAACTATTTGCCAATAATTGTTTTTCTTCAGATAAACAGCTTATGTTACAGAAGTGTCAAGGACTGACTGCAGTAGTCATTCAAAAGGTAGCCAGAATAGCCCTTGAGAAGGCAGGACCTCTGCATTATACAGATCTTTCCCAAAAGTAGTCATAAAAACGTTTGGTGAGGAGGATACCATACCTTTCCTGCCAAGGGACCTTGGTGAGTCCTTTCCTGTCCAGCAACTACCTCTGAGCCCAACAACTACCCTCAGGCAGATGACTAGCCCATCTGTAGGAGAGAAGGAAGAACAGAGCTCCAGGTGAAGTATAAATTCAACATCTGACCTTCCCAGCAGACAGTTACTTTCTAGACAAGCTCCACATTGGCTCTCCAGTCTCAAGTCTTAGCAGCTTTGATAAAGTCATTACCTCCAGGATTCAGAGGATCTTTTTTTATTATTTCTCATTTTGCTCTCTTTCAGCTCCCGTTGCAGATGCACTGAATTATAGCATTATACAACTCAGCCTGGAGAACTCTCGTGGAAATCAATTTGACTAAAGCACTCCTAGCATAAAAGGGGATATTTAACTGCAAAGAGGATGCTTTTTCCTCTTGTACTGGAGAACAAGAGCAATCATTTGAGCCAGAGTTCCCATGTGGAAGTTGGAGAGAAGTGATGGTTTCCCTATGGATTTACATTTACTGACTTTTCTCTTCACACAAAGGTTACAACTACTTATGTTATATGCAAGATATGCATAATGATTAGAAACAGGGCATCCTGTCTAAATCATCATACTTGTTAGCATTTCAATGCAGATATCATTTTAATCCTTGAATTTCTAATGTCAACAGTAGCTGCTTGGAGTTGTCATTGAAATCCTGCATTTCTCTCCACATTTATGTGCACACATTGTTCATTTATTATGACCTGTCATTTCTTCTAAGTTTTTATAACCTTGCAATATATTTATGCACAAGCTAACTTAAACTGGTAACCTAGTATATGTTATACCAGAGAGGTGTTATATTTGAATGAAAAGTATTCAACTTACTTAAGATCCTATTCAGTAGGATTATATTGCATAATAAAGGTCAGCTGTGGTACATACTATTGTGTTACAATGCAAAAGGATGTGTAGTAGTAGTAGATGATAGGAAGCGTTTATTTATTATAAAAGCAGGTCATGCATTGAGATTAAGTTTCAGATAGCAATAGACAGATACTGACATAGGCTATTGTAGGCTTATGGGAAAAAATATTCTCATATCAGATGGCACAATCACTTTAAAACTGGAGTCAGAATCCCAGATCCTCACAGAGCAAAGAAAATACCTGACAAACTTTTGAAAGCAGCTTTCTTAAGGGCTCTGAGCTGGTGTGGTTGTTTCCATCAGCAGGTTGCTCAGTAGTGGATCTATCTATCCATATTAAATTCACATATCTATCCATATTAAACTCACATTGAAAAGGCCTCACAGCGACTTCTGCGCTTCATGCATCAAGAATACAAACACTACCCGTGATGCACTGTAGATAGTAACAACTAAACCAGGACATTCCCTGATAATTAAAAATAAACATTTTGGACTTTTTCTGACCAATTATTACCTCCATCACTACTCTTCCATCACCATTCTCCCAGAATTTCTGTGGTTTGGGAAGAAAGAGGGAAGAATTATGCTTCTCTGCAGTTTCCTTATGGAAGGTGATGAGTGCTAAAAGGTACTTAAGGCCCTGTACAAGTCGGTTCTGAAACACAGCTCATGCATTACTTATGAGATTTCACTGAAATGTAAATCTGAGTGATTTTTTGTTGTTGTTCCCTTGGTCTTAAATGAAGCAACATTTACTGAGTCCAAGGAATTCTTTTCAGAGTTCAAATCCTAAAGAGAAATGTGTAGTATGGTAAAAATTATTAATAAAAAATAAATACATGTCCAAGCAAATAAAGCCTCTGCACTGTAAAACTTCACATTTGTCTGCATTAATGTTTAATGCATTTGTAAAAAGCAGTTCTGCTTTGCAGAGTATAGTCACAAAAATGTCCTGCAACCTACCAGCACTTAGGATCACAGCATGGGTCCAAAGAGGATTGTCAGAAATGCATCATCAGTGCTTGACAGACCAGAAGAACTGTACAGAGTATATTAAAACTGTATTACAGTTACTAACTGGAAAGTAAAGGTAAAAGCATGTCTCTGATAGCTCTAAAATTAGACATTAACTTATCATTTGATTGACTTAAGTACAGTTAGGAAATTAGTAGTGGGTTTTGGAAAATTAAAAAAGAAATAAATAAATAAATAAATAAATCACTTATGACCTAAAAAAATAAGCTAATGATAATGTTTTACAAATTACATGTCTTCCTATTATAGTAAAACAAAAATACACTTTGAAAAACCCCAATGTGCTCTACCATAACCTGTTTATGTCTATGCTATTGAAAGCAACACATAGCCCATAGCTCCTTAGGCATCTTTTAAAAATACCTAATAATTTATCTGGAAAAATGTCTTTCATTTCTGAGTTACTAAGATATATAGCTTTTAAAGACAATATGAATTTGGAACACAGGTAGGATATATTTACTCTAGCATTTGTTCAGATGGGTTTGCATAGGGTTATGTCAGTGATATTTCTGCTGCTCCTGCATTTGTGTCTGGGTAGGAGTATCATGATCTGCTGGTGCAATGGAAAATATTTCAGCTCGGTTTAGAGGATATTTCCATTTCAACTGAAAAAGACATTTGAAATATATGTAAAAACTATATGTATCAGTAAAACTCAAAAACTTGAATTCTTTGTTATTGAACTAAAGTTTTATCTTCCAGACTTCTCAGAGAAATAGTTTTAAACAGTTGAAAATAAAATACAATCAGTGAAGAAGTGAAAGGATATAAAGACATCTGAGACAGCAGTAAAAAATAAAAATAAAAATACATAGACAAAATAAAGTTTTCCAACCTGAATTATCTGAAATTATGACTGCACTAGAAAACACAGTAAAATAAATGTCAAGTCAGCTTGGGGAAAAGTTAAAAACTAAACTATACAAGAAGCATTTTGTAGGAAATGTATCTTGTTCAAAAAGAAGATACCTAACTTATCTTCCCAGATGCAATATTCTATAGTTTAATTTGGTAAGCTAATTATTGGTTTTGATCTTTCAGCTGATTTCTGCCTAACTAGCTTTAGTCGTAATGTTTACTTTTAATTGACACTCAGCAATTCTATGAGTTATGCCAACATCATCTTCACCATGTAAAAAGGCTCAAAAATATGTTTCAGCCAAAACAACTAATCCAAATGCTGTTAAAAATTGTCAAAATTCTGAAGATGTTTCAAAATGGTCACAAATTTTTTCTGGCAAAGGGAGAGTTCAAAATTACAGTCCACTCTCGAAGTTAATGGCTCACTCACAAGAGGAGAGCATACCACCACCACATCTCCAAAACTGCTTATGATTCTACTTAAATTTGTAGGATAAGAAGGTTTCTAAATATATGTCATGTGATTAGGAATGCACTTCTGTGCATCCTGCAGAATCCCTACCCAGGGCCACAGGCTGGGGGAAGGGTGGCTGGAGAGCAGCCCGGCAGAGAGGGACCTGGGAGCACTGGTTGATAACCCGTTGAACATAAGGCAGTAGTGTGCCCAGGTGGCCTCAAAGGCCAATGGCAACCTGGCTTGTATCAGGAATAGTGTGGCCAGCAGGAGTAGGGATGTAATTCTCCCCCTGTACTCAGCACTGATGAGGCCTTACCTCGAGTACTGTGTACAGTTCTGGGCCCCTCACTTCAAGAAGGATATTGAGGTGCTGGAGCAGGTCCAGAGGAGAGCAACAAGGCTGGTGAAAGGACTAGAGGGAAAGTCTTATAGGGATAGACTGAGGGAGCTGGGGTTGTTTAGCCTGGAGAAGAGAAGACTTGGGGGACTTTATCACTCCCTACAATGACCTGAAGGGAGGTTGTAGTCAGGTGGGGGCTGGGCTCTTCTCCCAGGTAACTGGCGACGACAAGAGGGCATGGCCTGAAGCTGTACCAGAGGAGGTTTGGGTTGTATATTAGGAAGCAATTCCTCATGGAGAGGGTGATTAGATATTGGAATGGACTTCCCAGGGAAGTAGTGGAGGCACCGTCCCTGGATATGTTCAAGGAAAGGCTGGATGTGGCACTTAGTGCCATGATCTAGCTTATGTGGTGGTGTTAGGTCATAGGCTGGACTTGATGATCTTAAAGGTCTTTTTCAGCCTCAGCGATTCTGTGATTCACATGTGTGTGTAAGGCAAATTGGCCTGTTAGAATCTTCGAGGAGGATTTTCCGGTGTAAGCAGCAAAGTGGGACCAAGGAACCAAGTAGATGCTGAGCATTTCCAAAAAAAAATAAATATATATATATATATAGTGAAGTCAGTCAGACCAATATTTCTTTTTATTAAATTCCCTAGGTTTATAGTCTGAGTAAGTGTATATTGCCATTTACAGGACAGAATGGGTAGAGAGTTGAACTACTGGAATATCACATCTTTTACCATTAATTTGGCAGCAAGAAGTAAAGCCAAGACCTGCAGTTTACAGGACAGTTTACATCTCAGAATTAAACATACATGGCTGTCTTTGTGCTAACTTCAGTGTGCACCTTAATACTGGAGATGCAGGGAGAGATTAACAATCAAGTACCTTCAACCCCTAGGGAGTTTGATTTTTAATTATTAGCCCCTGTGTTGTTGCATATGTAGCTGGAGAGTACATTAGTTTTATTCTTAGTGTGCTACAATGACACTTACATTTTATTGTGCAGTTGAGGGAGTAGTTCTCAGGCTGATTATGCTGGGAAAATTCCTGGGAAAATGTCATTCAACCTTTTTATCTTCTCCGCTATTCCTCTCTACCTTACTTACCTCTCTTCACCCTGTAATTTTCTCCTTCATGTTGAAAGTTTCCAGGTATTTTGAAACAATAGGAAACAAGGGTAAGAGAGAGAAGAGTGCTGGCTCTATCAGAACTTGTATTAAAAAATTCCTGAGGATATGAGAGAGAGGAAAGAAACATGGATTTTTGGAGACTGGGCTGAAAGAATTTTTAGACAAACCGATCAGTGGACATGGGGGTGAAGAATACATATATTTACACACATATTTGAAGCACAAAAGGAAGTATGATAGCAAAAAAAAAATCTGACATCTACTGCATCAGACTATTCATTAAATCCTTGCTTTGTCTCCATCAGTCAACTTCTTGGTACCATTTCAAAGTGAATCCAGGCTTAAATAAAAGAGTTATAGAAAATATCCGCAAAGCTCTTCAGAGTGAGTACAATAGGCAATTACTTTTTTGGAATGACAGAGAGAGAATACTGGTATGTTGAGGCATTTCAGCCATTTAAAAACTTTCTTTTATCAAGTATATATTAATTTTTCTAAGTTCCTAGAGCTAGAAAGAGGCATCTTTAATTATAAATGTGAAAGAATAAATACAAATCTTCAGCTTGCAACACTTCATTTTAGATTTAGAATCATTTGTTATTGTATCTCAGTTTTTAGTAACAGGAAGTCAAAGTTACTGAAGACTGAGAGAACAATGTAACCAGCTTGGCTTTGAGAAATCCAGGGCAGCTGAAAGGCTCCTCTCAGACAAAGACAATATTCAGATATCCCAGAAAACTCATCTGGGAGGAACACTACATGCTTTGCATTTTTGTTTGCGAAACCTGCACATTTTCATCCAGTAAACATTCCTTCACATCGAAAGGACATATAGCTGCTAATATCCAGTCTGATGTCCCACTCTTGAAGACTCTCAGGAGAGAGCAAGCTTTCTTCCCTTTCTCCTCATCACTACAGAGATCATTAACAAATATGAAAAGGCACCATGATATTAATAAAGCCCTGGTTGTGTCTCCAAATAAGTGCAAGCAATTCCAACACTGCAAAATCAATAGCCAAGGCTTTACCCATTAGCAGCAAGGCAGAGAAGGCTTTCAGTGGTATGAACAGACAGGACTGCAGCTCTGCCAGCCATCTCACCATCTGGGCTTGGAAGGAGCAAGGAAATACAGTCTGGAAGACAAACTATTTCCCCTAGCCACAAAAATACAGGCTTCTCCTAGACCTTGCACAGAGGTAGATGTTAGGTACTATTTAAACAAAATAAATGGATGGATGATAGCAGAGAACCTTTGTGCTAACCCTTCTCCTCTGAGAAGCAGCAGCTTTGATTTCTTGGAACCAGTTTGCCTAGAAATACGCTGAAAATCAAGAAGGCAAGCTGAAGATCAGCTGCCCAATGATATCCACTGAAAGTGATTCTATCAGTTTTTCAGCAGACTGAGGATCGACTGTGCATATCTGCAAGTCGGCAGCAGCAACAGCAATGTGAAACTTCAGCATTTTGATGAGTTATAGCAAGGGAAATAGGTGTTGAATAGTGAGGGTAAGGGAAGCAGAGAGGGAGTTTGGATCAGGCAGAATCCTGGATCATGCAAGGGTCCTGCACATTTTTGCAGCTTTCTCCTAATTCTGCAGAACTTCATCTTCAGGAGGGAGGTGAGCAGGGGGAAGGGTAGATGGGGAAGAAAAAAATGCAGCTCTGGCTATCACAGCCACTGAGAAATCCTTGAAGTTTGAATCACATTCAAAAAGCAAGCAAGAAATCGAAAGATGCAGGAAGATCAGAAAACAAAAGCTATGCTACTAATCACTCCTTGCATAAGCAACACATCAATTTAAAGGAAAGGGTTATTGCCTTCCTCCCCTCCCCACAGCCTGACAGGTGAAATTAAAAAAACACATAGAGAGGGACCAGAATACTCAGTGTGGAACTAAACTCAGACCACACATGCTGATCAAAAGATGAGAGGTCTAGTTTGCTTGGGGGAAAAAGTGGTAACAATCATCACTTGGAATTTACCAGCAAGTCTTCCTTCCATTGGATTTGCTTCACAAACTTAAGATGACATCATTGAATAGATGACAATTGTCAAGTCTCCTCTCACAACCAGGAGAGCAAGAATCATGACACCCAAGGATTCAAGTCTAATTAAATTTGTATTACTGCCAGGTTTAAAAAAGAAAAACAATTCTGAGTCCTGAGCCTTATATATCCTTACAAAGAGGGATGCTAAGAGAGATTTCATCACAGGAGTTATGATCTTCTGAACACATGTGGGACATATGTGTGGACCACAAGATAATTCAGCTTGGAAGGGACTTTAAGAGGTCTCTAGTCGAAGCTCCTGCTCAAAGCAGGGCCAGTTCTGAGGTCAGACTCCTGAAGCCTGGCTCCATCTTCTCTATGTCCTCCTCGCAGGTACTGGAGGCTGCTGTTAGGTATCCCCAAAGCCATCTCTACTTCAGATTGAACAAGCTCAGTTGCCTCAGTCTATTCACACAAGTCAAGTGCTCCAGCCCCCTCACCAATTTTAAAGCAGTTGAACATAAGCTCCTAGATAGAAATAGAATAGATACTTCAAATACCAAACTGCTATATTGAAAAATATTGCCGTAGCATCTCATATGGGAGATAATCCATAAAATCACAAGAAAGTTCAGGTTGGAATCTAGCCTAACCTCCTGCCCAAAGCAAGGTCAGCTGTGAACTCAGGGTTTTAATGCTTCAGTGATCCATTTACCACTGGCAGAATTCAAACTTTATTTTCAAGATAGTTGATTTCTTGCTACCTCAAGTTTCATTATAGGATTCTAAGGAATAAATATGTTTCATTATGAACATGGGAATTACAAGGCAAAAGGGAGGGGTAGCCATCTGTAGTAGAACACGCTGCTCCTGTTTACAATCATCTCATCAGTTTGTTTACAGTGAACCCTCATGAACCTCTCCTTGCTAGATAGGATGCCTTCCCTTTGTGTTAAGAAGGCTTATGCTTAAAGTCAGAATGAGCAGATGGAAAGAAAAGTTTTAACAACAAGAATGCTCTTCCATTGTACTTAAGATGACAAAACAGTACAAAGTGTCAGCAGTAGGCAGAGTCTGCTGTCATCTACAATATTAGGTATATTGCAGGTTTTCTTAAATCCAGAGTAGGCTGCTTCTGAGCAACTTGAAACATGCAGAAAAGATTTTTTAAAAAATTAGACAACTGAGGACAAAGTTCAATGAAGGCTTTCATTCTGTGTCCTATCCTTTTGTATATAATAAACACAAAAAAGGTAGTCAACCTACAGCCTTGAATCCAAGGTAGTACACAAGTAGAATTCATGTACCTCTCCATTTACTCTTTTTCAGTCAGGGACACCTTGGGCACAGACAGGAGGGGAAATGAATGCCTTAAACAGGCAATTGCAACCTACTTCTAGCTGACCTTTCAGTGTTAAATTCAAATACAGCAGCCTGCACAGCAGTTTCTGGCTCTCCTTCTAAATCCTCCTGACCTCCTAGGATTGCTATAGTGCTCCTGGGAACTCTCTGAGGAGCACCAAGGTTCCTGCTGCTGCCAAGAGAGGATAGCTACCTCCTGGCAAACTTCAGCAGCTTCTAACAAGATCTGGCAACTGTTCTGACCTTTCAGTGTTAAATTCAAATACAGCAGCCTGCACAGCAGTTTCTGGCTCTCCTTCTAAATCCTCCTGACCTCCTAGGATTGCTATAGTGCTCCTGGGAACTCTCTGAGGAGCACCAAGGTTCCTGCTGCTGCCAAGAGAGGATAGCTACCTCCTGGCAAACTTCAGCAGCTTCTAACAAGATCTGGCAACTGTTCTCGATCAAAGGGTGTTCTAGCCCTGATCAGAAGATTAGGAAGTGTCAAGCATCCTTTCAGCAGGTACTAGAGAGATGCCTGGAGAGCAGTAGTTATAGAAGGGACTCTCTGAGGAGCACCAAGGTTCCTGCTGCTGCCAAGAGAGGATAGCTACCTCCTGGCAAACTTCAGCAGCTTCTAACAAGATCTGGCAACTGTTCTCGATCAAAGGGTGTTCTAGCCCTGATCAGAAGATTAGGAAGTGTCAAGCATCCTTTCAGCAGGTACTAGAGAGATGCCTGGAGAGCAGTAGTTTGTATAGAAGGGAGCCAAAAACTCTTTATATGTGCCTATGCAGTGGCAGTGAAATGACATAGGGCATGATCCCCACCAGTGACAGAAGCAACTAGCCCTAGCATCCTCTTTGAAAACTGATGACTTCTTGCAAGAGATGGGATCCACCCAACCAAGTGGGGCAAAAGCATCTTAACAACAGGTTGGTGAGGAGACCTTTAAACTAGGAACAAGGGGGCAGGGAGAGATGGTAACACTCAATACAGCAAGGAAGTGATGGGTGGGATTGGCAAGGAAAGTGTGGGGTGTGATATGGACAGGAGACACCTCAACCAATGGAACTGGGCCAAAGGGGCCACCCCAAGTCTATGGACACAAATAAAGTACCAAAAGAATGACAGATTGTGTATGTTTTTGCAGCATGGGAAACACATGCAAGGTCCATGTGCAAGGTTGCAGTCTCCTATGAATGATAGAGTAAGCAAAGCAAGAGCTTTGACACTAACATAACTTTGCCACAGACACATTGATGAAATATTAGTGGACAGCAAGGTAGATTGAAGACTTTCTGAACTGCCAGGCTGAAAGGGTTGTAATCAGCAGAACAAGGTCCAAATGAGACCATCACTAATGGGGTTGATACTGGGACCAGTACTGCTTAACATGTTCATTAATGACCAGGAACATGGGCCCGAGTTCACATGAATGGGGAGGAGTGGCTGATACACCAGATGGATGTGTTGCCATTCAGAGGGACCTCAACAATCTGGAGGAATGAGCTGACAGGAACCTCATGAAGAGGGAAGGAGAGAAGTTGTGCATTTGGGAAGGAATAACCCGATGCACCAGCACAGACTGGGGGCCAACGGGCTCAAAAGCATCTCTGCAGAGATGGACTCTGCAAAGGAGGAAGTGGACAAGTTGACCATTAGCCAGCAATGTGCTCCTGTGGCAAAGGCAGTCAGATGCCTCCTGGATTGTGTTAGGAAGAATGCAAATAACCTGGGGAAGGCAGTTCTTCACTCAGCACTGTTGAAGCCACTGAGTGCTAGATCCAGTCCTGGAATCCCCAGTACAAGAGAGACATGGACATGCTGGAGGAAGTCCATTTAAGGACCATGAAGACAAAAGAGGCTGGCGGCTTTTGACAGAGTCTCCCATAACATTCTTGTGAGCAAGCTCAGAATATGTGGGATAAAACAATGGATAGTGAGATGGATTAAGACATGGTTACACAATAAAGCCCAAAGAGAGGTGATCAATGGTGCAGAGTCCAGCTGGAGACCTGTAACTAGTGGAGTCCCCCAGGGAACAGTGCTGGGTCCAGTCCTGTTCAACATCTTCATCAACAACTTTGATGACACAACAGAGTGACTTCTCAGCAAGTTTGCTGATGACACAAAGCTAGCAGGATTGGCTGATTCACTGGAAGGCTGTGTAGCCACTCAGTGAGATTTGGACAGGCTGGAGAGCTGGGCAAAGAGGAACCTAATGAGATTCAACAAGAGCAAGTGCAGAGTCCTGCACCTGGGAAGGAACAACAAAACACACCAGTACTGGCTAGGAGATGATCTGCTAGAGAGCAGCTCTGTGGAGAAGGACCTTGCAGTCCTGGTAGACAAGTTCTCCATAGGACAACAATGTTCCCTTGTGGCCAAGAAGGCCAAGTGCATCTTGGGATGCGTTAAGAAGAGTGTGTCCAGCAGGTAGAGGCAGGTTCTCCTCCCCCTCTTCTCTGCCCTAGTGAGACCCCATCTGGAGTATTGCATCCAGTTCTGGGCTCCCCAGTTCAAGAGAGACAGAGATTTACTTAAAAGAGTCCAATGGAGGGCTGTGACAATGATTAAGGGACTGGAGCTCCTGCCTTATGAGAAAAGGCTGAGAGACCTGGGGCTTTTCAGACTAGAGAGAAGACTCGGGGGATTCTAATTAATGTCTATAAATACATGAGGGTTGGGTGTCAAGAAGGCAGGGACAAGGTCTTTTCACTTGTGCCCTGTGATAGGACAAGAGGCAATGGACTCAAACTTGAGCATAGGAAGTTCCACCTCAACATGAGGAAAATCTTCTTTATTGTGAAGGTGACAGAGCACTGGAACAGGGTCCCCAGAGAGGTTGTGGAGTCTCCTTCTCTGGAGACTTTCAAAACCTGTCTGGACACCTTTCTGAGTGATCTTCCCTAGTAGTTTTCTGGGGTTTTTTGTCCTGCTCTGGCAGGGGGTTGGACTCGATGATTTTCAGAGGTCCCTTCCAACCCACAATATTCTGTGGACCATCTTTCCTGTGAGAAAAGATTGAGAGAGCTGGGACTCTTTAACCTGGAGAAAAGAAAGCTCATACCTGGTGGTGTGAATAAAGAAGGTAGACACAGACTCTTCTTAATGGTAGCAGCCACAGGTTCAAATACATGAAACACAATAAAACCTCCCACATTTTTTTCTGTCAGGGAGATTAAATTTTGGAGCAGGTTGCCCAAAGAGGTTGTAGAGTCTCAGTCCTCAGAGGTACTCAAAATCAGATTTGACACAGCCTTAAGCAACATGCTCTAGCTGACCCTGCTTGGAGCAGGGATCTCCAGATGTTCCCTCCTACCTCAGTGAGCCTGTGGTTCCACAATCAGTTTGGTCACCATTCCAAACACGTGACCAAAACACAGGAACCTTTCGTCATGTCTTACATACACTTGTGGTCATCTGATGGGAACACTCATTTGTTTTATCTACAGTACAAGAGTTCATTCACTTCCATAACAAAGGAAGATCATGACATACAAGCCCTGGAGTACTTTAGGAACACATACATGCCCCACTGCACCAGAAAAATTAGGAACTGCTGACAGAGTAGATTCTTTTAGTTAAAAAGCTGTACTTATAACAGAGACATTATAATTAGCTATGGATTCAGAGCTATTTTTGCTGGTAGTGGAACGCACAGGAAGAACTACTCTGATTTACAGTACCATGCCACTGAGGGTTTCAAACTTCACCAAAAAATCTAATGAGTTCATAACATAACAGTTTGTCAGTGTAACACAGCAACTCAGTGCAGACTTGAACAGTTGTTTGAGAAACTCATGCTTTGATAACCTCTATCAAGACTTACACTCTCAAAGCAATACTAACAACTATATTAGAAATGGAGAGTTTAAAACCCACCTTACATATTCTCTCAAGGTATAGTTAATCTGTACCACTGTCAAGATACTATCTTACACATCAGTCCTCCATGGAGAGGGAAAAAAACAAAAGGGAGTAGTCTATAGAGCTGCCAAAGAGGCAGCAACCTTGAAAACTTGTATCACTTATACCATCACCTATCTAAGAAAGGTCTATCCGCATCTTTGTTCAGAGGTTTACATCACAATGTTGCAGAACACACAGTCTTTCCTCGCTAAAAAGTGGTCATGGTGGGGGTCAAGGAGACTATTAAGAACAAGACATTCATTTCAGACAACTGAGGCCTGTTAACAAAAACATCATCTAGGATTGTTTCTTACTGCAATGCTGTCTGATCAGTCTCTGTCTCTCTCTGAAGATCACGTTAAACAAAACTCCAAAGTATCTTGAGGGATCCCAGGCTGTGGCAGGAGCAGTGAAATCCAAGCTCTTCAATTTAGCTTCCCTCTAGAAAGGAGGGAGGCAAACGGACAAACATCTAACTGTTTCAACCACCTGTGTTGTTTAATCACCAATTAGACCTCATTTCTCGTCTGCCAAGTTCAACCTATTGATTTCCAGTCAAACACTCTTCTTGTTTACTGTAAAGATATGCCTCCTGTCTGCTCAGAGAAAGCAGACACATGTGGGCCCCACCTGTGCACCAAGGCAGCTGGCTGGAAGCTCACTCCAGCCCAGCACCAGCAGCCCCATTAGCACACAGCTCTGCCCCTGCCCTGGTGTCCACCCCAGGTGCAGGACATTTTATTGCAGGCATAGCTGCACAGTAACAAGTCAGAAAGCTTCAGGCTGAAGTTGGCTCAGAGCGAACATCTGACTACACAGGTACTGCAGCTGAAAGCAGCCCCTGAACAGCTCTTCCTGCTTCTTAAAATAAGCAAAAGCATCAGTATTGGGAACGATGAACTGCAGTCATACTCACAGTAGAAGCAGAGGAAAGAACAAAGAGTGGCAACAGAGCCCACAGATGAAACAGAAAAAAGGACTGAACTTATTGTCTGGCTATTTTATATGCTAGCCAGTATAAACCTATTGTTGTTCCAAGACACCAAGTCATCTCAGTTCTGTACTGTACACTTTCCTGTTGCAGACAACTAAATGGGTCTCTCTTATCCACCTTCTCACAGTCTGTATTGTTTATTGATTCTATGAAATCACATTTTTAGTGAAAGTATAGTCTGCCATTTTGTGGAAAGAAATGCATAACAAAACTACACTTCTTTTAGTTCATCTCCATCTATCCGATTACCTGACTACTTCTAAGCTTTCCTAAACTGTTTGAAAGGAAAAACCCTGTCAGAATTAAGAGTTGTTGTTGTTGTTATTATTACACCCTTCTAGTGTGCTTAACAAGACAAATCACTACAGAACTTTGGCAAATGTATATTCCTGGCAGGGGAATGGCCATTAACATGGCAGCAAAGCAGTTTCTCATGCTCAGGAGACACTCTAGAGGGCTACTTTCATTTTAGGTAGACTTAAGTTAGATAATACCAGTGGAAAGAAATAAACAAGAATGCTGGAGAACAGAAATTTCAACAGGGCCTATGAAGAAACAACAAACAAAAAAATTGCAAACCTACCATCACAGATAGCTGCAGAGACAGAGGCTGATTAACCAAAAATATAGCATCTGATCCCGTGCTCGGCTAGATGCTGAAAAGTGAAGTCCATTTATTTAGAAGAACAAGATGACAGTGATACAATCTGTTTAGAACAAGGATGTAATTTTCAGTTGCATGTCCACTTTCAGCAACTGCCGTTGCTGGGGGAAAAACAGGAATCGAATCACACTGGCTGCTAAATACATATTTAATTGCTTATGTTTTTTTTATATTTTGTTTTGCACCAGACTGTTTACTCTGCTCATGATGAGATGGAATTAGTATTGCAAAGTTTTCTGCTTCCCTTAATCAGTCTTCAAGTGCCCCCTCGTGCACATTGAAGGAAACGGCCCAGCCTAACAAAGAAGTGCCAGGGACGAGCACAGAGAATATTCTGAGATATTTTATTTCATGTGAAAATATTTCTTTATCTCCCTCCAGTTGATTTCATCACATTTTAGTAGCTGAAACGGATTCCACGTCTGTGGGAATGTGAATCAGCCAAAGTGAGTCCTAGCGGGATGCAATGTCAAAAGCAGCACCAGCCCTTTCCAGCCCTGTCACTCCCAGCGCCGCGCAGCGCAGCTCTCGCTGCGGGTCCTGGAGGCGCCGGTGGCAGCTCCGGTGGCAGCTCCGGTGGCAGCTCCCACCCTGCAGGACCCTTTCAGTGCCACCAGCCCAACACAGCAGCCCGGCCCCTGCCCAGAGGACGTCATCAACCCCACCGAGGACATCCACTCCAGCTCTTCTTCACTCAGCACGAAAGGATGAGACCCCATGACTCTGTTTATACTTAAGGAAAGAAAACTTAAGGAACAGATTTACCTCTTCAGAGGCTTTGGAACAGAGTGTCGGGGCCTGGCAGCCAGAAGCAGAGTCATACAGCAGCTGCAAAGTAAGCAGCTACAGCAATAGATACTGCTGAAAACTGCAGTTATTTAACTACATGCAGACATAGCACTTTACATCATCGTAACACCTCATGTTTTCCTAAGGGTGAACAAATCACCACTGTTCTGTGACACAGTGAAAGGAAAAGAGGGATTATCCCCTTTTTAATCACAAAAATAAAGATATTGACTTACTCGAACACGTGAAGTATCTGAAATTGCCTGAGCTTTTTAGTTACCTGACTTGTGCTTGAACCACAGACTTCTTCCCTCCCTTTCAAAGCAGGGTATGTCTGAAATAAGCTCTGCTTTTCGCTCCCTGAAAAGCTTAACACTACAATGGTATAAAAGCGTTTGTTTCTCAGATGCTTGAATATTAGTCCTGATGTACAGGGATCTACTTGTCTTTTGTGATATGTTGTGATAAGCTAATTTCTTCTGCAGAACTTTATTGGAAAGAAATTATACTGCAGTATGGAAGTCAAATGAAAATAAACTGTTACAACATTTTCAGCTGCACAATGAAAAAATAAAAATAAAAATTAAGAGAGTTCTTCACTCATCATTATCACATATAAACTCCAAACAATTGAAGATCAATGAACGTATCCAGCTGGCAAACCTCAGTGACAAGATGGCCTTATAATTATGGAAACATCATCTGTGGCATGGTTTCTAACTGCTTTCCCCATCCCTCCCCCACAGAAATCGCTTAAATCTTGCCTGTTTAGGTACTTAGCATTTACTCTGATGAGAAGAATTTCAATTGCAAGACAGAAGACTCTGCACAAACATATAAAAAATATTTTAATTCCTCTCAGATTTCTCTTCCTGTTGGGATTAAACCAGAGTTCATACTATGACTCTACATTTTGTGGCTTTATTAATTTTTGTCTAACTACTTAGGGAGCTATTTTGACTTGACATTATTCCTACTTGGGTCCTGTTAAAAGATCTTCAACAGATCAGTGTAAGAATTGATTTCACATTCATTTGATTCACAGTCATTGGAATTAATGAAGAGAAAGAAATATCTGACTTGCTGCGTGGTCCATGGCAAGTAGGTTTGTCTCTCTTTGAGATTTTCTGCATCAGTACCATCTGCACAGAAACTTATCAGGAATCAATTTTTTTACATTCATGCAGTTCCAATCACACACACACAAAAAAACCCACAACCCGAAACCAAAAACCACAACAAACACTGCAGAAAGAATAACCAGCCACATTCTTGTATGTTTCTGATAGTGATGTATTCAAAATTTGTCTAGTGCAGATTCCATATATTTTAAAATGTCATCTGACCATGGCTAATAAGACCCGAAAGATCATTAGTCCATCTGGTCAAACCAAGACAATAAGACTTTGTACTATAATATTTTAAAACATCCTACCATGCCACAGTAAGAAGTGCTATGCAAAAATGAATTAATTTATTTACATTTGTCACAAGCAGCTTGTTCTCTCATTGTCTTCCTTGTAACCAAATTATATATGCAAAGTAGGGTCTGGCAGCATTGTTTTTCCCTGTATAAATATATACATGTCACTGGGTGCTTATATTAGAGACATCAAGGTCAAAAAAGTATACTTTCCATTTGAAGCAGCAACTACCATTGTGGTTCTTACAGAAGACTATTAAACAATCTCAGGTGAAACAGACCTTACTTTCACACTGAAGAGCAGCACTTTGCCAGTGAGCCAGGCTATGTCTGATGGCTTTCTTCTGAAACTTGTGCTTGGTGGAGTGCTGAATGGATCCAGCCTTTAATCACCTTTAAAGCCTTGAAGGCTTCAAAATGGGTCAAGTAGATGGGGAATAGAATCAGTGAAATGTTTATAAGACATCTCTGAAGCTCTCCAGTCCAGTCTAGCCCTCCAAGTGGGATTCACAGCAGCACCAAATCAGGTCACCCATAGAAAACCCCCAAAGACAGTCACCTACTGGGTGTTGCATGGCACTTCCAGGAAGAAAGGACGGGTAACTTGACACTCCCTATGCAGAAACTGTGGCCGTTACCCCTTGTTTCATCTGTGCCTTCTGAGGAATGTTTTGGTACTCTCATTTTCATAACTCCCACACTTAAAGTAGTTGCTGATGTCAACAAGATTACTCTTTAGCCTCTAAAAGGCTGTAAGCAAGCCCAGCCTTCTCAAACAGTGTATGGCTCATACTCTGTCTTGGTGTCCTGCTGACAGACCCTCTCAATAAGTAAATTATGCTTTTACTTAATTGAAACATGGCTGTGTTTTGAGTTAAAACTTCCTAAGTCACTGGGTTTCACATTTAAATGTTCTGTACTACTGCAGACTCCAAAGATGTGGCTAAGACATCATCTGCTAGACAGAACAGTACAGGAAACAGTAAACGGTCTTTCAGATGCTATTATGCAAGAACTTACACAGGGAATTTATCCTCTTCCCAGAGAATGTTGTACTGTGGCTGAAAATACCTCAAAGCACAGTTTAGGTCTGCACTAAAACTCCTGCGTGTGTGTCGTTTATATTCAGCTATATTTGTGCTTTAAGCACCCACCTCTGGATAATTTTGATGGGAGTCATATAACCTTACACAACCAAACAAGGCACTGTGTCATGCATTAAATTGCCTGTATCTTAGCTCAGCTCTTTCTGGATATGTCAGGTTGCATAATGCCTATGCCATCCTAACAGATCTTCATAAGATCTCCATGTAAACTTAAAGTAGGTCAGGAAAAGGATTTAACCTCTTCAGAGGACTGAACCACATGAGAGATCAGTTAGTAGAAGCATAGTGCTTGTGATGTTAATGTTTCTCTTAGAGCAAATATATACAAGTTCTGAATTTACAACTTTATCTGAAATGGACTTATCAATGGAATAACCACAGACACCATTCTATTATCAAACTGAAATTCTGGAGATTAAAATGTAGTGTATTTTTAATACATATTTTACTGTTTATACTCTACCATAAAGTGAGAGCAGCAGTGTCTGGCCTGCAAATTGGCCCTCGAATACAACGAAAAGCTGAGGCTAAGACAGAATCTCCTTTTTGCACTTCTCATGTCAGTCACTTCCTTTCCAGCCACTGGTTTCAAAATTGCCTTTTTATCCCTGTACATTTTGACTTCAGAAAACCACTCTAGGGGTTTCAGTTTAGAACTGTGTCAGGTCCCCTCTAGCCTGAGCTATATCATATTTTCTTCAGTCAGACCTATTTGATCCAATGCACCCAGTTCACTGGTTGCTGTGACATCTGCATTCACAGAGCTGTGCCTTTCCAATGTGGCAAGAAGCAGAAAAAAATAAAAATAAAAAAAAAATCAAAGACTCTGACAAGTAGCAAACTTCTCAAAAGGGAGAGAAATTGAGACAAGATTTATGACAGACAGCACATCTTGAAATTTCATGTGAGAAATAAGAGATGAACTTCTATTTGTAAATTGTATCAACCAATTTATAGTTGCTGCTTCGTAATTTTGCACTTGCATGCAAACAAATGAGAAAACAATATTTTACTTTTCTCTTCCAAAAGAACAACAGAATCACAAAGGTTTTGGCTTTGTTTTAATCTAGCAACTGTTCCTGAGAATTTCCATCACTTTTACACAAATGTGAGTGCTTTCCATGCATTGTTGCACATCAGCCACATTTTCCAGTCTTTCTCCAATAAATTTGTACAGAAGACCACAGCAGGAAATTCTACACGCCCCATTGGGCTAGCAATCATTAAATATACAACATCCTAATGAAAAGCAGTTTACAGTACCAGCAAAGACCTTTTCACACACTGACAACCAGTTTCTCAGCTCTTGAAAACCACATAAAAAGGCTTCCAGCTGCCATGCAATATTTGCAACCAAACATAAACTAATCCTTGGCAAATGTCTTTGCAAAAAATAACTACAGAGAATAATACAGTGGTTAAAATGGAGTCACACCAACAGGAAAAACAAATATTAAAACAATGCTTTCTAGTCCCCTTTCCCATTTCAAATTGATATGATTCAGTCTTCCACATCATTCTCCCACCTGTGCAAACTTTGCAGCAATATATCAATTTCCAATCCTTCAGCACAGATAAATATGACAACAACTGTCCTGAGCAGAGCCAAATCCCACATATCTCAACATTCAATAGTACACAAGCCCCCATTTAGTTCAGCAGAAGCCTAGTGCAGGCTGACATAGTAGTATTTTCACATTCAGCTAAGTTTTTCATAAAAATATTATCAACTGCTGAGTGAAACTCATTTCAAAAACCCTACCAAGACACGAGAGTACAGATTCCCAAGGGTCTTGCCTTCCTTCACCCTTGGCCACATGTGGGCCAGTGACAGACCTCAGGGTAGCAGGACCATGGTATGATCTGGAATTTAGAGATACAGAGTAGAAGCCTTTCAAAAGTGCTTGCATTTCATTCTTTTTTGACTACAAGGAATTAGGCAATGGTAATAACCCCCTCCAATACAGCTAGAGGAGCAGGTGAGAACTGCACCTAGAGGGGGAATGCCAAGGGGCAACCAAGGCCAGTGAACTTCAGTGGGAAGTATTTGGGGTCATTATGGGCTGTGCATCAGCAGGATAGTAGAGGCCATGGTTGGCAATGCACCAAGGTCCATATCACACCTGGCAAGACTAAAAAAAAAGAGACAGATTATTTGAATCAGCATCAAAGGCTTTATGACAAACACACACCCCCGCATCCAAATCCTACCCAAAAAGTGTATTAGCCTTTGGGAAGGAAACTTCACATGATATGTGTGGAACAAGTCCTTGTGGGACCTAGACTATCTTGCTGTATTCTCAGTAAGAAGTAATGCTCCCAGCCAAAGCTTGTATTCCCAGACAGCAAACTGCAACTTTCTGAGAGAAGATGGTAAGTTTGCAGCAGTGTGATATGACTTAATACAGAGCCAAAGGGGATGGTACACATCTGACCTATTTTAAAACACAAAGTGTGGAAACAACTCTCAGCAAGAAAATGTGAGCTTTACTTTCAAGTGCAGATAGGCCACAGTAGCCCAATTATTTACCACCCAATATGCTGAGTCTCTCAGCTTCCAGCATTGTTACAGAATCTCAGAAATATTCATGCTTCTAATTACTAGATGATGTTCCTAATACCCTTCTCACTGATGCTTTTTTTTTTTTTCCTGGTCATCAGCAAGCTCAAACTACGGATCTCATTAACTGACCCCATCTAATGCAGCAGTGTTTCTGTTTAGATTATGTAACATTATCTTATTTACTTTGGAAATTAATAATGTATTCCTTAAGCATAAATTAGTTTTGATCAGAAAATGTAATGTTCAAAAGAATCAACAAAGGGACAAATGTGTGTTTAATTCTATTTTAATTATGTTTTTCCAAAAAAAAAAAAAAAAAAAAAAAAAAGACTTTTCCTGCTATCTCCATCATAACAAGAAAAAATGTCACTAATGCAGAAATCATACCTTGCAAAGGTACAAAAATTATTTCCCTATTTCTTCTAGCCTTCCCCCAAAAACTCCACATAAAATAAAAAAACCCCACACAAAAACCCACACCCAAATAGAGGCTCCTTTTAATCTTTCGATCAAAAACATCTCTTTTTTCCATGTTGTATTTTTAAACATAAAGAAAAAAATGTTACACGGTGCTTTAGTAACTTGCACCTTAAAAAAAAAAAGAAAAAACAACAACAAAACAATATGTTTTCTTTTCTCTCTCATGAAAGAACTTGTGCAAGAATCCCCTTTCAGCATTGCTGCTAAGCTTATTGGCCTGCTTGTAAAAAAAAAAAATTAAAAAAAAAAAAAAATTAAAATGAAGGCAAAATAAAAGCCCAGATGTCTAAAACCAGCACTGCCTAAGGTAGCAAAAGCCAGCCAGGAGCCTGCCTCCAGTGATATCTATGAAGATGTCCTTTCACTAAAAGAAAATGTTTGCTTGCTCTCATCACTGGTTTTAATAAGATTCATTGGCTGAGACAGCTGCTCATGCAGAGCAGTGATGATCCCCTCAGACTTTCTTTGACCTTCAGGGAATTATAAAAGGAGGAACTGATTTCAGTTCCTTGAAAGGAAGAGGGAGAAAGGCAAACCCCCTCTCAAGAGGTAAATACTTCAACAGAAAGAGCTCTGATATTATAAAAGAAATCCTAACAGCAGGGAAGAAGGCATCAAATCAATAGCTGTCATTTTAAATATTTCCCACAAAGGAGGAAATATGCTTTAGTGCAATGAGATATCCAGCAGTAGATTTCTATGTAGCAAGCTCAAGAATTAATCTCTGCGTTCAACCCTGCACTACTACAGCTGAGTCAGCACCATTCTTTTAAATGACCTGATTCTGTAATCCCATTATTAATATCATGAAAATTACTTTCCTCTTTGCTGCTTTGTGCTATCAATGTAAAGCCACACAACCAAAATGCATTAGCCCTCACAGGTCTCCTCTAGGATTATTTGCATCAATACAAACTGAATTAATCATGGGGACATTTGAATAATCACCACTCACATGCTAGTGCCAAGCTATGCCAGGAGCTGTGGTTTACTTCTGTAAAATGCTGCATTTTATTTGTGTTATTGTCATCTGAACCATGCATATTTTATCATTCTTTATCAGGATGAGATCTTACAATCTACATTGTTATTCTTTTCTTGTTTCTTGGCATATTAGATACACAGTCTGCTTTGTTTCCTAATCTCCAAGCCTAAAGTTTTAAGTGGCCCATGCTTAATTTTATGCATCTGAAGGGAGGAATTTATCACATTAAATAAACATAAGAAATACTGACATCATGGAGACCCCCTTTATTTTTTTGCGAGACATTGACTCCACCTGATAGTAGTGGTTTATACAGCTACAGCTTTGAACAGCAAAGAGGAGAGAGTCTACTAGGTTAGCAGAGGTTTGCTCTTGATAGCAAAGTTTAACACTTCTTTTCTGAGCAATGCTGTAATTCAAGTGGGCTGCAAATGTGAAGAGTAAAGTGCTTTAGTAAATAAAAAAAAAATAATAAATTATAAAATTGACCAGTTCTTATCCAAAAGAGTCAGTAGCCAGTGGATTCAAAGCAATTTGTGGAGACTGTTTAGCAGCCCAAACTATAAGACTTCAGCATTTGTAGCAACATCACAGAATCTCCCAGAATTTTAGGAGTTGGAAGGGACCTCGAAAGACCATCTAGTCCAACCTTCCTGACAGAGCAGGGTCCCCCAGAGCACATCACACAGGAACACGTCCAGGAGGGTTTTGAATGTCTTCAGAGAGGGAGACTCCACAACCTCTCTGGGCAGCCTGTTCCAGTGCTCTGTCACTCTCACAGTGAAAAAGGTTATCCTCATGTTTACATGGAACCTCCTATGCTCCAGTTTGCACCCATTACCCCTTGCCCTATCACTGGACATCACTGAAAAAAGCCTGGCTCTGTCCTCCAGACACTCACCCTTAACATATTTGTAAACATTGATGAGGTCCCTTCAGTCTCCTCCAAGCTAAAGAGACCCAGCTCCCTCAGCCCTTCCTCATAAGAGAGTTGTTCCACTCCTTTAATCATCTTTTTGGCTCTGCCCTGGACTCTTTCAAGCAGTTCCTTGTCTTTCTTGAACTGAGGGGCCCAGAACTGGATGTATGACGAAGCATTTTAAATGCAAAAGGGTCTTGGATAACCAGGGACAGAAATGTGACAGGAGTGCTGTGAAGTTAGTCAGCACATTTCTCCTGAAAAATTAATTTAAATAATTAAATGTTTCATTAAATGAAAGCAACCTAAATTCTCACAAGACAAAGGACATATTAGGATTTCATCAAAAGTTGTGATATACTGCTGTAAAATATTACATCTGCCCCCAAAATTATGTATAAATACACATGAAAGAGATGCAACAGGGACAACAATGATAACAAGTGGTCTTACACACAGAAGAAGGAGTCAAACGAGTGACTTATACTGAAAATGGTCACAGAAAAATACATTTACACCACACTGTTGAACATGGTAGAAGCATATTTTTGGCTATGAGGGAAAGCTATAATTATCAAGGAGAATTCAGAATAACTGGAGTGCTGCACAGCTGCCACAGGCTCTGGAGGAAGGCCGGGGGTAGTACTCAATGTCCCAACAGTCATTCCCACCACCTCTGAGTCCTCCCAACTTCCAGGCAGCCTGTAGCAGTGGTATTGGAATATAAGCACCTTTCCCAGAAACACGAAATGTCACAATGCGAACAACTTCTAAGTAAAACTATGGAAAAAATAAAGCAATTGCCATACCAGAAACAATAATAAAAGTAAATTTAAAAAAAAAAAACCAAAAACATACTGCAAAAGCAAAAAGTGATAATACATTAAAAACATTCAACCAAAACAAACATTGACTTTCAGTGGAGTAAATATATCAATCTCTGCCTGAAAGGGAGCAAGGCCAATTGTTTATGCAGGGCAAGGCCTTTCATGGAAGTACAACAGCCAATTTACAAAAACATTTGACTGGGCTATTTCCTCATTAATTTTCTTCTGAAGTGTTTTGGTTTTTTTTTCTTCTTGCTCTGTGGAAAATAATGCTTCACAAAAGTCCACACAGGAAAAAAAAACCACAACTATTTAATCTGACTCTGTTACTGTACAGCTCCAGTTACCATAACAACTTGCTGTAGCTGTTCTCATAATAGGCTTAGGGTAGCCTGTCCTCAAAACTACTTTGTGACTGGAGCTACTGTTAGTACACATCCACGCGGCTTCTCTGTTGCCAAGAGTCACATTTACTTCATTTTAAGTGTAAAGATAATTCAAAATATTTTGAAATTTCATGGCTAGAAAAGTCAGACTACAGGAAATGCTAGTAATCACACTTATCAATGTGGCACTGGATTCATCACTTTAAACAGAAAAAAATAAAAATAAAAATCAGCATTTACCATACCTCATCAGCTCATCAAATGCTTCATTATTTCATTGTGCTTATAACAGGAAATAGACAGTATTGCAAATATGTATGTGCATTTGTAGCTGTATTTTCAGCCATCTCACTAGTTCATTTACACCAAGTCTGTAGTTCTTTCATTTCTATATTTTAAAATTGAAAGTTATTTAAGCCTGCACTATATAACAACTCTTTGTCAGGAATCTTTTACTCCTGTTCTTTGAGAAAATATGTACTGCAGCTGTGGAGAATGGTCATGAAATCTGCCAAAATCCTGTGCGTAAGTTGGAAACCCAGTGCTCAGTTTGGGGGTCAAATTTTTTTGGGAGCTTCATATCATAATACAGACATTTAATATTAAACTACATTAAAGAATATCAGTTTCCCTCATGCTGCTTTTGGTAGGAAGTGTTTGTACAAAAGCTAAGATGGAGCCTGATGTCTAAGTATGCGGTTTGAATGGAGAATCTTCAAAATACCTTTCAGATTTTTTGTATTCTAATAATTTTTTAATAAAATAATGCTGCCTTTTCAAGACAAATGCAAACCTAAATACAGACAGCTCTAAGGTTTTTTTCTCCGCAGAAAGTCTTAAAATCTTTCTTAAGCAGGTCAAGAAGAGGAACTTTGCCCCTACAGCTGATGGTCAAGTTTCATCCACATTGCCAACAACATGTTCTTCCTCAGGCTTGGCCTCTCGAAGCAGGGTATGCTCCAATTATGTGTCCAGTTTTGGTGCAGCAAGACTAAGAAACCCTTACCAATAACAGGCATCTCCACATTTGATACAAGACCGAATAGAATCTCAAAGTAGCAGAGGACTGGTGCTCTCTCTAATTTTGCAGGATAAATATCACAAGATCTGCATGAAAGTCTCTGCCCTGGATGGTACTTACTTCCTCATACAAAGGTGAGTGCTCTCAAACACTCACCAACATGTATGTGGGCACCAGTATGAAGCTGGGCGGTGGTCCTGACTTACGGAGATGTAAAATCCCCACAGTTCCACTGGTTTTCTATGCAATTTTCTGTGCTCTCTGTGAGATATATTAGCCACCTTGTCAACTGAAATAACAAAATTAGAGTCCATTTGCAGTTTTTTATTAATTTCTTTGTTTCCTTTTTAGAGGCATTTCCCAATCTAAATCCTTCCCCAGTGAAGTTTATTTCTATCTAAATCATCTGTATCTGAAAAGTTCTTTGAGCGCTTTAGATCTGGGGTGGGTTATTTTATGAAACTTGATGTTTGAAGCATTCCTAAATCAAATTAAACAACATAATGTATTTGGACTTAAGTTGATGTGTAAAGACCATTATTATCTAGTTAGCAATCTCAATTGTAAGTCTTTTAAAAAGATAAATAAGGAAAAAATTCTGCAGTGCAACAGTCAACACATACAAGTCATTAGCTAGTACAGTAACTTCCCTTAGCCATGGATAGAATTTTGTCTTTTAAATTCTCAAGTGTGGAAGAGCTGCAAGAATTTTTGCATGCAGGCATCCTAAGTAGTTCTAGTATAATTGATTAGAGTTTCCTAAGCAGAAGTGGCAGGCTTGCAAACACTACTTAGCTGATGTCAGCTCAGCTCTGACAGCAGTGAAGTCCCTACTGTAAACTTACAAAGGACGGATAAGTACAATGAGAAGATTTTTATTTCAGATCTGTTAAAATGCTGGAGATTGCATTGTCAAATAAAACCAGTAAAATGGATATGAAAAGCAATTATTTCCAGCTTTAAATATTACAATGAAGAAAAATAAACTAAAACTGTACTTTAAGTCTCCTTGGAAAAACAGCAGTAACAAATTCTTGGAAATTCATTAATCTGTACAACACAGTCCACCTTAATCACAAATTATTGCAGTTGAGCAAATTGCTCAACATGCACAGCTAAACAGCCTTCTGTTGAGGAAAATGCCATGTAAAAAACAAAGAAGACGTGAAGAAATAACATCAGTAAAAACTGAAGATTACCAGAGCCTTCACAGGTTACTTCCATGGTCAAGTTGATAGGTTTGCACATATACAAATTAATGCCTCATTTCTATTAAGACACAGATATGTGATCCATGGTAATGACTAGCTACTAGGCAGTCCACTTAAATGAGGGAATAAATAGAAACACATTGCAAAAACCAAAGCTGTTGTCCAAGACACTACTCTGTAAGAAACAGCCTGAGCACAACTTGCAGGCAGGGCAAGACTGAACTCCTCAAGACCCTAGTACAAGTGCAGTATCTGGAAAAATAAATGGGAGTTTGTTCTGGTACCAGGAATAGTGGAAGCCCAAAAGAATTTAAGTTAGCAATAATCATAGAAGGTTTGGAAACCCTGCAAACATAGAAAACACTTCTTGTCCAGTAAAGCAAGTCCTCCCCAGAAAAGCCTCAGCGTGGTTAGTCTTTTCAATAGAGCAAGACATTCATATCCTGAGATGCTGTAACAGCTCTACATCTACAAAGACACATTCAAGGATACATGCAAAGTCTGCTGCATTGTCATAACATGAAAAGCAGGTTTGACCAAGTGAGCTCATCCTTTATAGTCTTCTAAACACAGATTTCATGCTGTATGGCTTAACAAGAAGTAGGCTGTTGCACCAATTCATAATACCCTGAGTGGCACCACTTGCAAATTACTTCCAAGGAAATGAACACTTAGGAATTTGTCAGAAATCTGATTAGATGGTGAAATGAATCAGTGTTAGAACTGCAATAGACTTTGATCAGTTTAAAAATGGCTTGTTTGAACATCTGAAATCATTAACAAGGTGCAAATGGGAGTGATATAATATAGTGTTGAAAGCAATTAGATTGGAGTTAATTTTGTAGTGTTTATTGAGTACATTATTTTTATCTGGTTTAGAAACATTATAATACTTGCATAATAGATGTGACATCCATTCTCCTTGGGCATTATAGATATCTTTTCAGTAGTTTTCATACATGTAAAGCAGCAGTAAAAATAGCGTTTGCTCATAACTTGATTTTCCTCTTAGAGAAAGCTGAAGATTTCAGTGGATCAAATACTTACGCTGCTTCCCAAGCTCTTTTGACATTTATCCAAAGATCTACTAAAGCAATCACTGCAGATGGAAGTGAAACCTTAAGACCTAGATCTACAAAGTATTTAGATTGAATTGGTTTAGAAAAATCCAACTACACATATTAAATAGAATGCAGCTTCCTTAGAAAATACCATTAATCTTGTCATTACAGCTCCAGCTTCTCCCAAAATTTAGAGTATTACTTTTAAACTAAAGCCAAGTAAAATGAACATGCTCCAAAGAGATTCTATTCAGAAAATGTAGTGATAAAAGTCCCTGAGTTTTCTGTTTATTATAATTAATTTAATATTTTGTATGTGAAATGTTGATGGTTACCTCCCTGTTCTCTTCCTCGCAGTCTTGCCTCCTTCTCCATTAACAAAGACTTGAAGCTCTTTTATATCATTTTTCTACCAAGAACAACTGGTAAATTCAGCTGTTTAAAGGAGAACCTGAAGAAACAATAAACACAATGGCTGTGGTGATCTGAAAATCAAGCTACATAACTCAATATATTATCTACTGTCAGACAATAGGGTTTTCAAAAACTTGTTCCATCTAAGTATTCTTTCATTAGAGTAGATAACATTAAGAACCTGATCTAAACCATTTCAAACTCAACAGCAGTCTTTCCATTGTTATTAGTGTATTTTGGATCAGATACCTAAACATGAAAGTCTAGACATATAGAATTAAAAAGTGCCACTTAGAAACCAGTAGTAGGAGGCAGAAATGTTGTGGCAGTAAAGGAAGTTACTAAGCTGAAACACCAAGTTCATATAACCAACTTTTTCACCCCATCTCTTCAGTCTTTTGCCTACTCAGGCATTGCTGTGATAGTTATCTCTGTACCATTCCTAGCTTGAAACCTACAGCTCCCTTTAAGAAAACACCAGTTCAGATCGGTAGCACCAGAATACTTCACAGTGGCTCTGGATGGGGATTCATCCCAAGACAGAGGATAATTACGTGTTCCTCAAAGTCTTTTTTCAGGTTCCACAAGCAGATTTTGTTGCTTCTAGGGTAGCACTGACATGGGAATATGCTTTGGCACATTAGCCAGAGTACCCATAGTGTACTAACAGATCAGAGGAAGCTGCATAGAGTAAGTTGTGCTGTTTAATGTTGCAAAAGCTCCTCATCTGCCAGATAATTTATGCCTTCTATTGGAGATAAATCATTAGAACAAACATATTAACTACATACAGAAGCAGTTTCAAATAAATTATTACTTCTGCTCTGATGCCAAGTTTTCACTCGGGAGCTTAAATTTTTGTTATCAGGCAAATCAAAACCTGCTGTTCCCCTTGATAGCACTCCACAGCTATCAAGCTCTTAATTCTCATTCAAAATCCTTCCTAAAGACTCATCTTGCTTAAACATGTGATTGTGGAGGACTCGGTCTGTGAGCTTTTACTAAGCTTCATTCATTCTGCTTTTTCAGTCAGATGTTTTATGAGCCACACAGTAAGCACAGTCCTTGTCATACGTTTTGTAAAGCACACCAATAATCAGTAAAATCAGTAATAAAAGCTTAAGAAACAGAGTCAAGCTAATCAGCAAAAGAGGCTTTCCCATCATCATAGGTATTTCCAGTGTCTTTTGTTATTAGTTTTCCCTCCTGGAGGACATAGCAACATGGAGGGCAGAGCAAAGAAAGACAATCCAGCTCATGAGCTACCTCCGGTTCCCGTGAGGCAGCTGAAAAGAGCAAGATTAAGTAGAATCATCCCAAAACTTTTCAACAAGGAATTATTTTTCAATGTTTAATTTTGCCTGTGCAAAATACAGAATTGTAAAAATTAAAATATTTCTGTAGAAAATTGACCATGTAACAAGAATCACATTTTTGATTCTGCAGATGACCAAATGAAAAATAAACCTACAAGCTTTTTAACACAGATCTGTCTACCCTACATAGTTTCATTGTTTCAGGAAGGGAGGTTTCTAAATTTTATTTTATTTTAAACAATCAGTCCTTCAAGAATGTCAAGTCATTTAAAACAGAGCCAGTAAAAGGAAAAAAAAATAATTCTGCCCTTGTTAGAAAATGCATAATCAAATAAAAGCAAATAACAGTGAATGCAAGATTATTTCAGAGAGAGAGTTAAATAGAGAAAAGCTCCCAGAGGACCTTACTAACAGATGCAGATAGCATATTATGCCATTTTTTTCAAGGAAAACTATTTTCTTTGCTTGTAAATTAAGTTAATGTGTCGATATCAATACTTAGGGATTTGAATAATAAAAGAGATTTCAATTACCAGCACATTTCTATACCTGATGGGATCAAGCCCATTGTATCAGGATGCATCCTGCAGAGTATTATCTACCTACAAGTGATTTCCCTGTTTGTCCACCTCCAATGCTCGCAGGGGCAGGGAAGGGAGGGAAAATTGGGGTGAGTGGCAGCAAAACTGCTTCTGATGGGCCCCAAACTGAATCCCCCCCACAGGCTCCCAATACCATCCATCCACCCAACATGACAGGGCTGAAAGATAAGCAAAATTAAGCCAGTCCTTACAGCAGTCAATTGAAGGTATCTCTAGCACTGATTTGAACAGACAGTGCAGATCAAAGCGATACAACATGTAAACAGCACTCAAGGGACTCAAGTCTGACCCAGTCAAAAAGAGGGAACCAAAATGTTTCCTCACCTGCTGCAGCCTCACAGCTTGCTTGTTTTCTTTTGTTCAACCCCCCATGGGCCTTGCCAGTGGTACCTCCTTGCACTTGGGTAAGGATCCCCTACCCTTTAAATCCATCTCCCTCTCAGCGACTACACAGAGAACTTCCCTGTGCCAGATCCAAGTGATGCTAAACAGACCAGGAGGCCACCTCTACAAGCAAGAAACAGGAAACTTGCATAATTAGTTAATTCAGACCCTGTAATGAATGTTGTTTTATGTTCTGACATTAAAGGATGTAAGAATAATTTAAAACCTGGAAGGCAAATTGACTGTTGATGCAAACAGCTGACTTCAGTGACATTCAGGGAACCAAAATGTTTCCTCACCTGCTGCAGCCTCACAGCTTGCTTGTTTTCTTTTGTTCAACCCCCCATGGGCCTTGCCAGTGGTACCTCCTTGCACTTGGGTAAGGATCCCCTACCCTTTAAATCCATCTCCCTCTCAGCGACTACACAGAGAACTTCCCTGTGCCAGATCCAAGTGATGCTAAACAGACCAGGAGGCTCCTCAGTAGAACAAGGAGCTTTCCCCCCCACCTCTACAAGCAAGAAACAGGAAACTTGCATAATTAGTTAATTCAGACCCTGTAATGAATGTTGTTTTATGTTCTGACATTAAAGGATGTAAGAATAATTTAAAACCTGGAAGGCAAATTGACTGTTGATGCAAACAGCTGACTTCAGTGACATTCATCTTGTTTATGCAAGCAGTGAATTTGGCCTTGCTCAACACCTCTGTCAAATGATGCAGAGCAAACAATATTTGGCTTCATCTCACTCTGTGCAGATCAACTATTTGCACCCAGGACTTTTTTCTTTGCCCGCCAGTTTGAATTTTGCCCCAGCCCAGGCTTTGATGTACCTTTATAACAGCTGCAAAACACATTTCATGCCAAGGAGCAATTTGCAGGCACAGCACTAGACATTTCAGAGCATTGCTAGTTATTCATACAGTATTTTTTTGGCAGCTTTTCGAAATATAATACCATAGAACTGTCATCTCTCACAGTAACAAGTATTTTCATGCATTTGTCTTTTCTGGGAAAAGAATGTATAATTTTTTACCACAACACAGAACACATCCTAGCAACACAGACATTTTAAATCCAGTACTTTGCTTTTAATAGTGCTAATTCTAAAGCAGTCTTAACAAAAGCTATCTTAACATGGGTGTAGAAAACACCTCTTGAAGGTAACAGAGAAGACACAACAAAAAAACCCTAAACCTTACATCCCCCACTGCATGCTTCAGCTGACCTACCTTCCTCCAGGGAAAGAATGTAATGCCTGATAAATCATATGCATGCTGTGAAAGCAAAGGCTCATCTCTCAGTTTCTGCTTTTTCTATACAAAATATACAAATAAGTAATTTTAATTTAGATAATAATTCCACATAAGAAAAGGTTTGTGTTAAGCAGACATAGGTTGTATGCATTTAATTTAAACTCCTAAAACCAGGCTAGGAAGGATGTGAACTTTGTACTTTATGAATGATTTTACCATAAAGATATGGTAAATTATTATTTTTTTTAAACAATATATCTTGCACTCATACTTTACTATCAACAGCACTACCTGGAAAAACCAAAGCTGCTCATAGCTGTTTTCCTCAATGAGGAAGAGTCTCTATCACAGGCTATATTCTGAAATATGAAAGGACAACTTATTCTTAGTTTAGTTGCCTTTTGAGACCCAGATGTATTTCCTACAAAGCCCTCCAAGGACAGGTTCATCACAGAACTATAATTCCATTGACATCCAACTATTAATCCATTTCTACAGGCCAAAAGCCACATAGCATCCATTTCTAACTTTCTATCTTCCCTCAGCTCAGCAGGTACATCACTGTTTTCTTACTTTTCATTTCACATCACAGGCAAACATAGTCATCACCCTGAGTTATGTTTTCAATGTAGAAAAACATCCAAATCTCATGTTCTGGAAGGCGCCCGCATCTACTCACCAACCCCTCCTTCCATCCTCCCCTCTGCCCCATTCACCTTGTCAAAAAATCATCTCATCAAACTTAGAGGCAACTTGATATTCTGGCTTTCAGGGAAGTACCCATTCATCCCTGGGGGCTGGACTGGAGGCACATCCAGGAGAACCTCCTGAAAAGACTAGTTTCACCTCCTGCAGCAAGTTTCAGCTCTCCAGCACAGGTTCCCTCTGTCCCAGAAGGTTGGGCAGCCCTGCCTGTCCAGAAAGGGATGACCTTCTCCCATCTGCTCCAGGCTGAGAACCTCTTTGGGAAACAGAAAAGTATAACCACTGCCAATTCACCACTCTGCTCCTGGCCCTTCATGCATCTTCCCCAGCTGCCAAGCAATTTGATATTCAGCTGGCAGCAGTCTTGTTCTCTCAGAGAAAGTAAACTAATTGCCTTCATTATTGCTGTTGTTTTTCATCCCCATTTGTGGTTTGTGTCACTTGGCCCTTTTGATCATTCATCTTAAATACATAAACTTCAATCCATTTATATTTACCAGTGTTGTATTCTCCAAGGTTGTTACTCTCCAGAAAGTAAAATTTCTTGTATTTTGATTGTATTTGGATAAGTAAGGAGTCAGTGTCTGCCTTTGAACCTTATTTACTTTTCACCTCCCTCCACATATCAAAAAAATACAGATGCAAAGTGTAAGACAATCTTACAGGATATCAGTACTACAGTAACATACAGAGAAATTAAACACTATCAGCTAGCAAATCAATAGCAAAGTCAGAAAAACATCCAACCTCTTGATCTAAATCCTAGACAATCCCAAAAACATACTTTACTTCTAACATCATCTTGCTTTCATTTACGACATACTTCTCATTTCAGTTGCTTGAAATACTCCCAACAGTGAAAGAAAAAATGCACTATGAGCTCTCCTTTATTTTCCTGCTTTAAATTAAAAAGAAGAACCTAGCATCTTCCATAAATCCTATATTTCAAAATTTAGATTTGATTTTAAATGGATAGATGAAATGGAGAGCAGAAAGTGTGGACTTTTTTGTTTAAAATCAAGCAATTTTTATTAAAACATGGAAGAAAAATCTCTACAAGGTTTTCTCAACTGTAGCCTGCTAAAGATAAATAAAAAATGCAAACATTTTACTCTAATTTGATGTACAGAATAATAACTATACTAATACACAGAAGCAATAATCAAAACCCAAAGATACAGTTTTCAGGATCTTCTAATAAGTTGTCATTTAAGACAGCAAAAATACAACCAGCAAGACAGGTGGATCCAGTCTCTTCTCTCATATTAAAGACAATTTCTCTGTCATACCAGAAACATTCATTATATTTGGAGCAGTGAAACAATGAAAACATCATCACAGTGTAATTGGCCTGGGGGATGCTGGCATTAGAGCAGTCAGTTCTTTCAGTCAGAGGCAGATTGTAGCTCATTCCTCCAGTGATCCTCACCCAGAAACAGCTCTGCAGCTGAGAACTCCTATACCTTTGTTCTAGCTATTAGTCTATCCCATCAGACTTAGATACCCTAAAACACAGTAAGCAAGCTCAAAACGAGCAGTCACTCATCCCTCCTGGATTCCACTCCGGCTTGTAACAAATTGCAGTTTTTATAAGCAATTACAATTACATCATTTTGTGATGAAACTTCTATTGAGAGGCACCATAGGAACAAAACCAGCAGCATAATTCAATTTTTTTTCTCACTAAAGATACAGGGTTGATCAGTATTTTTCAAATCAAGGCCTTCTGCCCTTGTGTTTTGTAAAAGACAGAGGACATTTTTCTAACCTCATTAAGTTCATAACAAAGACAGAAGGAATACTGTCTTCAGCTTTCAAAAGATGACATATGGTGTGTTCCACAGGATTGTCAGAACTAATCTCTGAAATCTTCACCTTAAATTGGCTGACAACTGTGCTAAGCTAAATTTATTTTTGAATTAACCCTTAGGAATACAAGCCCTTTCCAGATTGCCAGCAAATAGTAAAACTAGTAACCTTTACAATTTAATTTTGTTGTTCACCTGAAAGCCTCAAGGCAGTATACATGTGCCAATCTTCACAACATCCAGTAGGAGATATATTAAAGCCATTTAAATGATACAAACATAGAGTTACACATAGAATAAATTAGATGGCAAGATAAGATTGCAATTCAAGGACAAAGCTACCGAGCTGATTTCCCAAGTCCTAGCTCATAGCTACAGACTAAAAGAATTGTTTCTTAAACATTTGCCATATCCACCACAATATCCTCTTCAGCCAGCTTGAAAACTTCTGAAAACCACCATTTTCACATTCACATTAAACTATCAACACATAGCACTCACTCCAGTCTTGTTGGAAGCTGTTCTAGTTGGGAACAGAGAGATACTAATTCTAGCACATACATTCATGTATGTCAAGAATCTGATGAAACCTAGAAGACCTCTGCTTCACTAGAGAATCAAATTGCTATGGTCCTGAGCAAGGTCCTTAAAGTGAGATGCTCGAAAATACTAAGTAACTTGTCTTCCTTGCCCACTGCCCCTCCAAATCTATAAATGGATAAACCATCGTGCTACACTTCATAGATTCTATGAGGAAAGCTGATAAATACTAAGATATTAAGTTATTACAGCCAGCAATCCTGTAGACAGGACTTCAGTAAAAGGAAAGTTTTCCCGTTAAGTCCAGACTCACCTGGTAAAACTTCTCCTTCCATCATTTCAGATGGTCTCTTCTAGTTTTTACTAAAGGTTGTTTCCAGCATTACACTGTGCAGAATGTGAGGCTATCTAAAAAGATCAATAAGATCAGTGAACACTAACAAAATCAGTTTTAACAACATGTCCAGACTTATATTTCTCAGAAACTAGACAATGGAGGCATTCTTTGGCTTAGTAGCAGAGAAAAGGAAAGCTTACATCTCTAGAAATCATTTCTCTTTGATCATTTCATGATCAGAAACAGCAGCTCCCCTCAACTCTATCTGGAGAAGTTGCCTTAACCCTTCCTAGATCTTCACACTAAGGCATATTGCAACTTACTGCTGTTCCAAGGTGTAGTATTTTTCTCATAAAACATTCCACTGGAAGGAAAGAAAAGCCTTTTTACAAGTGAGGATTTTCTCTTGTCCCCAGGATATTATTGTCCCCTCAACAGTAAACTAGAGATTCCTACACACTGTTATCTCTAAACCTAGCTCCTCACACCTTCTTCCTGCAGTGCCATAAACAGCCACAACCCACACTTATTTTTGATCTGTGTGTTCACTGTGCTTGACAGTGTTATAAATCAGAGCCCATCTAAGCATGGCTTTTTTCTTTATCTGACTAGTGTTTATTATGGCTAACAAATATTTGCCTCTGCATTCTCCCCAAGATGTAAATTCAATCATGATAAATAAAGATAATTTCAGAGATAATCTCAGATTTGATAAAAAGTATAGGCAAAAAGTATAGGCATTAATTTAATGAACAAAAAAAATAAATCTTCAACTGGTGTTGTGGTATTGTTCAGGCAAGAACATCAACTTACACACAGTCTTTGGGAGACATCACTCAGATTCTCCATGAATAAAGCCTTCAGAGCTGCAGACTCTGTCATGCACCAAAAATTAGGCTTGCAAGCTTCTCTAGGAAGAGAGGAAGAAACAAAGAAAACATTCAAGTCCCTTTTATATCACATACACGTAATAAACAAGTGATGGAGCAAAAATAACACCAGTAGGAACTCTTCATCTAGCAGCTCATCACTTCCATTGGAACTGCTAAAGCAAAGACTGTGTGTCAGCTTCTTATTGATTGCAGATGGAAATCAGTTAACCATTTTCCCCTCACAAAGATTCTCGCCACAAAACTGCAAGCATCTTTGTGATAGGAAAGTTACTTGCTCAACAAAAGAAAAGAAAGCTTTATTTTCAACAGTCTTGAAAATTAGGCCACTAATTCCACAGAGCTGCAGCCTATATTCAAAACTTGCTGCATTCAAAGGAATTAGGAATGTCTATCTACTGTGCAAAATTATACCTGTTGATTTTATGGTTTGTGTTTTTTTCTCTTTTTTTTGCAGCTGTACAGTCATAATAGCATAGGTACATCTAGATCTTTGTAAAAATTATTTCAATTATTCCCTAAAAATTAATTGTGAGCTTATGCAGTAGGCTGCCACCAGTTCAGTATCTATAGACTTCCTTTACAGAGCTCTGCAGAGGCATTATCGAAAGAAATGCAGACATTATTGCTGAAATTCACAGCTTCAGAATAGATCAAGTGTTCCACTTGAGAATAGTGTCAGGTTGTAAGATCAGACAGGCACAGTTGACCTATAATTAATACCATTGCAGTGAAAAGTGTTGCAAAATATTAATCTACATGTAAAGTAATACATAATCTAAATAATTCTCTCCTGCAATGACAATGGTTTCCAGTTAGACCTCACATACTGCAAAAGCTTATGCCTGTACCAAAATATGTATGAGCACTTTTATGCTAAGTCAACACTACAACACTGTATCGGCAAAGCATTTGGGAGCCATCTGGCTCTAGGTTTTCAAACACCTTTTAATCCAAGCTTGTATTACACCAGCTGTATTAGCGAAAGTGTTTTCCTTTCAAACCAAAGTCTTGAACTTCCAGGGCAAAAAAAACTTTCTACGGCATGTTGTCATTTCCAAACAAAGGCAGAAATGGTCCTTTCTGTAGAAGATTCCTAAGCAAAGCAGTAAAACACGAAGGCAGGGGAAACAGTTACTTCGGTAAGATGATGTCTACTAGGTGAAGCTATGCAACTGGCCACAGTTTAAGTGTCCCAAGGTGTGTTCAGGACAGACTTCAAAGAGTACGAAGAGCATTAAGATACTCTTTCAACAACAGATACAGGCTCTAGTTTACACAATCTTTCCCACTGGTTTCAGCAATCCAAGTGGTTTTACATTGCAAGTTGTCTATCCACACCATGATAGGCTCAGATTCCCGAAATGTGTCCAGCCTTGTCTCTTTAGGAAGGGGAGCAGCTCTGCAAATCAACAGTACACTCTTGTACAAGTATAACTGCTGGAAACAGAGAAAGCCCAGCACAAGGGGACACCCTCTCCCCTCCTTCACATTTCCACAGTTCCATGTTTTAGCAGAAGGTTCATCTTCATGACCATAACATATTTAGAATTCTCCTTGATGACTGCAGAAGAACAGGAGCTCACAAACACCTGTCACCTTCTCTTGACCTTCGATTTGGTGAAACTTTAACTAAATCCTTTCATTTAAATAATCATGACATCAACATGAATACTTGCCACCATGACGTTTATACTCCTCCCGTTTCCTCACCAGGTCTATTTAACTTATAGCATCTCTGAGATGAAGACTAATTATTGCTTTGTGTTTGCTCTCCAATATGATTGAGCCCTACTTATCAGCATTTAAGATAATAATTGCATACTTGTATGAATTTCCATAGAGACAATTCAGGCACAACTACTTTTCTTCACTGCATGAAGAAGAATCTCATTTTACTTCACTGTTATTTGGAAAATAAGATACAGCATTGAGGACAATAGGAATTAGAAAAAAAAATAAAAATATATCTCTCTTGGTACACATACTAAGTCCCTGTGTAAAAACTTCAGGACCTAGAAACAAATTTTACTGCCTAAGTCTGTTCTTATCTGAACAACTCTCTAGTGAAGGCAGAAAACAATTCAGCAAAGCTCATGAAGTAGTCAGCCTTAAATTTTTTGTTGAAGATGACATTCATAGAATCACAGAATCATCAAATCACTTAAGTTGGAAAAAACCTTTAAGATCATCAAGTCCAACCATTAATCCTACTCTCTACCAAGTCCAGCACTAAGTCACATTCCCAAGCACCACATCTACAAGACTTTTAAACACATCCAGGCATGGTGATTCAACCACCTCCCTGGGCAGCCTGTTCCAATGTCTGACAACCCTTTCAGTGAAAAAGTTTTTCCTAATGTCTACTCTAAATCTATCCACACCATGATAGGCTCAGATTCCCGAAATGTGTCCAGCCTTGTCTCTTTAGGAAGGGGAGCAGCTCTGCAAATCAACAGTACACTCTTGTACAAGTATAACTGCTGGAAACAGAGAAAGCCCAGCACAAGGGGACACCCTCTCCCCTCCTTCACATTTCCACAGTTCCATGTTTTAGCAGAAGGTTCATCTTCATGACCATAACATATTTAGAATTCTCCTTGATGACTGCAGAAGAACAGGAGCTCACAAACACCTGTCACCTTCTCTTGACCTTCGATTTGGTGAAACTTTAACTAAATCCTTTCATTTAAATAATCATGACATCAACATGAATACTTGCCACCATGACGTTTATACTCCTCCCGTTTCCTCACCAGGTCTATTTAACTTATAGCATCTCTGAGATGAAGACTAATTATTGCTTTGTGTTTGCTCTCCAATATGATTGAGCCCTACTTATCAGCATTTAAGATAATAATTGCATACTTGTATGAATTTCCATAGAGACAATTCAGGCACAACTACTTTTCTTCACTGCATGAAGAAGAATCTCATTTTACTTCACTGTTATTTGGAAAATAAGATACAGCATTGAGGACAATAGGAATTAGAAAAAAAAATAAAAATATATCTCTCTTGGTACACATACTAAGTCCCTGTGTAAAAACTTCAGGACCTAGAAACAAATTTTACTGCCTAAGTCTGTTCTTATCTGAACAACTCTCTAGTGAAGGCAGAAAACAATTCAGCAAAGCTCATGAAGTAGTCAGCCTTAAATTTTTTGTTGAAGATGACATTCATAGAATCACAGAATCATCAAATCACTTAAGTTGGAAAAAACCTTTAAGATCATCAAGTCCAACCATTAATCCTACTCTCTACCAAGTCCAGCACTAAGTCACATTCCCAAGCACCACATCTACAAGACTTTTAAACACATCCAGGCATGGTGATTCAACCACCTCCCTGGGCAGCCTGTTCCAATGTCTGACAACCCTTTCAGTGAAAAAGTTTTTCCTAATGTCTACTCTAAATCTCCCCTGGTGCAGCTTGAGGCCATTTCCTCTCTCTTCTATCACCAGTTACTTGTGAGAAGAGACCAGCACCTGCCTCTTTACAACAGAGGGTGATGAGGTCTCCCCTCAGCATCCTTTTCTTCAGGCTAAATAGCCCTCAGCTGTTCCTCAAGACCCTTCACCAGCTTTGATGCCCTTCTTTGAACAAACTCCAGCACTTCAATGTACTTCCTGTATGGAGGTGCCCAAAACTGGACATAGTATTCATGGTGTGGCCTCACCCATGCCAAGTACAGAGGGACGATCACCTCCCTCTGGTCCTTTTGGTCACACTATCTCTAACACAGGCCAGGATGTCATTGGCCTTCTTGGCCACCTGGGCACACTGCTGGCTCATATTCAGCCACCTATCAGTCCCAATTGCTATTTTCCAGTATTTGGAGTTGAACTAGCTTAACTTTTGCAATACGTAGGCTTCATTGAACCTAAACTAGAAATTACATCTGGTCTGGCCTCAAGTATCACAAACACAATCAAGTCCCCAATGTTTTTCTAGGGGAGCATATTTTTGAGGGAAAAAGAAGAAGTTAGTTGCTCCTTTTTCACCCAATACTTCATAAGAATGGTAGCATATATTAAAAGGACACAAGTTTTCCAAAGAGTTGATGGCAGAAGCATTTCAACATTCATGCATGTTTCAAATTCATTCCTAGTATCATCACAACTAATCATTTGTTGTGCTTTTCATCAGACTATGAAGAGCAGGGTTAGTTTTGGGTTTTTCTGAAGCAAAGAACCTGAGAAACAGTGGATATTTTGATCTATCTAAATACAAGACTACACAAAATGATGATGAGACAGTTAAGATGATATAGGTGATTAAATTAATCTGCCTCAACACTCCAGAAGGAAGGAAAGCTGGGCTATCAGAATCTGCTGTAATTGTTTAATGTGGATGAAAACTAACATTTCAAAATTGACCACATAACTCACAATTAGTATGTGAGTGTTTATGTGCAATACCTAGATAAGACAGGTTATTTTGATATATTTTGAAGATCCAAAATCTATTTTTTGCAGCAATTGTTTAGAGATGGTGTTTAAACTATAGTCTAGGATCTTAGAAACGCCAGCTGAGAATTTGAATGGCTTAATATATTTTTGTACTAAACACGCCAGTATTTTCAGAGAACAGGAGAATGTTTGCTTAATTTCCTGAGATGTTATAGAGTAAGATATTAAAATTGCATGGGAAATCATAACTGTACCTTCTTATGTGCATTAGTAATGTTATAATATGACAGGTCCTGAACATACTACATGCTTTTCTGCCAACTTAGTTTTCAGTTTATGAAACTTCTTATAGAATTTAGTTAACTCTAGGAATAATTCCATAATGACAGCACAAATGTGACAGATAAGAGGCAGCAAAGGGAGATGCACCGTAGGCCAGCCTCCCATCCTTACTTCTCAGGAGTACTGTTTGCCCATGATACCCTCCAACATTGCTCACAGCCAGAGGAAATTAAAAAGCTGAATTTAAGCTGAAGGGAAGAACAAAGTATAAGCACATGATTCGTTCAACATCACTACCCCCAGGCCAGTGATGTTGGGGAACATTGCCACAGGCAGTGTTTAATGCTGCCTTTAATATGCTTAGCATAAGCCCCCCCTTTATTTTTTTTAAGTTGGCTATACTGAGTGAGGAATTTTTTTCATTAAAAATAATGGAGCACAGTCTCCCGAACTCCAAAGAATCTTTCAAAACAATGAGGAGTAGTTGCAGTGGCAGTCTCTGCCACTAACACTTTTCTAACGCTTTTCTAACACAATGAAATAAGATAACTCAGGTGTTACCGGAAAATGACATTGGCTGCAGTATTGTGCTCTGTCCACAGGCTGATGTGATCCTCAGAAGGGTGCTGTTGAAGATCTTCAGGCAAATTTGTTTCCCCATTAAGAGGCACATAACTAAATACCACTCAAATTAAGCCAAAACAAGAAGTTTTTTATTCTCTCCACTGTTAAACAAGCTAATTTTGAGGTATCACATGGATTAGGAGAGTACATGAAAGTCTGGCTGGGTACAGCACTGGAGTTGTCTTTGTAGACAAGCTAGATTCCTTCTTACAGATAATTTTAAAAATAAAATCTTTCTCAATTAGACAATACAGCTTAATTGCATAAAAATAATATGTCTAATACTAAGCAAAAGAGAAAAAAAACAAAAACATCTCAGCAAATTTTAGGAAGGTTTCAGTGTGTAAAGCAGAAAATAGATTTCTTTGTTCCCTCCTTCTCCCCGCACCAGTGTGTTTACACTCTTGGCACAGTGTGACAGAGCTGTACCTTAAAACAATGAATATGATATTATTTAGGGTCTAGGCAATATCTCCATTGTATGGGAGAAGGACAGGCAATGCTAGCAGAACAACTGTCCAATTCTCAGGAGTGCCTTAGGTGAAGAAAAGACTTGTCATGTTGCCAGTGGCTGCAGGAGAAACAGCAAACCCTCTCCTTCAAAACAAAAAGAGTTAATGTCCCATAAACAGCACATTTTAAGGGCAAAACTATAAGGTAACTCTAGCTAGGGACACATTTTTGGTAATTCAACAATAATTAAATGTTACAATTAATATAGAAGCAATGTAACAGCATGTATCCAACTCCACTGAAACACCCTTTAATTCTACAATATTTATCTTCATTCTGAGTAACTCTCATTAATGCATGGAGGGTCAGCATTTACTTCATCTTCAGCACTTACTGTATTGTAATATTTCCTTTTAATAACTGGATTTAAGATGCAGCATAGACTATATATCTTTCCTCAGATAATATTTTGAGAACCACTCAACTTTAAATTATTTTTATGCCTGTCAGCTGGTAGTGGAACTTGCTTCAAAGGCTCTTAGTAGGTGTAAATCATCAGACCTGCAAATTGTTATACTGCATGTCATAAAGTACTCTTATGCAATCACAGATTTTGCACACTTCTCTCTTCTCTGCAGGTCATAACAGGTTACAACCTTCTCCTGTTCTTCTTTAAAAGGCCTGTTCCTCCTTAAAAATACATTTTTCATGGAGAAAAGCCTCAAACTGAGAATAAACTCTGACAACGGACTTCTCTCTTTAGATTAAAGGGCAAAATATTTGAGCAAAGGCTTTTTACTCAGTTGTCTGCAAGTTTTCTCAGCGGAAAAACAGCAGCCCCGGTGGGCAACTGGCTCTAGCTTCTAGAAGCATCCCTGGCCAGGCTGTGGCTCAAGGGGCTCCGCAGCAGCGCAGCCGCTCCCCAAGGCAGGCAGACGTGACCAGAGCACCTTGGCTTCAAGTAGCAAGGCAAATAGTTGCAATCCCTGTGTTTGAGTAGTGAAACCCTGAAACAATATTGATAAATGAAAATGAGGGGAAGGAGCATTGATAGAGAGAAAGGTCAAAGCATGCAAACTGACGTCTCGGAGAGCACCAAAGAATTTTTCTTAACACCCTGTTAAGAAGGGCAGGAGGGATACTGATCCTGTTTGCAGCTCATGTAAATAAAACTGCATACAACCCTCCGTAAAGCAGTGGGTGTAAAGGTTTCTCTTATGCTTTCTCTAGGATAAAATGCAAAGTCAAAAACCTGTTGTAAGATAGCTTCATTAACATTAAAAAGATGTAAAAGCGTGACATTCTTCCAGCACAGAGAGCAGCTACAAAGGTAGCAACCCTCACCTCCTGAACATCATTTTATGTTACTTGATAACAAACCCCTGTGGAAAACACATTAAACAATATTACATAGAGCTTCCCACTTCACATAGAACAGAATCTCCTCATAGTGACTAGAACAAGCAAGAAGAAAAATGATGTTGCAAAAGGTGACCTCTGAATTGTTTTATAGAGAAGTGATAATATAAACCTATTCTCCCAAAATAGAACAGCATAAGAATCACAGTTATGAGCTAAAGAGGATTAGTTCAGTTGTCCTATAGCAAGGAGAAAGTATTTTGTTTAAAATTAAGAAACTACAAATTAAGAAATGTGATTACATTAAGCAGAATTCAGCTTTGTGTGACCTTTCTCATTGACAACAGGGTATGAGTAATCTATAGAAGCACCGGTCTTGTCATATTAAGCAGTGCATAGCAGCATTAATGCTGTAGACCTTCAAGACTCCCTAATGATAAATGGTTCCATTGCAGTAACACTAGTTAGCATGCAGGCTGCCAAAATCCCTCGAGAGTCAAAATATTCCCACAAATATATATCACTGATAGCATTTTTTTAAAGTAAACACAGCAGATTTCTTACAAACAAATCGAGCAATTGAAGGCAGTCTTCAATTTTATTAAGTAATTGGGCAGATTTATTTTTTTAGAAGCAGTAAGAGTACAAATTCATACCAGTTTTAGTCAATAAAAAGCTGCTTTTATAGCCTATGGAAATGCTAAACTTGTAGGCTTTGAGGATTTACACATAAATAAAGCTGAAACTCAAAAATAGGCTAAGCATTCTTCCATTTCCATTTAAAAATATTAAACAGTCTTTCAACCAAGTTTTCTGGCAGTTTTTTCCACAAATTCAAACATTCATATTTTCCTAAAACTTGTACAGTAAAAAATTTAGCTATTTATATTTCCTTTTGCTTTTTACTGCCAAAAAAAAACAACTCAGCAGCATGGTTTTCCTCTCATTTAAGTTTTATCTAGAACAGAAGGGCTTTGTTCAAGGATGAAGGGAGCAGCAGGCACCTTCAGCAGCTCCCACGTAGACCCTGTCCTGCCTGGTCACCTGAGCCCAGGCTGGTCCCCAGGATCTGCTGAGGGATGCAGCTGCTGCTTTCCCACTCCCACATTCAACCAGTAGCAAAGCTGCAGACATGTCCCAGACACACTTATGTGGGCTGTGGTGACTGGGCATAGGGCAACCCCTTGTGTACTTCTTTTTGTCTTTAACCACTTTAGTCCTTCCCAAAGCCCTTTCCTGGCACATTTCCCCCATCAGTTCATGCAGTACCATGAACCTGCAGCATCCTGGACCCTCTGGTTTGGACACTTAGCAATTACAAAGTCCTGGTTTGTCTGCACTTTCCTGGTAGCCTGTCCATTTTTGCTTGCCCCATTATGTTTGTCTATCAGTCGGTGTCTCTGTATTTTGGTTATTGCTTCCCATTCTCCTTTTAATCACATTTGACAAGGTCCTTGATCAGATAATTTTGCAGAAAGAAATATTCCCACAGTTGGTGTGACATACCCCTACATACTTCTACTTACCCTTACAAACCTCTGATTAAATAAATAAATCATAGAATCATAGAATCCTAGGGGTTGGAAGGGACCTCGAAAGATCATCTAGTCCAACCCTCTGTGCCAGAGCAGGGTCACCTAGAGTACATTACACAGAAACGCATTCAGGTGGGTTTTGAATGTCTCCAGTGAAGGAGACTCCACAACCTCCCTGGGCAGCCTGTTCCAGTGCTCTGTCACTCTCACAGTAAAAAAAATTTTCCAGATATTGACCTTGAACCTCCTATGCTCCAATTTACACCCATTACCCCTTGTCCTATTACTGGTCATCACTGAGAAAAGCCTAACTCCATCTCCCTGACACTCACCCCTTACATATTTGTAAACATTGATGAGGTCACCCCTCAGTCTCCTTTTCTCCAAGCTAAAGACACCCAGCTCCCTCAGCCTTTCCTCATAAGGGAGATGTTCCACTCCCTTAATCATCTTTGTAGCTCTGCGCTGGACTCTTTCAAGCAGTTCCCTGTCCTTCTTGAACTGAGGGGCCCAGAACTGGACACAATACTCCCGATGCGGCCTCACCAGTGCAGAATAGAGGGGGAGGAGAACCTCTCTTGACTGACTAACCACACCCTTTCTAATGCACCCCAGGATGCCATTGGCCTTCTTGGCCACAAGGGCACATTGCTGGCTCATGGTCATCCTCCTGTGTACCAGGACCCCCAGGTCTCTTTCACCTACACTACTCTCCAGCAGGTCAGCCCCTAACCTATACTGGGACATGGTGTTGTTCTTCCCCAAATGCAAAACTCTACACTTCCCCTTGTTGAATTTCATTATGTTTCTCCCCGCCCAACTCTCCAGCCTGTCTAAGTCTCTCAATGGCAGCACAGTCTTCTGGTGTGTCAGCCAGTCCTCCCAGCTTAGTGTCATCAGCAAACTTGCTGAGGGTACATTCTATACCCTCATCCAGATCGTTGATGAAGATGTTGAACAACACCGGTCCCAGTACCAACCCCTGAGGGACTCCACTAGTCACACACCTCCAACAAATAAGTTAAATAAAATCAAGGGAAAAATGCACTTCAAAAGTATCCATGGATAAATTGCCATGAGAGTCTTCCATCTTCTTGCTTGCTTTTGGGGTGTTCAAGCAAGGACTGTATTCATATTCATATAGAGAATTTATACCCCCTGCATTTACAAAGTGACTCCATTTCATTTCAAAGGATCCTTCACAGAGGAAAGCTAAAGTCAGTGTAAAGGGTGCTCTCAATGGAAAATACAGGGCAAATTATACTGCAATAAGACAATCTTAGAGGAAAAAAAAAAAAAAAAAGAAGTCTAGATAGTCAGCCAATAAACCGCAAGGAGGAGAAACTTTAAAAAACAAACAAACAACAACAAAAAAAAACCCCACAAAAAACCAAACAAACATTTTCTACAACTTTGAGGAGAGGTTTGCAAGGCAACTCCATAGCTATCTCACTCTCCTTTTAAACCACTGAAAACACAGAAAGTTTTCAGTCAAATGTAGTTTTGAAAGAAAACTCATTCTTTCCCTCATATTCCAATACCTATGTGCCCAGGCAACACTTCCCACATTGCAAAGAAAGGCAACTTCAGTCTGTGGAGTAGCACTACATAACAGTGCTTAAAACTTTCCCAACAGCAACCTTGCTTCAAAATTCAAAATAAATTTTAAGCACCCAAAGAGTCTAATTTCATTCTCCCTCCTTCTGAAAGCATTTATTACTTCTTTCTTTCTCTGTAATATAAAGTTCAGAAACACTGCCAGGAGGACACAAGAGTGTTTGCTTGAAGTTAATTAAATTGGGTAACAAAGAAATTATGTCAAATGTTCCAAAACAAAATTATTTTAATTAGAGGATCTAGGGTGGACCTTAACCTTTTGTCAAAGAGTTCCTGTAAGTAAATGACCAGCTCAGTCCTTCTAGACTCTTGCAATGCACCTGACAGATAGAACCCACACTTGCTCAGTAGAGGCATATAGATTTTCAGCCTGAAAGAGCTGTTTCCTTACAAATGTGTCTAAATGCCCCAGCTCCTGTTTAACATGCTTTTTGTGTTATAATTTAATTCCTCCATATGCAAAGAATTTGACACAACATTGTTGGAAAGATTAACTCTTCCCTCAACCCCTCCTAGGAAACTATAGATACGTGGCAGTTCATACACATTCCCAAAACGGTGCTCCAAGTATCAGCACTTCATGGCAATTATACTTTACAAAATATTCTGCAACTTCTAATCGAGTCAGGTGATTTTTATGAAGAAAAGCGTTGTTGTTGGGGTTTTTTTCCCCTCTTAAAAAACACAGCTTATGAATTTTACCTGCTTACTGACAAATTTGACACTATTGGAAAAATAAGGCAGCTGATTTTGGAAACAAGAATTATTCACACTGGGGAGGTGTACATCATTAACCATTTTTTGTTTCTTAATCTGTTCTTCATGTGCTGTAGATAGAACAATTCTGCCACCTAGAGTAAAATCCAGGACCAAGATAAACAGATTTTTGTGAACATGCAGTACCTGCTTAACTAATTTGAAATGGGAAAGACACCTTCTGTGACAGATAATTAAATGCAAATATTATGGTTTATTCCTTTTTTTAAATCGTGCAGCAAAATATTTAGTAGACTGATTGCTATCAAAATCAGCAGCATGACCAGACAACTGGGTGAAATATATGATAAATACAGTTGAGATAATTTACATTTGTATTGGTCCTTTTATTACACACATCACCAAATATTTCCAAAACTTCTGAAAATAGTTTTCCATTTCTCCATATACATGTGCCAGAAATCCCTTAACAAGGTTTTAAATTACAAATTGATTCATTTGGTCAAAAAAGGAAATTGTAACACAATTTAACAGAAAAATTGATCCAGTTCATGTATTAATATACATGACATTTTCAAATATTTCTATTTCTGAGTCAAAAAACTGCTGCTAGTTGATTTGTAAAACACTGTCCATTAGCTGGGAGAATAAAAGTGAGGTAATGGCAAGACAAAGCAATTCTTTACAAAGAGCTGATAATCCTTAGTTTAATTTCTATAAAAGCTAGGATTTTAGCATCTTATTAATATGAATTACTGCATACACCTCCAGTTCTCCAGTTCATAAGGGTGAAGACTTGCTATCTCCTTGGATATGAACCTGTGGTTTTAAAGATTCAGATAAATTTAAAGCAATAAATCATCCCATTCTGAGGGCTGAAAGGACATACACTGAGCTCTTCCATGAGCAGTTATGTCAAAGTACCAAATAGCACATAATTTTTCCACTAGTGACTGAAATACATTTGTCATCGTGGTAGAAGAAGATTTACTTCCAACTAAACAGACAAAAATTCCTCTAGTTTCTCTCTCTCAGACAAAAGACAACACCCTACAGAGGGTATGCAGTATGAACCCGCTGGCTGACCAAGTGCTAGTTGAAGAAATATGGACAAGAATTCCCTTCAGAGGCAGGTTCTGGATGTAACCTCTGGATCACAAAGTCTTTAAAACATTTGTTGCTAGAAGCCAGGAGTTTTGTCAGATAAAACATCTGTCTTTTTTGGAGTTCTCTTCCTTAAACAGCTGATATTCCTAAAGACTAGGTAGCAAGGTAGCTGTACCTTGGCATGACCTATCATGGGCATCCTCATATGGTTGTTTTTGCGATAGGAAAAGCACCAAGAACAAGTTGTTGCTGGAATTAAAAATAGCCTGTGTTTATGGGCCATAATATGTTGCACTGGATGCACACAGCACACTTCATCTGAGGATCTAAGTGTTTTGCAAACATTAATTAAGCTCTGCACTGCTGTTATGATTCATGGAATGCCATTATCACACCCAAGGGATGCAAGAAAGCAAGCCATTGAAGCAAAGTAGAGGGAGGCAAGCCCTTGAAAGCTCAATGACTCTGGTTCCATTTCAGATCACATCGACCTACATACATTCCAGGACAAAGTAAAGTCCAGGATTACTCAGAACAGAGCATTTAGCTTCTGCATGATTTATGAAGCACAGACACTTCTTAAAATTACTGGTTTCTTCTGACCATTCTTTCTTTTCTTGTTACTTGTGGGATTATGTATTACTAACATTTCCCAGTCCTATTATTTCTGTTTATTCTGATCTCTTTTCTCCCTAAAACTGAATACAAATCTGCTAGTCGTAAACTATTTGCCATTTGTCCTTTCAGTATCACTTTTCCTCCAAACATCCCATCCCTCAATTTCTTTCACTTGATATTCCCCCACAGAAGTCAGAGTACATTTTCCTCTTGCAACCTCTGCCACTTTTCTCAATACTGCACTGATCATTTGTGACTCCCTGGGGAGCAAACAGCTTGCTATGAACATGGAGTAAATAAGCATAGGGGACCTCAGGAGCAGGGAGCAGTAACCAGAATGCATTACCCTCCACAACTTCCTTTCTTCTCACCTCCATTAAAGCAAAAACTCACTGAAGGACGTATCCCCAGAGTTCCAATAATTGGTGCATTTTGTGCTGTGACAGATCTTCATAGTATCAGTCATGGCATTAACAGGAAACCAGCACGACTGAGCCTGTACACTAACACAGCAAGCAGAACTGAGAACAAGACTTGAAGATCTGCACACAGTTGCAGAGTTACAGTTTCACTGGGACAGCGGAAACATGGTGGGACAGCTCACATACCTGCTGCAATGGGTGGATACAGGGCATGATGGTGAGAAGGTGGAGTTGCCCTTGATGTGCGAGCAATATGGCTCTGCCTGGGGCTGGGTGATGAGCCAGCAGGCAGCTTCTGGGTCAGAATCATTGTGCAGATCAAAGCCAGCAATGCTGTAGCAAGTGTCTGCTACCACTACTACCTGATCAGCAAGTGGTATTGCATTTTTGTGGCCTTCTTCAGACAACTGAAGAAGCCTTACATGCACAGGCCCCAGTCCTCATGCAGATTTTGAGCACTCCCAATACCTGCTGGAGGGACAACACAGAAGTTTGCAAGCTATTAAGCATGTTTTAGAAGTGCATTAATGATGACTTTCTGATACCAGTGATCAAGCAGCCAACAAAGGAAGATGTTCTGCTTACAAAGAAGGACCAACTTGTCAGGGGGGTTGTGATTTAATCCCCATAAGCAGCTCAGCCCCACACAGCCACTCACTCACTACCCCTACAGAGGGATGAGGGAAGACAATTAGAAGGGCAAAAGTTAGAAAACTTGTAGGTTGACATAAAGACAGCCTAATGAGGGGTGAGAAAAGAAGGGGGTAGACAAAATAAAATAAACAATCAAAAAAAGCTATCCCTTACCACCAGCCACCAAATGCCCAGCTAGTCCTTGAGCAACAGCAACCCCTGGAAAACTACTCACCAGTGTCATTGCTGAGAAAAATGTCACATGGTATGGAATATCTCTTTGGTCATTTGGGGTCAGCTGTCCCAGCTGTGTCCCGTCCTACCCTATTGTCCAGGTCCAACCTACATGAGAAACAGAGACCTTGATGCTGTGTTATCAGCACCACTTTGATCACAAATCCAAAACAGCATCATAACAGACTGATGGAAAGAAAATTAACTCCATCCCAGCCAGACCCAGTACAGAGGGTATAAAGGCTGGGGGCAGCCTGAGTTGCAGCAACTGTTAGGTACGGAGTTCCGCATCCAGAAAGGAGGGACTAAGGCAAATGCAGAACCCTGAACTCCAGGAAAATTGACATCAGCCTGCTCAGAGACCTGCTCGGAGGTGTCACATCAAGTATGGTCCTGGAGAAAGAGGCATTCAGGACAGATGATTGATTTTATTTTTTCCCCAAGGATCACTTTCTCCAGTCTCAATAATTGTCCATCCCAAAAAAAAGAAAGTCAGAAATACCTGCACAGACTAACAGGAAGCTCCTGACAAAACTTGTGTATCAAAAGGAAATGTCACAAGAGGTGAACCAGGAGGAATACAGAGACACTGCTCAAGTATGCAGTGAAAGAGTTAGGCACACCAAAGTCTATCTGAAGCTGAATTCAGCAGAACATGAAAAGCAACAAGGAAGGTTTCTACAGGCATATCAGCAACTTAAGGAAAACTAGGAGTAGTGTGCGCCTGCTGAATGGGATGCACAGCATATGGTGACAGCTGGCATACATAAGGCTGAGGTACTCAATGCCATCTATGCTTCTGTCCTTACTGGCAAGAGCTGCCTTTCAAGAATCTCAGGTCCCTGAAATCAGGGGAAAAGTCTGGATCAAGAAAAACTCAGTGACAGAAGAGAAGGCTGCTGATGCCCCATCCCTGGAAGTTTTTAAGGCCAGGTTGGATGAGGTTTTGTGCAACCTGGTCTAGTGGTAGGGTTCCCTGCTCATGGCAGGGGGGCTGGAACTTGATGATCCTTAAGGTCCCTTCCAACCTTAATGATTCTACGATTAAAGAATAGCCATGAGCAGGTCAAAGGGTCTTTTCCAACCTGAATAGTTTTATGATTCTATGAAAGCTTATGAGTAGGAATTAGGGATCAGGACAACAAAAGGAGTCTTGTGGTTGGAGTCTACTACAGGCTGCACAATCAAGTGGAGCCTTTTGATGAAGCATCTTACTCCAGCTCAAGAGACATCACACTCACAGGCAGGGGGATTTCCACCACCCCAACATCTGTTGGAAAAGTAGCAATGCAAGCTGTAGGCAATTCAGGAGAGCCCTGCAGTACCTCAATGACAACTTTTTATGACAAGAAATTGACAGCCCTACACAAGGGGATGTGTTATTGGATTTGTTATTGGTCACAAATGCAAGTCAACTCATCAGGGATGTCAAAGCTGAAGGCAGCCTCGGCTGCAGTGATCAGCACTAGTGCAGTTCACTGTCCTAAGGGGTAAGAGGAAGATGAGAAGCACAGTCAGGGCTCTTAAATTTTAGGAAAGCAATCTTCCAGCTCTTCAAGGAGTTATTAAATAGGACCCTGTGGGAAATGGCCCTCAGGGACAAGAGAGCAGAACAAAGCTGGCACATCTTTAAGGATGCTTTCCATAGAGTGCAAGAAATTGCAATCCCCAGGTGTAGGAAATGAGACCAGGAAGGCAAGAGACCAGCATGGCTGAGTCGAGACCTGCTGATCAAACTAAAAGGCAAGATGGAACGACACAGGCCATGAAAGCGGGGACAGGTATCCTGGAAAGAGTATTGGGATCTTGCCCAGCTGTGCAGGGACGAGGTCAGGAAGTCAAAGGCAAAGCTGGAGCTGAACTTGGCAAGAGGTGTAAAGTAAAACAAGAAGGGCTTCTATAGGTGTGTAAACCAGAAAAGGAAGGTTAAAAAAGTGTAACCCCCCTGATGAGAATACTCTCAGGGGACATTACCAATGTGTATCAATACCTGGTGGGAGCAAGACTAAGTCAGACTGTTCACAGTGCTGCACTGTGAAGGATGCATGGTAATGATCATAAATTCAAATAGGAATTTGCATTCAAATAAAAAAAAAAACATTTTTACACTGAGGCTGATCACACACTGAGACAGGTTGCCCAGAGAGACATCATGGAGTCCCAATCTGTAGAGATATTCAAAACCAAACTGAATACAGTCCAGAACAACCTGCTGTAGATTACCCTGCCTTCAGTAGGGGTGTTAGACTAGATAGTCTCTAGCTGTTCTCTCTGATCCTAAAAGTTGTGTGATTATGTGATCCATGTGCTGGTGAGCAAATAAGGCAAAAATAAAATTTAAAAAATAATTTTCAAAAAGAAACTGTTCCCCAGATATGTTTGAAAACCAAGATTCTCAAGCAACATACGCTAACTGCAGTTCACCAGCAGGTTAAATCATTGGTCACCACTCCCACAATAAGATCTCTGAATACCTTTGAAACACTGGGTGGGTTTATTGAGCATGTTTGAGTTCCAATGAAGTCAAGCCACAATGTGAAAAACAAATTCCAGAAACAGGGACTACACTTTAGAGAATATATGCTAATATCTTCAGCAGATGAGCAGCAATGACAGAAGCTTGAACATTTCTCCCTCCCATTTGTGTATACTTCATTATAAAATAAAGGTTTTAGAACAACTAGCAACACAGATGTTGCATACAGAGAGTCCATACAGAGGACTGTTGAAAGCCTTTGTGATGACACTGTACTGCTTACATTTTACATTCTCACTACATTTGTCTTTTTTTTTTTCCCCCCCATCATGCCACTTTTTGAAACTCCCTGTTCAAGAGGAAGGAAGGTCAAACCTGCTTTTTATATTATACTCTTTCCTGGTGTTCCACTTTTCTTGCCAAACACTTTTTTTTTCCCCCTGAAAATGAATAGGTTAGAGAATCCTGAATGACAGAGCAGAGTTTAATATAGCTTTGAAAGTCAACACTTCTCTTTGCAGAGAAAATGCTTAGCTCTTAGGAGTTTCATTCCTTAATCTGATGAATTAACATCTAGAAATTCCAATTAACAGAAGCTTAACATTCATCCTACCCCTTGCAGGAAGCAAGTCACTGTTGCCTTTATTTTACAGAACAACTGAACTAATTAAGAGTCACAAAGCAAATAAGTGACAATAAGAACTAGGTTACAACTTCTTGTCTGAAGCTTAACTAAATATGTTATCTATTTGTATTCATTAAAGCAAAGATCCAAAGGTACTATACCTTTGTCAATACTCACTTTTGAAGAGCCAGAAAACAATGGAAATCTTTCACTTCAAAGTCACAACAGACAAAAACCAGAAGTTTTCACTTGAAGGATTAATTGCTCTAAGGTGTTACTGGGAATATATATGTATGCCTCTATATATAAAACCATATATACACAGCTGAAGTTGAGTTTGAAGCAGATAATGTAAATTTAATTTAAATATCTTTATTGGTTTATTGTTTGTTGTGTTTGGTTCTTTTGTCCCCCATCTTATTGCTGTGCTAGGTAGTAGCTATTTCATTTAGACTGAACCTGGATGAGCTGCTCTGGGTTAGGTCGCATCAGGTATAGCTCTCAAAACGTACAAAGCACAATCAGTAGCATTCCAGGCAAAGCGATCAAATACGAACTTAGCATGCACTGGGAAAGCTCAGCTGAGGCTGCTTTATCTTGGCTGCTGAAACAGAAAAGAACAAAGTCCTACTGGCTTGTTAAAAGCAGCTTTGAAAGACCTGTAGTTTTGTTGAGTATTTCCAGAGCAGTCGATACCACTTAAAGATTAAGAGGGCTGCTTAAAAAAAAGGTTCATGAAGCAAATTTCTTTACAACTGTGAGCAAGGTATTACTGCCATGTTTTATGACTGAAAAATAGAAATGAACCCCACCACACCAGCTCTGTTTCACTGAAGACAGGTAATTTATTTGCAATAGCATAGAGTGTATGTTATAGTGAGTTATATTATTTCGTTGTGCTCAACAAGCTGGAGGGAAGGGGTGCCACCAGAAGGACCCTCACATGCTTGAGAGGTGGGCCCATCCATGCCAGGCCAAGTGCAAGGTCCTGCACTTGAGGAGAAGGACTTGTGGGTGCTGGTTGATTGGAAGCTCAACATTAGCCAGCAACATGTGCTTGCAGCCCAGCAAGCCAACTGGGTCCTGGGCTGAATCAAAAGAAACACGACCAGCAGGTGTGGGGAGGTGATCCTCCCCCTCTGCTCTACTCCTGTGAGATCCCACCTGGAGTACTGTGCTCAGTTCTGAGGCCCCCAACACAAGGAGGGCATGGAGCTGCTGAAGCAAGTTGAGAGAAGAGCCACAAAGATGATCAGAGGGCTGGAGCACCTCTCTTATGAAGACTGGCTGAAGTTGCGGTTGTTCAACCCGGAGAAGAGAAAGATCTGGGGAGATCTTATTGTGGCCTTCCAGTACCTGAAGCAGTTACAGGAAAGCTAGGGAGGGACTAATTTACAAGGGCATGTAATGATAGGGTGAGTGGTAATGGCTTTAAACTGTAAGAGGGGAGAGTTAGATTAGAAATTAGGAAGAAATTTTTCAGTGTGAGGGTGGTGAGACACTGGAAGAGGTCACCCAGGGAAGTTGTGGATGCCTCCTCCTCGGAAGTGTTCAATACCAAGTTGAATGGTGCTTTGAGCCACCTGGTCTAGTGGGACGTGTCCCCAGCCATGCTGGGGGGTTGGAACTAGATGATCATTAAGGCCCCTTCCAACCCAAACCACCCTATGATTCTTATAATTACACACAATCTCATACTCAACAACCATTACCTATACATTTCTACAATCTATTTCCAAAGTGCTGCAGAGAACAAGTGTAAATAAAAATTCAGTAATTAAGGTTTTGGTTGCACTTGCAGCATAACTTAGCAAAAATTTGCTAGTTTTAGCTCACCATATCATACTACCAGAGATGGGGCAGAAGTGAAACATGAATAATAATTTTATTGGAAGACACTTAATTTGGAAGAAAAGCCCAACGTGACTTGCTTGAGATATAATTTCAGGTTGGCAAGTTGATGGAGCACTAGTTACATGTTTCAGATTTATAGGATACTATTTTAAATCAACAACCATCAGTGCTGGCATATCTTTCTGATGTTCATACCAGTAAGCCATAAAAATTAAAGGAGGCTTTCAAGTATAGGTTCACAAGACAACTGTATTTTCCTGAAAAGTAAAACCTATGTGATCTTTGAATTCTTACCTTTTCTATTATCGTCTCCCCAAAAATCTTAATTGCTCCAACTACACCCTACAGTAGAGTACTCATCAGAGCAGGCTTCCTTTGCTACTACAGCTCCCTCTTTTCTTGCATGGAAAACCATCCACTGGTAGGACAGGTTTCCCTGAAGTCTTCAGTAAGCAAATTATGGTGATATATCAAACACAGCACTAAAACTGATTCAGTGCAAGACTCCCAAGAAAAAAGAAAGAAAGCTAGTGTTTCAGTAGAGTTCACGCTGCATTTAAAGTGAGGGAACTATTCGTTTAATTTCCAAGTCTTTTTGTTCAAATAAATGTTTGACTTCTCCCAGACAGGGAATACAGTAAGAAATAAAAGGCTTTTTCACAAACAGCTAAGAAATTGAGCCGCCTGCCCAGTTTATATAATTCTTTGTAGAGAAGTCATCCTCTAATGTGCATACTAATTTTCCCTTGTCAAAAGGAGCAGCGATAATAACCAACAAGTTGAATGTTAGCATATTTGCGACCTAGCTGTCAAATTAAAATGTGTGAATTACAGTGCTGCTTTCTCCATTGATGTTTAGAATTTAACATATGCCAGCTTACACAGTGCTTGGAGATGAAGAGCATATTTAAAGGGATGGAAAACATACGCCCCCTTCTCCCTCCGGAACAAAAGAAGAAAATTAATGTTTGGTTGTAATGCAAAAAAAAAAAAAATCAATCACAGCTCTTTGATAATAGGTTTGTCTGAGTTCCCCTGGAAAATAGGACACTTGAGAATTCTTAACTACAGTGGATACAAATCCAAAACTGCCTTTGCAGTTGCAGCACATTGGTGCCCAGGAAGGCTGAATTATTTCCAAACACATCTCAGAAGTTTAGTCCCAAAGGAATACTGAAAAATCTGGCAGACGCCAAAAAGACAAGATGATCATCTGGCCCAAAACACATCACCTTTTACCTACAGATGTTCATGGCAGGTAAGCAGCATGGGGCAAATATTCTTCCTGAGTTTGGCAAAGGGTATATCTAAAGAAAGGAATTAATCAGCATGTGTTACTGGGAATGTTACACTTAATATCAGTATCTCAAAATAAACAGGGAGCATATGCAGCAGAACTGTATTCTCTGCTACACACTCAGGATCAAGGCACTGGGAAGTACATGGTCTTCAGCTGTGTTCAGAGAAAATGCCAGTAGGAATTTCTGCTTTTGAGCAGCTCCCGTTCACAGGATTCCTACAGGACCTTTATTTTTAAATTACAGGATCTCCAGATGTTCCTCAAACTATTACCATTTAATGTTATTAGTGAGGGCTCTGAACAACAGGAGTCTCTTCAGAGACGTGGAGAAGCCCAGTCTGGGTGCTTTCTAGCTTTCTCTAATGCTGAAGAGTACTTCATATATCTCAATAAGGTTGATCCAAAAAGAGTGAAATTAGCTCTCACAAGAGAAATTAGCATCATGGTAGCTAATTATTACCTTGCAAAACTGGCCATACTTTAAATGTCTTTATCACTGCATTTTCTACAAACCAATTCCAATCCTGACGTCGTGCAGGTTCTAGTCTAGTTGATTAGCAGCTCAACACAAACAAATTCTATGTTGGGTTGCCAAGTCTCTTACTCGCATTCTAAATTACATCTAGAGGATTCTGTGGAACAAATAGTTGACATTTCTAACACACACTTCTCAAAACTGAGAATGGAATTGTTCTTCTACACTTGTTTACGTGCATTCCATCTTTTCCATCTGTAATGAAGTTCAATATTGATAAATCTAATGTGGAGCATTGAGCTGGTTTCACTGTTCCCATCAGCTATGCAAGCACACTATTCCTTTTAGTTTCTTAACTCTTGGCTGCTATTATCATGAGCACTTTCTTCTGTAGCTCTTTGCAAGAGGAACTACTACATTTTCCTTTATTTCCACTACTTTGAGATGTTGAAGGATGAAGTAATCCTAATTTTTTTCAAGAAAATAATCTGATTCAAGACAGCAGTAACTAGAGCTCCTTCAAGGCTTTTTCTTAATTTATATTGGCATGATTTAAAGAGAAAAAGCCTCAATATTTTGGTGAAATACTATTTTCTGCACTCCCTGCAGAGCCTCAATGAAACTAGTAAACTTGTCTGTAGCTAATATTACCAATGGCACTGAGCAACTACAGTAGTTGTCTCAGGCACATGTTCCCTAGCAATACCCAGACCTGTCAGGAAGGAAGTACTCCAGGCTCAACAAAACACAACTCCAATAAAATAAAATAAAAAACCCTGAAGCTGGCAAAAAAACTTATGTTTGGCTGTTAAATGAGGAGATACATTAACAACAGCAAAGCAACAGAGGTATCCCGGCACTGATTTAGGCAATGGAAGTTGCTGAGGTGTACTATATTCAGAGTTTTTCCTGCTTGCAAATCTAAACTCATACGTCAAAGCAGAAACTACACAGTTAAAGCACAACTTTGGCTAAACAATTCAGAAATGCCTAGTCATAAGAATTTAAGGACTTTTTAAAGTGTCATGAGCTTCATTAGAAACAGCCCAGATTCAGAAGCCCTTTGTTTGCTAGGTACTGGTAATACATTAACTTCTATCAAATTTCATCAAAACTCAGTGTTTCTCTCTCATGTCTCTGCTGCTTCTTCCACCCCAGATATAAGTTAATCAAATTTCTGGCAATGTTAATTACAGTTATCCAGGCTGTTATATGCTCTAATTAAGCAACAGCACCCTAGAAAACACTTTATACACCACAGAGTTTGGTGGTTGGGTTGATTTTTTTTTTTCTTACAGAGTTTAGGGTAGTCAACTATCTTGGAACAGTCCTGGCAGATAACATCAGATATACCATTGGAGATAGTATGTTATTTCTGATGTTTTATTTATCTTTCTCAAACTATTTTCTCTAAAATGTCTACAAAAAATATTAACACATTATATAGGTTAAGCAAAAAGCAGAATGGATTTCACCATCACACCCCCCCCCCTCCCCCCCAAGCAGTATTTTCATTCACAATCCTCTTTAGGATTTTATCTCTACACCTTAAAAAAGGGTGTATTTCATGAGAGTAGGAGTAAAGGGGGGAAAGGGGAAGTGGGGGACAGAGCTTCAGCTGTTACAGAGTCTGTGTTTGAACTTCCCTCTTATACACCTCACCTTCCCAATCATTCTCTGCATTTCAGAGTAGACACTTTTCTTTTGTGCCCTTGTTCCCAGACTCTTTCTGAACATGTGTTCAGATCCCTTTACCCACATGCTGTAACTGTTACTTCCAATTTCTAGAACATTTTCCTGTTGCTAAGCCTCCCATGTATAAAACCAATGAGAAAAACTGAAGAATTAGTAGCTGTATAAGGTGTAAGTAGTATACAGAACAAATGGGAATCCAGCATGAGGTTCAGAAATTACTTCTGGAATAGTATCAGCCACTAACTAAAAGCCTCTTAGAATACAGACAAAACCTGGCCTTCATAACTTAATTAATCTTTTTATTTCAGATTAATGAGTTTGCCATTTCACTGCCTCTTGGAAACCGTAGGAAAAAAGTGATAATTTTAAGTACAGAAGTAGGAGAGGAACAGAAATGAAACAGACAAGTACTTCAACATCAAGCTAATATGAAACTTGGCTAAACTTTACTCAAAACACAGAAATTCCTTGAATATAAAAATATTATCTGTTGTATAGCTACAAGAGAAAATAGTTAGCATATATTTACAAGGCACTCAAATGATTGGGGAGTATGGAAGACTTATGAAACTGACAAAGAATTGCCTTAACCAGGAGCACTCTATCCTTCAGGAACAGCTCAAAGGACAAATACTCAAAGGACAAGAGACTAGCTGTCCCATTTCAACCCTATTCCACTTCCTCCATCTCAAAGTGGACAAGAAGGATGCTATAGAATTTCACAAGCAACACCACCACCCAGTGAAATTGGTCAAACTGTCAGTTTAAAAGCCTACATTTGGTAAGGATATAGACTATAGTCTATAGGTAAGGATATAGACTATAGTCTATAAGGATATAGACTTAATTAAATAGCAATCAAAAGCAGTTCATCTAGGGGGAAAAAAAACAACACACAAAAACCAAACCAACACTCTCACTTCAGTGACTAAATACCAGCCTGCTGAAGCTGTTAATTAACCAAAGCTCAGTAATATCCCACAGGATTAGAATGCTCTATGCTCCACTTGCTTGGGTGCCAAGTCTTGAAGTAAAACAAGATGTTTCTTATAAGTTATGCTATAATACCTCAATCAAAACTTGCAGGAAAAATTAATAGTAGGTTCCCAACAGAAAGGTATTTAGCTCTCTGAAGATGCAAAGCTGACTTAGGCTTTGCCAGCCTATATGCTATTTCCATAGCTAAAGAGTCAACCAACAGTGTTTAATCAAAAACACTAAGGACAAACTGAAGTGAAACCAGTGACCAACTCACACCCAGTTATTATTTCTGAAGAGGGCTGTGTCAGACAACCACAACTGAAAACAATTTATATAGACATTCTATGACCAAGATCCTATTTTTATTGAAGAAAAACTAATTAATTTTGCACTTCAAGTTTTCTGAACACAATTCACATTGAACCCCACTTATATTGTCATCCATTTATCTCACTGTAATCTTGCCACCTCTGCATAGGAGGGACTTTTGGTCACAAGACAAGCCATTTTTTAAAAGCTAATGGATAGCTTCCTTCTCAGAATTGCTACAACTTAAAAGGAATATGAAACAACAGCAAGGAATTTTTTTATTATTTTTTTTTTGTGAGAGCCACAGATTCTTGAACTAATCCTCATGCTGAAAATCACAAGGCTTTGCAGTAGTCCTACAGTCATTTGGAAAGGCTTTTCGCCTTGTTTAGAAGAAAAAATTAAAAATGCTAAAATATGAAGCAACTTACTCAGAAAGGTTCCTTCAGACAAAACCAGTAAGATTCAGGGTTTCCAAAACCAACTGCAGCACCCTAGCTGCAAAACAAAATTGTTTCCACCTTTCCCTTCCCAGTAATATTGCTGTTGAGCTTTTAATAGCTGCATAAACCAAAGAAATACTGGCCAGAAAATAAGCAGAACAAAGGAAATGTATCTTAAGTTAAAAATATTTTTTTTAAAAAAAAAATTGAAATATATACACTCTGGGAACAGTTTAAGATGAATTAACATCATATAACATTTTCAGTAACACAGTTGCACTTTTCAAAATGAAAGTCAGATTTATTCAATATTAGGCGTAACAACACATCAGAAATCAATATCCACTTATAAAATAAAGCAAAGTAACATGAATAAACACAAGAAAATACTGTTTGAGACTCTCCAAGCATGACATTTCTCATAAGACTCACAGGAAAAAAAAAATATTTTTATATGCAAACAGACTCAATTCCCAAAAACTCAGTTTTTTTCCAGTTGTAAAGCATTATATAGCTAACGAGAGGTAAACTAGAAAGGGGAATGAAATGCATCATGCTGTACCAACACCAAAGAAATACTTCAACTGCATTTGTGTACAGCATTAACAACATGCAGTAGATGAGGTTAAAAGTATAGTGTGTGCATATTAGAGAGATAGAAACTAGTCAGTCTGAGGGCTTTGTTTCTTATTTTAGTTCAACTAATGCAAAAAAAAAAAAAAAGAAGCTAAGAGCAAACTGAGGAGGAGCAGAATCTGCATGGAGGACAACATCTCTTCCCAGAACAGTAAAGCATCTTAAGAAATATTTCCATTGTGCGCATATTTACTTGTCTTGCTCCTCTTCTTGCTATGTCACTGAAACGTACGTAGGTCCAATGACAGGCTTTATGCAGATATCTACATTTTTATAAAGCTGTAATTAAACAAAACAATGCAAGTCATTTAATTTCTGCTAATCTTTTTAAGTCAGACATTAATATGCTGAACACTCACTACAACTCAATGTTATTTAAATTAAAAACAGGGCAAGACATCTTTCAAATACCCTTGCTGAAATGTAGGGTATTTAAATTAGTGTTGCTTGGAAGAGAGCAATGTGAAAACACACATGCTACCCAATTCATTTCATTAAGAACTATTAAAATAACTCTTTTAGACAAAAAGCTGAGATCTTTGTTGGTTTTAGTCACTTCACAGCCTGATACAATTCTCTTGCCACTCTTTATTTTTTTAAACAGCAGTTTTTTTAAAGAAACCCCCAAGATCTCCTACAGTTTTTGTCAGCTATTGAAAGGCAGGCAAACATAGCATACATGCAAGTTATTAGAATTAGATAAACAAATATCATTAACTACAAAGTTCCAAGCAGTAAGTACATCTACATTCCTCTGGGGAGACTTGGTCTTATTAGGAGATGGATTTGAAAGCTGATAAAGAACACAGGGTATCTGGTTCACTTCAGAAGTTCTGTCTTCTACCTGAACACTTCCAGGAACCCGTTCTACCACTTAACAAGCTAATAAGATAGTAAAAATATTCAAGACTTTAATTATTTTTTGAAGAATTGACTGATGACTGAAAACCGAAGACTGACTTTTGTAGGGCTGGACATATCAACCTTAATTTTAAATGAATTCAAGTATTTAAAAAAAAACCTGTGTAGCATCAAGACAAATGAAAAACAAACCAAGGAGAATTTTAGAAGGATAACTTCACCACTTATACACAAATTGCACCAGTCAATGCTGTACATAGTTCAACTGAGGTACAGCAGTTTATTTTTACAACAATATCCAACCATAATCTAGGCTTTAAAAAGCAAATATCTACCACTTAATCTATTAACAAATCTCAGCTGAAAAAAATAGTGTTCTAAACATAATCAACTATCAGTACCTGTTTATTTTTTTAACAATAGAGGGATCAAAACGAACAGTTGAAAAAAATATAAGGAATGTAAAGAAGAAAGTCCTAATTTAGATGCCTTTAGCACATATTAAACCAAAACTTACTTTTAAGAAGTGCTACTGAAATCACTATCTGAAACTGCTCTGAGGTCTGGCAATCACATAACTTAGTGCTGTAACTACCAAATTTAATGCTGGGTCAAAAATGGAATAGAAATATGAAGGTAATGTGGAATAGAAACATGAAGGCCCTGCAGAGTACCTCTAAATAAGTTGGTTTTTTTCTTGGATGGAGTTACTAATCTGAAAGCTTTTAGATTGAATGTACCTCTCATCTCCAGCAATGTTAGTTGTGAGCCTTCATTAGGCATCTGACACAGAAGCAGATGAAATACCTATGAACTCTTCATCTTCTGTTCAAATGTGCTTTTTTAACATCTACACATAGAGCAACCTTTCCACATTCATTTCAGAAAAGCATTAAATACATGGAACATGAATACAGTTTGGTAAACTTGGGGATTCAAAATTGTAGAGAAAAAAATAAAACAAACCCATTTTATTTCTGAAAGACTTAAGTGGACTGGTAAGTACTGCCATCTTACTTAAGTCATGGCAGATGCAAAAGCAACTGGGAATAACAGTTTCAAGGTTAAGACTGTTACAATTTATATGAATCACTGTATTCTGTTTACACAAGAGAGGACTGAGTGGAGTTTCAGACCAGCACTGTCTCTACAGGGCTGGAGGGGTAAGCTATTCGTTGAAATGTGTACAAATCTGTTGAATTGTTACTGAAGCCTCAAAGAATGGTTACCCAAACATTTACACGCTGTCAGGCAGTCAAACTCTACTGGCAAAAGCCTTTTTTGGTTATTGGTTATATCAACATCCATATTTTAAGTCACTAGTAGAAAAGCAGACACCAGCACTTGGAATCAACCAGCCTTCGTAGGCTTAACCATTATTCAATGAAGATGCAACACCCAAGATTAAAATGCCTCCAGCAATCCAGAGCAGGCAGTGTTTCATACATGAGATAGCAATGCCTCACTTTAGTCAGTGCAACTGGAACAGATAAAAAACCATGTTCACCCTATTTAACATACTGTACAAGGAGATAAGCAAATAGCAAAGAGGTCTAAGAACCAGTAATTCGTCTATTTAGCTTAAAAAAACAAAAACAAAAACAACCCCACCTTTTAAAGTTAAGCATTCCGTTTATTTCTTTTTCTCTCCTGCCTGGAAGTAAATGAAAAACAAATGCTTCTTTGCATACATTATAAAATTAAGGTAGTAATCCCTCCCTAGCAATGTATCTCATGTATTCATGGAATGAAACAATCCTGAAGCTCTAGAAGCTGCTAGTATGCGAAATGCTAATTACAGCTTGTCTCTCTCCTTTGTGTGTTGTTTTCCCATCTATTGGGAAGCAAAAGGGCAAACTATGGAAAGCTTCAATTTTGATTAATTTTAACCTAGAGTTTCAGTCAGTCATAAGTTAATGCCTAACTCAAGCTCACATCCATAAATATCATAAGAAAACTGAAGTCAAGTATCCTTGACTTCATCAACTTCAAGGCTTCCAGGGAGGATCTGTGTTCTTCCTGTAACATTATTCCCTGGACTGTGATGGAGAACCTTCCCTCATTCAGCAAACTGCACATCAGAAAGCAGAGGGTAAATCTAGGTAGCAGTGAGGCAGGGGAAGGAAAGCCCTAGACTTAAGCCCTAGAACTGCCAAAACACAATTTCAAATTTCATCACTGAGCAGGGAAAGACTGACCTGTTTTAATCTCAAAGCCCACTGTAAGCTGCTCAAAAGTATTTCCCATGGCAACTAGGAAATCCTTCCTAAAATTGACAGTATTAAGAAAGAAGAGTCACATAGCTTTAGTAAGAATTGTGGATGGGTTCAGGTTTTTCAGTTTTGGAAGAACTGGGGTATTTTTCTTCTTCATATAGAACCACACACTTAATAATTCTTCCCTTCACAGGTGAAGATTTAAGTGGTAACTTCTTCAGGGAGAAGCCTTTCAGGTAGTTTCCACAAAGGGGCCACTGTGCTGACAAATGACTCTAACAAAATACTTAGGAAAGCGAAGATTCTCCCTTCTGAAAAGTACTAGAAAATTTAATAATAGAACATGAATTTTAGCTGTAAGAGCTCAAAAAAGCAACATAACCGTTATGCATTCAGAGCTTAGGAAGTCATCAACCATTTAAACAGGACAACAGTAGACAATTGCCTCAAATGACTGATATGTCAGATAAATCCTCATGGTTGGAATGCCAGATCAACTCACTGACTTGAACAAGTTATACCATTAAGCAAATGGAGTAAGACCTTTTAAAGCATATTGTCTCACTTCTGATATGTTGACATGTATCAGGTGCTTCATGAAGAATCTACCTCAGAGTCAGTGCTCTCAACATACCTTAGCAAAAGTATGCTACCAGTTTGAATACAAACATGTCTGTAGTAGCCATAGTAGGAGCAATGCAACTCCCTTAGATTGTGGACAAATTCAGGTGACAAGATATGCAAGGGGTCTATTCAAACAATAATAAAAAAGCAACTTTATTAACTTAAAATTACATTTTGTGCCCAAACATAAAATACTGACCACTTCTAATCATATTAACTTATACTTTTAGTTCTCTAATATTTATTAAGTAGCAGCTATAAAGTTACAGGACAGCTGGTGATAAACTGAGTCTTGAGAGCAGTCTGTGCTCCAAAGGTTTGCCACTTTGAAGCTAAAATCTATCACTATGATAATCCCACCTAATTTGCTTGTACAACACCATAACATAACTCACAGTCAGTGAAGAGTCCAATTTCTATTTCAAATTTTAGTTATACTTACTACAGAAAACTGAAATTGTCTATTCTGGCCTCTCAGTATTTGAGCTGCCTGACTGATATCAGGATTAAGAAGTGCTGTCCTCCAACTCCTCAGTACCAGATATTTTTTTTCATTTGTAAATATTTACTCCCCAGTATAAAAATGTCACTTCATCATCTTTGGTAATGATAGAGACCGAGTTCCTCAAACCTCACACTGCAAGATCTACTGTCCAGACCCAGATCTTACTTTAAACTAAATTATTGTTATAGCCCTGTGAAATGCAGACATCAAAATTGAACATTTTACTGGTAGTAGTATTCTCCATGCAGTTTGGGATGTAAAGTTCCCTACTTGCACATATTTTTTCTCCTTTGTACAAGGTTCAGATATTTCATCAGGCTTTTAACTACAACTCTGAAAGCTCAGCATTGAGGTGGTTCCCTGGAACAAGTCTTTTTACATAGCTGTTGTTGTTTTTTTATTGTCTATCACAGAGTGTATAATTCTTTGTTCAAAGAGACCTGTTACTTTGTGATCACTTTTTTTGCAGCTATAGCTGTTCAATCTGATGATTCTGCAAACAATGGAACAATAATATGTTATTATTTTCTGTTCAATCAAGTTTTCCCTTCTCCAAACTTTACCAAACAGTTAATTCGTCTTATGCTTTTCTTTAGAGAATAATAATTCTTTGTTAAGACAGCAGAACTCTGGATTCCTTACATTCTCTTACAGAATTAGTTAGTGTACCAGAACTTTTAAGGTACTTGCATATGTAAGGTCTCCATCCATTACCTAACCTTCCTCTTCTAGCAGTTTCACTACCCATAGCAAATGTTTCTGTTAACATCACCACCAGTTCTTGAGGACAGAGCTGACGTATCAGTAATGTACAGTGGAACCTAAATGAAACAGAAAAAGCACTTATCACTTGATTTCAATTAACTACAGGTTTTGAAGGCTCCTTACTAGGAAATAATTTAGGCAGTGAATTAATTCTTTCATACAGTACAGCATGTACATATTGGAAAGGAGTGAGGCAACTAGAATACCCCTATGGAAGAGCTTAAACCATTTAGTCATCACTGGGTAAATTGCTTGCGTTCACTAGAGCAAGGAATACCTTCTTTGGAATGTACCTCAAAAGAAATTCCTGCTCAGTATTAGTATTTTCAGACAAACTGAATAAAAGGCACTGTTGCTCATGCAGTACATTTGTTGTCTCCAACTGTTAAAGTAAAAACATTTTTTAACAACTAGCTATTGTTGTCCTAAGAAGGATTCCTTGTTACCTAGTAGTAATTTCACCTCCCCCTATAAAAGTTTAACATAAAAATTGCTTTTATCTGAAGCATGTGGAGTCTCACCTTTATCTTTATATCTAAAATTATGAGTTAGTATAACAGTATGCATTATAAAATTATACCATTTACTTTAGACATGTCTGAACAGCTAAATCTTCAAACTATACAAAAATAAAATGTATGAAATTTTACAAAAGGAGGGCATTAAGACATCAATAGCAAATCCAAAAAATATAGTAACTTATACATAGCAGTAAGCATAAGCAATGTAGCCTACAACAGCTTTCAATTAACAGGGCTCTGAAACATGTCTGAAACAAGCATCAGCTAAAATCAGAACATTCCCAAGCACAATAATGTTTCCAGTTTATTATCTTTACCACAGTACAAACTTCCACAAACTGAAGGTCCATTGTCTGTCAGTCTGTAAACAAAAGCCACCTATCCCCCTCCTCATTTTAAGAAGGCGAATAAGTTCAGTCCTCAGTCAAGTTTCATATCCATCACTTGCATCAGGAATCCAGAGCCTCTTATCTTCTTAATATTTTTTTATTTTCTTTATTTTTTTCATTTTATTTTTTTGTGTGTATCATACAGCCTGCAGTGAAGCAAAATCACAGTGAAAGTCCTGGGAAAAACATGATCTTTACAGCAGGACTTGAACCATTCTAATAATAAATGCATCTAACAAAGCTTCCCATAATAAATGCATGGCATTTCCATTTCCACAAATCAAGTCAATTAGAAATCCTAAGTTCTACTTAAAAACCCCAAAAGATCTAAAAGTGAAAAGATTCATCTTCTCAGTCAAATACAAGTCTTTCACTTGCAGAGACTTCTCCAGTCTGTAAAACAGTAGTGCAATTCAATTAGTTCTACTTCTTTTGTTTTTCTTACAGTTCTGTAGATAAATGTCCTAGCTCTATGGAAAGATAGGAAGATGCTCCAGTAAACAAGAAACTTTGGCAAGCCCAGGAAGGCTTACTAGTCCGTTAAAGCTCAGAAGTCCAAAGTGGCTTAAAAATCGTTTATGAATAGACAGAGAAAAAACAAACAACAAATCAACAACAAACTAAAAAAACACTACAAAAGACAAACTAGAAAAAGGAAATAAATAGGCAGAAATGAATGTAAACTGTCTGAACTTTTTAATGATTTCTTATTGACAGCTGGCACAACCTTTGACAGTACAGTCAGTTAAATATAGTTGACCTACTGAGCATTCCATTAGGGCATCCAGTCTGGAATGCTCAAATTGAATTACATTCCTAAAGATTAAAAAAACAGAGTTCTTATAGCATTACTATAGGTTTCTTCTGCCAACCTCACTTAGACTTCTTCTTAAAGAGGCTTTTTATTTTTGATGGCTTTTTGGTTTTTTCACCATTTTGGTAGAGGTCCTGTGGGATGCTACTTATCCTAGGAACAGAAGCAGCTTCATGACTGGGCTTACTATCACTGCTGGCTGAAGAACACGAGGTGTTCCGAGGCTTCGGGACTGGGATCCCAGCTGAAAGCTGGTTCATGCTGCAGGACTTTTCCAGGATTCCATTATAAACTTTGCTTGCAGGACTAAAGATCATGCTCTTAGTTTCTGCCATGCCTATACAGTCAGGAGAGCCCCTAGAAATATCTGCAGTTAGAGAAGAGGAGTCTCCTGTAGAGGATTCCTCGAGTGAGAATTCTTCTGGGGATACTTTCTGAGGAGAAAGTGTCTGATATATCTCAAGACTTGCTGGAGGAGACTGCTTCCTTCCAATAGATGAATTTAGGGAGTCACATTCCGAACCTGTTTCCTGTACTTCCCTGAGTCAGAGCAAAGAGAAAACATAATGAAACTACTATTTCCTTCATGCAGTTGAAAAGGAAATTAATTTAGAATCAATAGCATTAGTCTAAAAGCACCACCCCCGCTTTTCCTTAGTAGTTAATTAACAAAAAATGTTATGTTAAACATTTTAACTCACAACTTGCGTTACATCATTTTATTATCTAAACTTAAGGTAATTAGTTTGTGCAATCTTGTTTTTGTGGGCAGCAGCATCTACTCAGAATCAGTCATTTGTATCTCACTTCAAAGAACAAAAACTATCTTTCTGGCACATGAAGTCAGAGAAGTTATGAAATGAAAGAAGGAGATTTAAGCCTATCATATACAAAAAATTTCTTCAGGACAAGTGTCCCTACCTTTCAACAAGCTCATTTGCTCCTTCCAAAAGGAATTTAACCTTTTCCTATGAGGCCATGTAACAAGAGTAGGTACACGCTCAACATGCTGTAAGAATTGTGTTACCATCCATCTTCTCTTCGCCCAGTAGCTGACACTGCTTTTGATCCTAGTTTCAGATGTAAAAGCCAGTAACATATTGTAATGGAGAATCAGGGTTAGTTCAGTGCACCCTGGATTGTAACATTACTTAACTGTATATGACATGCTAGCTATTTACATACACATTCCAGACAAGAACTCTCTCTGTTCCATGAGGATTATGTTAATTTATATTATCCTACAGGTTACATTAACTTTTGGCTTGGTTTAACCTTTAATTCTAAACTGTTAGTCTCAAACAATCCTATCAGTTTCAAGTGCTGTTTGCTAATCTCCATACCATTGTTTATCAGCAGAGAAGTAAATGGCTTCCTCCTCCTCTTCAGTTCGATAGAGAGCTGGGCAGCTCGACACAGAAAGGATGTCAGGGTCAGGGGAGTGCATAGCATGCTGAGACTGTGGAGATGATGGCACAACACTACGTCTTGATCGACACAAGCTACTGCTTCTTGCCAGTGTGCTGGGAGGTTTTACAATGGACCCTGAGGCAAAGAAAAAGCAAACCAAAACCCTCCAAGTGACATTGATGTTAATAATATCTACTCTTCAGACTAAGAGCAGGCATCTGCTTCAGCCATAGTGATTCTTAAACAACTTTTACATTTTTCAAGTCTTTAGAGGGAAGAAAGACTGGCATCACCTTAAACAGTTAGATGAAGCAGCTAACAAGGATGCAACTTTAGCCATTTTGTGTCTGCCAAATATTACTCTCACCATGTGCACCAAAGCTCTAGCTTGCTATGCTCTCTTGAGAACAAAGAGAAAGATTCTACTGAAAATCCTAACCCTTTCTAAACTAAAAACAGGAGTGCCAAAATTAACTTGTTACACAATTTCCAGTGTTTCATTTGTGTGGTAATTTGGAGCTTAAAAGAATATGTCGAAGTTTTGCAATGTAGCTATACCTAACCAAACAGTAAACTGAAATACACTGTAGTGGTTTAAAGTTAGACTAGACATTGAAGACAAATTTTATTTGTGTAACATGACAGAAAATATATAATTCAACTTCATTTTAAGCTCAAGAATTTCCTATTTGATAACACCTTCTTTTGTCAGGCTAATTATGAATTTCCAGAAACAAAGACTAATAATGGGTGGAGATCGCAACACAAGACTTTACCAGGAAAATATCTAACAGGAAGTGACAAACTAAAACGTTCCTAATCCTTCAAAAGATGATTAGGTAGCATTACTTCTACGGAAATAAATCTATAGATCTGCTTTCAGGCTAGCTGTTACAAGCCTCAGGACCTCTCATATCTCTCTTCAAACTGCCCCACTGAATGCATCACTGCTTAGGTAAGAAAGACCAAACACTTAGTGATGTTCAAAAGGTTTATCAAACACAATACACTAAAAAAAATTCCAATTGTTTTACACACAACGGTATCGAGGCTGACAAAATGCATTTTATTTTTGAGATGCCACTTTAGCATTAGGTAAATTACAACTTCTGATCCTTAATCGCAGAAAAGGTTGAGCTGTCATTCCGCTTTTAGCGCAGGAAATCACAACATTCACAAAACAGCAAGGAGGTGCACTTTTGCCAACTCTTAGACTTTGTTTCTTGCCAAGCTAAGCAGAAAAGGAAGGTTTAAAAGTTCCAACACAACAATTGTCATGTAACTCAAACTTTTGATTTTACTTTTTATTAACTCCCCACTGATCTGAAAAGCAGGTGTTGGCAACTCAAAAATAAGTTTGTCTTTACAAAAATACTCCTAAAAAAGAAAATGTGAACTGAGATAAAAGAATAAAAATCCCTTTAGGTAATTTGCACGATGTGTCTACGTATATCAAATGCCATCCTACTCACTGGTATAAAAAAAGAACAAGATTGCACCATCAGTGAATTCTGAGCCAAGTTAAAAGTGTTTCGGTTCCTTGTAGATGTACATACAGGATTATGAAAGATTCAGCTGTGCAAATTCAACATCTATGATCTTCTAGTACAAATGAAACTCATTAAATCAAGAAATCAGCTGAATCCTAATCAGTCAATGGAAAAGTAGAAGTTTCAATAACATCCTCCTGTAATGACTTTGTTCTAGTCTTGCACAACTATTTCTTTATCCCCTTTTGTTCTTCAGCTCAGGATTGATTACACAGATCTATTACTTCACACCACTTCTGCCTATCATCCCAGTTGCTGCAGTACAAAGCACCCTGACCACCAGACTTCAAATTTCATCAGTCTTAAAGGATCAAAGGATGCTGGGGCAAGGTAACAGGCAGTTTAGGTCCAGAGACTGAAAGCCTTGCTCCTCAATGACCTATCTGCACACTGCATTTTGCCTGAAGCCTCATGAGTGAGACAAGTCCTTTTACTTCTGTCTTTAATAATAGACATTCATCATTTTTGTCTAAAGGATGAGAATAATTTAGCAGTTACCGAACTGATGTACCCGACTCCTGAACTGATTTCAACAGATCATTTAGCAAATCTTCTTTCTCCTTCTCCACTCCCAAGCTCTTACAAACTGTACAGTCCTTCTCTAATAGTAATGCCTCTGAACCAACAGCACTTAGCTCTCCAGCTTCACCTCTATGCAAGATCTGAGTGAGAAGAGTGACTAAAAAAATCCCAAGTCTGAAGTCTTATATACATATCTAAGTGTTTTGTCACTTTAGACCATCTAGGAAGTCATGATAATAAATGGAGCTCTTTATTTTGAAATCAGACCACCAGCTTTTTTCCACACAGACTTGGAAGTCTAACTCTAGGCATCCAGAGTCTACTGGGTTATCCAATGAATTTGTTGTTAAGGTTTAAATTGAAGCCTTCACAGTGAAGATGACTACAGAGACAGCACTCTCTAAAAGGGGTCAGAACTTGCAGTAAGTAGTGTTGCACGGGGATTAAACCACTTTTCAATGTCACCTGTAAAAAACAGGTTGGTACATTCAGAAGAAAAACATGTGTCCAGGGCTCACTAGTAGCCAGTAAAGTGGTGACCATTTGTCTTGCACTATTTTAAGAGTTCTAATTTCTTCTGAGAATCCCAGCCCTGGAATAAAAATGTACACATACGACAAAGTTCTTTTCCCTACTCATTCCTCTGCTTGGTATTACTTGTTTGAATCGCTACATGGGAGCTCCTTTTTTTTATTTGCCTCTAGAGTCTAGTTAATCACAATTTCCATGAAACAGGCTGTTGTACTGATGCAATGACTCAAGACACAAGGGTGGTCTGAATCTCCAGCATGTATCTTTTCATCAGTTTAACCAAAGCTGGATTTCCTTCCTTCTCTCCAGTCCATGGCCTTTCTGCCTCACACTCAAACAACCCACTGTATCCAAACACAAACATTCTGTCTGAAAGCTGCTCTTGAACAACAGGATTTTGCTCCAGCTGCTAAGGAAGGTTTGAAAAGCAGCTTCTCAAAGGGTGTGATCTTCCTAGAAGCTCAAGGGATCTTAGACTAACTCCATCCTTGCCATCTGAAAGAATAAACGTGCTAACAGGAATTCATCATTACTCAAAAATTTGTCTAATTGGTAATCAAAGTATGACAAGCAGACTTTAGAAATCTGAGCTGAATTTGCCTCCCACTCACCAACTGAATTGGAAGAAAGGCTTTTTTCTTCATGTTACCTTAACTGCAATACCCAGCATTCTGTTTATGCAAGTCCCAAAAGACGCATCTGAAATGCTCAATAGAATTTTGGTCCTTTTGCCTTTGATCCAACCTTGTCTGATTTCAGTACTCTTCTCCCAGCTGACTTTAAAATCCCATGTCTCCACATATTTTTCCTTTTCTTTTTACCAAGCTCACCACTTACCATGAAATTGGGAAACTATTGGAGGAGTATCTTCATCTAAGTCATCAACTCCCCCTGCAATTGGGTACGGAGGAATGGAAACTCGAGGCATAACTACCCAACTGTGATCAGAGTAGAGCGATGATGTCAAGCTTGGTAGCCCAGAATTGTGTGCTATTTGAAAACCACAAATCTTCTCAATCTGTTGCCATCGATAAAGACGTTCTCGCAAACATGTTGTCAGCTCAGAGAGTGCTTTCCTGAAGAAAAGTACATATTAAAATTACATAAACTATCCTTAATGATAAAGCAAAGCAATAGCCAAACAGCAAAATGCAGTCATTCCCACAGACCAGAAGATCCATTACAACTGTCAAAATAGTAACACTTTTAAGTAAAACACTTTAAAATATAGTAAACTGCAAAACCACTAAGATGCTAAATTCCATAAAACTAAAAAATTACATTGTTCCTAATTGTTCCGAATAAATAATTGGAAAAGTATATGCATCCTGGTAATACTCTTACTTTGCTTCAAGGATTTTATGGTCCACTTCATCCAGCGAGGAGCTGTGTGCAACATGTAATGTTCCAAATACAGTGCTTCTCTTCTTTTTTATCTTTTCTGCCTAAAAAGAAAGATAAAATGAAATGCAGAAAACTAGGACTTATATACCTAACACAGATCACAAAACATTAGCAATGCTGACAGGCAGCAAACAACTCACAAAAGGAAAAAAAAAACATACAAATTCATATTGGAATGATTTGTATTTACTATTTCAAATATCAGAAAGGTCTTTAAGTAGCTGAAGAGTAAGAGTTAGTACCTCATCTTTGGCAATTGCTAATTGCATTTCTGCATGCTGTCTTTTGATATTATAATATTGTACTTCAACTTCATGTGTTAACTGAAGCCACTTCTGCAAAGCTTCAGGAACGGACCAATTACTTCTCAGCTCAAACTCCTTCTCAGCCTTTTTTAAAGCCATGCGAACCTAACAATCAAAACAAAAGTGTCACCAAGAGTATAATTACAACTGACAGCACTAGAAAGTGAATATAAGCACCTTTATACCCCACAGTAACACACTTGAGGATTTACAGAGCTTTTGTGTGTGCCAATTGTTGTCAGGAAGGCAGATCAGACAGCTCTGAAATATATTAATTTCCCTATACAATATTAGGCTCCATTGTTGGTTTTTTTTCTATGATACATCATACCTAATTTGAAGCTTAAATATTTTTAAGACATTTTTATTTGTTACAATTGAACCAATCCATTGCTATTCAGAAGAGCAAGACAAAGCTACTGTCTCTCATCTGATAACAAGAGAGGAAAAAACAAAGCTTTTGTATATATATTTTGTTCAATTAATCCAACAACATTATGATAGACCAACATTCAAAGTCTATGTCCCTTTAAAGTTTCAGGATTATTTTACTAGACAATGGTATGATTGCCAGACAGTAATTAAGAGCTCTTACAATTTTCCCATTCAGTTCCAGCATTAGAGAAACACTGCTTTAAAAAATTCCTATGGACCTAACAAAACCAGGACCAATCTAGTCAACACAAATTGCAATCAGTTTGCAAATACCTGTACTAACTCTTCCTCTGCGTATTTGAGCCTGCTGAGCTCACATTCAGCTCCCTCCCTCAACTCCCTTAGGCGATGAGCTTCCCGTTTTGCATCATTGATCTCATCCATCATTTTGCGTTCCAGATTTTGCTTTTCCACAGCAACATTTCTATTCTCTTCTTGTGCTTTCTCAAGTCTTCACAATTGAACAAAAAAATATGAGAAAACACACAGCATATTTGTTAAAAGTTGCAGTCCTCAGAAAAAGAATATGTGTCCAACAACAGGGCAAGAGGCAATGAGCACAAACCAAAACACAAGAGGTTCCATCTCAACATCAGGAAACACTTTCACCATAAGGGTGACTCAGCAACCTATGTAGGTTGCCCAAGGAGGTGGCAGAGTCCCCATCCTTGGACATATTCACAAGCTGCCTGGACACAGTCCTGGGCAAGCTGTTCTATATGAGCATGTGGGGCTGGAGAAGAGGACCTTCAAGAAGTCCCTTCCAACCACAACCATTTTGTGATAATAAAGACTCGGCAAGCTTTATGAATCAGCAGCAATTACATCACATAATGTGATGTCCATGTCAGACAAAATATGCAAACTTTCAGGTGAACCTTCATTAAAGGTGTAATAAGAAAAAAAACAAAGTCTTTATAGATAGTTGAGCTAAAAGTGCACCAGAAATTACTATCAACTCTTCCATTGCTAAATAAGCATTAGAAAACAATCACACCAGGTCTGATTCTACCTTAAGAGCTTAAACCAGGAAGAATGTTCTCCTTTCCATGTAAGTAAGTATTCCAAAGTAAACTCTAATTATATGAAAACAGTACACACTTCTAAATCTGTAGTTAAAAAAAATTTAACCTCTATTCTCTACCCTCATCCCCAAGTTCATATTGTCTGCTAAAATATCCAGGGGTAATTTCCACCCAAAAACCCATTATCACTGAAATCACAATTTCCATGCAAAATGAAGAAGAACAAAATCCACAGGCAGCTTAATACAAATAATATATGGCTGTAAAGGATCTATATTTGTATTTAATCTCAAACCAAAAGGATAACATTAACTTTTTTTAGTGTTTATACCTTTCCTGCAAGTCAAGAAGACTTTGTTCTGCTGTTTGGAGACTTTCTAAGTCCTTCATCATTTTTGTGATATGTTCTCTTGAGGTTCTGTTCTGTGTATATGCAAACCAGCAGCCTCCAAACCCAATAACTATAGAAACTGTTAATATAAAATCCTTCATCCAGTTGTGAGGGGGACCTGTGCAGGGAATAACATGATCATTAACTAGTTCATTGATAGAGACAACAGACTATGGACTTCTTTTTGGCCTGCAGCCTAAAAGGCGACAGAACTTTATGTTAAGCAGAATTCTAGCTCATTCACTTCAAACCATCTCCAACAACCACCTTTCAAATGTATTCCAGAGCATTTTTTCATACAACTCAGTTCTAATACAATCTACTTAACCTATACTAAAACACACTTTAGATCGAAGAAAGCTTACTAAACTTCTACAGTATATAGTCTGTATCTTTATTTAAATGAGTTAAGTTTCCCTAATTACACTTCACCAGGCCTGTCGGAACTTCAGTTATGTGTAAGTTCTCCCTATTCTGCACCCACTAAAATACCTTATGCTGAGGTTAAAAATGCACTTGTACAAACTAAAGTAGATTTTCAAAGGGTAAATAGTTAATAGCAGCACTTTTTAAAAGCATACCCTGACCTTGAATTGTCAAAGAATCATATCCAAGATTCACATATACTTCTTTTTTACTTCAATTTTTATAGTCGCTTGTATCTTTGCAATACAAACTCTTTGTAAGAATTTCTGGTAGCACTAAAGGTATCACGCAAACAAAGTGCTTTTTTACCCAAAAAAATTTCCAGCTCAGAACTGTCAGACTCACTCGAGCAGTCAGGCCAGCTCAGATATGGTTTGACTTTTCTGAAGTCATTCACTACTCTCTCAACTGACCAACCAAGCTCTGGGAAGGCCTCCCAGTTCAGGAATACCCAACACACACAGTACCACAACAGGTTTGTAACTGTAAAAGCAAGCACTAGTGATGTGGTAAGGAAATATCTTCTTATGCCAAAAAAGGTCAGATATGGAACTGCTGGATTAAATTTAACTGCACTTAAATTCAAATTTGCAAGAGACACTGCTATTGTGTATAGTTCAAGAAGGACAGGGAGCTGCTTGAGGGAGTCCAAGGCAGAGCCACAAAGATGATGAAGGGAGTGGAACATCTCCCTTATGAGGAAAGGCTGAGGGAGCTGGGTCTCTTTAGCTTGGAGAAGAGGAGATCGAGGGGCGACCTCATCAATGTTTACAAATATGTAAAGGGCGAGTGTCTGGAGGATGGAGCCAGACTCTTCTCAATGACATCCAGTGACAGGACAAGGGTGCAAACTGGAACATAGGAGGTTCCACGTAAACATCAGAAAAATCTTCTTTACTGTGAGAGTGACAGAGCACTGGAACAGGCTGCCCAGAGAGGTTGTGGAGTCTCCTTCGCTGGAGACATTCAAAACCCGCCTGGACAAGTTCCTGTGTGATGTGCTCTAGGTGATCCTGCTCTGGCAAAGGGGTTGGACTAGATGATCTTTCAAGCTCCCTTGCAACCCCTAAGATTCAGTGATTCGATTTGCACCTTCTCCTTTTTTCTTCCTGAGGGAAGGTTAGTCTCTCTTGTTTCAGCAGTCCAGCTTAAGCTGCTGAAGCTAATTGGGAAGTGAATGTAACATTAGCTGTAAGTGTATTCTGAAGACTCAAAAACTGTTAGAGGACACTTATTTTGACACAAAAGCAAACATCTGTCATGAAGGGTTATAATAAAATTTCTATGTAATCTTACACACAGAAGCAAATCTTTGTCCTCATCCCAGCATCTTGATAACCTTTTTTAATTCATTACCCAGTTACACAAATCCAAATGGTCCATCAGTCTATCCACAAAATAGATAAGCTGTCCTACCTAAAGTACCAAGTGTCACTGAAAATACTCTTGTTGAATTCTTACAAATAAGAGATAAGAAAAAAACTTCAAGAAGTTACTAACGTGTGAGAGGTCCAAACAAAACAACATCCAAAGCTTTAAGCTGTAGCTTCTGTCTATGGCTCCGGTCAATTATTTTCAAGTGAGAGATCATGAAAGCATGTTCATTTACTGCTATCCTGTTAACAATAAGACAAAACATTACCTATTCCACAAGCTATATTCAAAACCAGTCTATGGAAATAAATACATCAATATCATTTCCCACAGCTACATAAATGACAGTTATGCAATTAGAGAAATCTAAATACAATTACAATAATGCCGTAAAAAAGCTTATCAGAATGTGGCAAAGGAAGAACATTCAATCTTTTCCCCACCCTTTTCTTTCTGTAATCTTTAATTTCTTTAATCTTTCTGGATTAATAACGAAATAAAATCATCTGGCACAGTTAAAGGTAATGGCATATTTGCAGACTTGTGACACCAACACTCTGAAATACATGGAATACTGAAAATTAGTAGTTATGCTCAAGAAAAGGGGTTCTGCAGGTAGTTTTTGATGCATATCCAAACAATAGATCAGAAGTTGCTCAAAAGAAAGTCTGCTAGCATACAGAATTATGTGATCATTGATAACAAGTTCCCAGAGCAAGAAACAGAACTAGGATGAAAGGAGTGGCAAGAAGCATTTACATTTTTTAATATTTTGGCAGAAAAAAAAAAGTAGCCACCTCTTCACAGCTGCAAGGACACTTCTCTTTTCTCGCATTTGACCATATTCTGTTACATTTTAGGTTCACACAGTTGTTCCCACATACAGACTAAAGCAGCAACCTACAGGGAATTATTTGAAACGAATCCAGAATAAACATTCACCTGGGAAGTGCTGTCCCATTGACATTGCTGTCTCTAAAATTCTTTTCATATTGAGGCAGTTCAACAAATTCTGAGAGCCACTGAAGAGTATCCTCTTGAGTCCAGTTATGAACTGGAAGAAAAAGTGAGATTAATTATCTTAACTTTTGTAAAAATCAATAGCAAGATATAGAAAACAATCAGTAGAATAGCAAGTTATAGTGAGAAAGAGTTTAGCCAAATATAATTGCAGAAAAATTCACTAAGGTGTTTCTGGCATTTTGCCTTTTTCATTATATGCTTCTCAGAGGAAGCTTAGGCAAACTACAAACAAGCATGGAATCAAAAGAAACATTTCTTTATTAAAATTCCACAGAATAATGTAGTGGTTTGCTTTAATTTAAATCAGGACAGCATCTTGTGACTTTTCTCTACTTAAACTGATCTGAGACTCAATCCTTTTGCCCTTGCTACCCTTGCAGAACTAAACACATCAGCAGGTGCTGAAGCCATTTAAGGCAATGTACCAAGATCTTTCCCAGGATGATGGATTAAGGAACTTATTTTCACAAGAATCTTCATAGAGGCTCATGTCTACTAACCATGAAATGGGAGCAGAGAGGATTGACAGAAAATACTGAAAGACAGAAGACATGTAACAGGAAAACAACTGAATCTCTCTAGAATATGACCAAAACCAGCTCTACTATATGCAAAAATTCTTTCACTAAGAAAAGTTATTGAAACATGTAGAGAATAATAAAAAAATTTTCCTGTCTAAAAAAAGCCTACATAACCTTTCACAGGTACAGGTAATCTAAGAAAATACTACCCATGGAATCAGCCTTACAGGCCAGTTTCTACAGCTTATAGCTTCTCACTGACAAAATCGAAGATAAATTGTTCTTTGCATTTATGAAGCCTGCAAAAATTTGTTTGTGCATGAAAAAAATAAAGTGACAGTGTCCTTCTGGACAGACATATCTTTGCGTAAACAAATACCTTTAAAAACAAAAAAACAAACAAAACCAACCCGCCACATGTTTAGCTACCTGCCCATGACAATGCTGGGCAGTGATTTCTTTATAAACTTGATCATGAGGACAAATTCTCAACAGTTAATTTTCACAATGATCCTTTACAAAGAGCTACTGAAAGCTTGACAGGGAAGCTACAAGCAACAGAAACCTTTATTAGTTAAATTCATATTACAGTTTGCACTGAAACTGATATAAGGACTTCTAGGTCTTTTGTCTACTCTAGCACAGCTGAAAAGTAAGTTTAAACATTTCAGATTTTCATAATTCCAGAACACCTACAGCAGAACACATTCCACAGCCTTATCTACTGCTTTAAAAATTAAACTTGCTGTACAAAGCTTTTGTATCCTATCCATTTGAGTAGCTTCATTGCCTTACCTGCATGCTCTCCCATTTCTCGCTCTGCCTATGAGCCACAAACTGTTTTCCAGGTATTGATCTTGAAACAGACACAGTTTTGTCATATTTTTCTAAGCTTTTCTGCAAAATGTCTGGGCTCTATTTATAAACACATAATAGCAGAATTCCAGTGTCAGGGCCCCAAAATCCCCAACTCTTCCAGTTGGGGATTTCCTAAAACACCACAGTGGAGCCCTGGAAGATTTATCTGTATCAGTGAAAATGTTCAGACTGTTTCTTTTTGTTGATATCTTCTATATGCTATATATTCGGAAGAAATATTGCTTAATTTGTCTCCAAAAAGACTTTATGACCAACATACATGCAAATTCTACAACAGCACACAGTACGGAGAAGCTTCAGCAGAACCAGTTACAGCCTACTGAAACATAACACAAGACCTGTGACACACCAGGTGTACTGAAAGGCAAGCAGGCCAGCTGAAATTCATCTTGATCAGCATTGCTAATTGGAATGTGCCAGCTCTTGCTAATTAGCTAAGGTTGTAACTTTTCCTTATATTAATCACCCAAAAAGAATGTAGCACTTCAGACATTGGAGTAGCAACTGACAAATGCTGTAAGTTAGATGCATATAGCATTAAAGAGTAATAAAAACATCCTTCCCTCTCACCGCTATTTTCATAAATATATATTGTGAGAGAGGATGTTGGCAACATGCCTTGGACAGGCAGGTGTAGAAGCCACAGTGTTTACAGTGCAGCACTCATCTAGACTTCCATCAGCTGCTCTATTTCAGATCACAAGTTTGGAGTACTTTTACTTTTTTTTCTTTTTTTAAACTGTTATAACAACATGCCTGAAGGTGAAGACAAAAAAAAAGTAGTTTCAGACTGGTCCTGTATGAAAGTTGCTCGTTGCTAACCCGCTTTAATGGCTTACAAAATCAGGCTATATATCACTTTTTCATGTTAAATTTATTATGTAGCACAGTGCTTCAGGGTAGGGAAACATAGAATAATATTACTGTGTCACCTCCAGCACTCCTATGGGCTTCCTACCCCTTTCAGTAATCAAATTACATTTGATAAAAGTATTTTATGGCAAGGAGTGAATGACAGCCATATATTAAGTTTAAAATTGAGAACAGGCAATAGAGAAAAACCACAAGACTGTTCTGTATCAAGCACACAAAAGGATTTAAAAGTTAAGTTTTGTTTTAGCAGGACCTCCAGCAGCAAAATCAGCATGAAATATGCTGCCACCAGTACATTTTTAAATAGGATAAAAGAGCAAAAGACAGAAAGTGACCCTGACTGTCATTTAACCAGTTTAACATTGCAACTCATTTCCCCTCAGGTAAAAGGGCCAGTCTGCAGTACCATACTGGCCCTGCCTGGAACAGCATGCAGTATTATCTAACTCATCCTTAGCCAAGCTCTGCTCACATGACACATTTCCAATCTCCTGATATTTAAAACCTGAAACAGTAAAAGGCTAAGAAAGCACAAGGCAACCATAACATCACTGTGGTATACACTCATCCCAGTCGCTGCAAGAACACTTGTGTGATATGACTTCAGAATAAGAAACAGGATCACATGTACACATGTAAAGCAATTTTTAATCTTTTTCCCTCTAGTAAATTAGGTACCAGACTTCAAGTCACCTTCTACTTTCCAGAGAAGGAAAAAAGTTAAAGAAAAAAACTACACGCACAAGGCAGGGGAGAAGCTTTTTTGTATTATAGGGTTATCTACAGGACACACTCTACATTGAAGGCCAAATATGCCACAATGGAAAAGAAAAACTACTTCTTTAAGGCAGTTTGGAAAAACTAGCTTTTGGTAGGGCTCATATTAATCTGACATTAGTAAACCATTCATGAACTCCAGGTTTGACTACAATAGTTTTACTGTGATACAAAATAAAGCCCCAAGGGACAAAGCTACATAACCAAGAATGCAGCATTCTACCTATTCACCAATACAAGTCTAGCCAGCTGAAAACCCCTCATCTGATTTACAGACTCCCTTACTACTGAGGCTAAGACTATACATTTCTCTTCAGACAGCATATTCATATGGCCTTCGCCCATTAGAGGGGAAAAATGGGAATGCAAACGCTTTCAGTATACAGAACTTTCAAGTATAATTGAAAAGACTGGTATTCAGGCATCAAAGCAGATATTCATCTTTTACTTTTGCTCCCTCACAAAAACCATGTCCTCAAGGTAGAAAAAATACTGAAGCAACAATAACTACTAAACTTGATACCTTAGAATAGCTGAAAGGCTCTATAGAGATGTATAAATAGTGCTTAGTGAGATAGTCAAAGCAAATACCATACAACAAGCATATACTGGCATTTACATTTATAGAACACACATACACAATAATAGAAGTCAGAAGACTTTTAGCTAGTAGTGTTTTCTATGCTTCAAACAGCTATGCTAGTTCCTAGTCATTCCTCTAAATGGAGTTCTCTCTGTAGAATTAGACTGCGAGACTGAAAAATCTAAATGGTCACAGAAAGCATAAATAACATCAATAAAACTCAAGTGACAGACTTGTTTTCGTACTAAAATTTTTTGTACTGAAGGTTTTGTACTAAACTTTGTTTGCTGGAAATTAATACACAATGAATAGGCTAGATGCTGATTTAAGCTATGGCATGATTCCTTCCACACAGGTAAAACCTACAGCAGCTTTGAAGTTCCTTTAATTTACATCAGTTCAGACCATGCCTTAAGAATTCAGCACCAGGTGGGGATATCAAATGCCTGCCCAGTGCCAGAAATATTAGAGAAATGTTAAGAAAATCTTCTTAAACAATTACTTAAAATTACACTTTCTTAAACCTAAGAAAGCAATGCACCAACCAAACAGCAATGGCACATATACTGCACCATAAACAGTGTTTTTGCTTTCTTCCCTCGTATCTTACCTCTCTCATCACTAATATCTTAATCAGGGAGTAAAGATATTTCACAAATACTTAAAAAAAAAATTCCACATAAAGAACTCTTTCTGGGAAGGAATGAGCAATTCTAATCAGCATAAACCAAGCAGCAATAGATTCAAAAAATGTTTCTGCATAGGAAGTTACAGGGACTGTCAAGGACATGATTTAGAGCTTGTCATTCTCAGATACCTCAAACTACTTAAAGTTTCAAATTACTAATAGCACCATTTACACCACCTTCCACCCTCCTGTTTAATGCTGTAAAATTGCAACTAGCACTATAAACTAGCAGCACATAAAAAACAAATAACACTCCTAAAACATCTAGAAATGAAAAACAATACTTTCCATGTTCCCTAATATTACTGGAGGGGCTTCATACTTTCTAACAGTCACCAGACCACTGTTAACCCAGCCTGGGAGTCTCATTCTAAGGGCCTCCCAGTGGTGCACCACTAGTTTCCTCAATAGAATGCACACTACAGCCATTATATATATATACAGTAAGACCAAACATTCCTCTGTATCTTTTGAGTCTTACTCACATTGCTGACTACTTTCAAGAAACCTGGAACAAAGATATACACAACAGGCAAATTAAGATACTTCTACTATCACTGAGGCCTAAATTTTTAAGAGTTACTCATAAATCAGATTAATACTTGTAGAGAGATAATTTTCTCAGATAATTTAGTTGCAATACTTTAACTGAACAAGATCTCTAGTGACTAAGTATTTACAGAATATTTGAAGAAAAGAGGCTAAAAATTGGTGGTTAAAAACTTGTTTACTACACAGTAAACACTTGTATCACCTCAGACTGCACTTAAATTACTTCCTATACTAGAAAAAAGAACCAAGGGCGTGTTCCTAGTTTCATTACTCTCTTGTTCCTATTTTTAGCTGTTTGACTAACACCAACTTTCTCATCTCTTATCTTAGCACAACACCTCTGAATGGGATGCATGCGGGGGCATGGAATTAAGAATTTTTCTCCCAACAACTTTAACATTCTGGGTCTCTGGAAATTTCTTTTTTAACACTACATCCCAGAAGATATTTGGCAATGAACACTGTACGACTTATTAAGCACTGTTCAATATTTGGCTCAACTTATTTTATTCAAATCAAAGTGGGGGAGGGATGGTGGTGATAGGGTGTCAGTCCATTGTCCTGTATATTGAGTTTAAAAATATTTTACAAAGTGCTTTGGACTAAGAAATCTAGCTCTTTGTAGCCCAAAGAAAATTTATGCCAAAGTGGAAGTACGTTGGACTTTCCACTTAATACAACATATAATAAATGTTAAAAATAAATAAATGTTACTTGACAGCAGCTCTTAAGGCTTACTGAATTAAAAGTGTCCTTGTCTGGAATTCAGAGCTTGCAGCAGTCACCTTAATAAATTACAACCTCATACAGATTGAGTGTGTAAACTAGCTTAGTTTACTTACAATATACCCAGCACTGTCAAGAGGAAATCAGCACTAGCTGGACTGACTTTTCAGATAGGTTTAAGTTGGTCTATAAATAACAGAATCAAAACAGATTCATGGAAGTGCTTTCAGGAGGTCATCCATTTACTACTCTAAACTACTTGGTGGAAACATTGCTGAATTACACCTATTTCAATAACCACCATTATTTTAAGCTACTCTTCTTTACCTACCTTCAGATGTTTTCCAGCGTTTCCACAGATCCTCAATGGTAATATGTTTGTCTTCTCTGTGTAGGTGACTATGTTTATTAGAGGCATCCTTGTATTGCATATCTTCCCTTAGAAACTGAAGAAAAGGGAAAATACCAAATTTAATGCCAATGCTTTCATGATCTCTCAACAGAAGGTACAAGGAAATTAGGCAGAGGAGAATCTTCACTATAACTCTTCCTCAAGCAACAGCATACAATTTGTCTAAGTTGACTATATAAAAGACCCACACAGCAAATTAAATGCTCTTACAGCATTTGATTTTCAAAATTACTAAAACCTAGAAAAAACAAAGGTGCAATTGCTATACTAGGTTTAGCAACATTATTATTGTGTCTTAGATATACAGTGATTACAAGAATGCACCACGCAAGCCATACTGTACACTTCTCTATTCTGAAGACATTTAACCAACCTCATCTACATGAATATAAGACCACATAAGATCTGTAGATGTGCCAGTCCTTTATGGCTGAGTGACACCTGAATCCTCTACCAGCTAAATGCAACTGCTTGAGGGATGAGATTACTAAAGCTGATTAGACAAAAATTTTACTTCCATTTCATCAAATTTAAAAAAAAATAAACAGAAACCAACAGAAATCACCTTAGGGTTAATTTTATTATTCCTAATCATTCCTCAGTGGTTACACTCCAAACACAGAAGCATTACACGAGATTGTTTCATTCTCTACAATTAATAGGAAGCCTATGTCAAAATACCCTGCTTTGCCTTTTTGTAAGCATGGTAAAAAGGAAGATCCTGCAATCACATCACACATAACAATGTTATATAAGTATTTTGCAAATCACTACAAATGAGTTCTCCAAATATATACACTAAAAAAAGCACATAATTGAAAAACAGTTTTATTTTTTATTTTTCATGAGCCTAGAAAAGCAAACCACCCCCATTAACAGCTGTAACCTTCCACAGATATCAGTCCCTAAAACCACAGCATGATCAGTCTCTGTGGGTGGAAACCTCAGTATTAGTACCAGAAAACTAACATAAGAGCTAAGTAATCTTCCACTGTATATTGCTTGCTTTCTTCTGTTCATGAAGGGTAAAGCTGTTTAAACCAAAAAAAGCTACAGATAGTCATGACAGCTAACTCAAAAATCATGAACATGTGGCTGGTCATATGTCATCATCACTCCAAGCAGAGCTGAGGAAGGTCAAGCTAGGAATGCACTGCAGAAGACCTCACTTCTTAAAATTTAGTCCTGGTAATGATTTATCTGCAGAGCTTCCTGAATAGACCCCATTTCTAACAAATCTAGACATTATGTCATTCAAGAAACTGCAGGAGAGACCGAAAAGTAGACAGTGTTAAACCATAATGTTAACTATTAATAAGAGACAGTGTATGATAGCAGAAATATGCAAGAAAAAGCTAACACATCAGCTTTCCCCTATTAAAAACATTCTGAATCAGAAGTAAGGGGATCTAAAAAAAATGGGAATGGATTCAAGTTTCTCCTCTAACTGCTAGACTTGGGATGACGTACTAGCTGTCTTACCTAATCCAATCAATTTATCGCAAAGAAAGTGCATGAGCATTTTTAACTCCTCTTCCCTATACATATGAGAAACACAAATACAGATAGATAGATACAGACATGTATATACATAAGAAATATAGAAGAAATGTATTAAATATATGAGAGCAGCTGAAATTAGCAGCCTGTTGGGACAGAGGCAATTACAGAACTTCTGAAACACCATCAACCAGCAACTGTAAAAAGGTACAAGCACAGAAAAGGATCGATGGCTGTAACTATCCACAAATGTAAAAGTATCTGCTGCTCTGGTGCATATTCATTAGCCCAAGTGTGAACCTCTCAAATTGGCACAACTACCATGAAGCCAGCAACTTCCAAAGTGAACATGCAACATGCTATCAAAGGCAAATTATCTTATTTGTTCCCACTCCACGTTTATTAAAGAGTAAACTGAAGAACAGAAAACAAACAGCAAGAAAACAAAAATCTTACTCACTAGTGCCCTAAGCACTTGACATTCAAGTGCAGTTTCACAGCTGGAGTAGCAGGAAAAACTGATGTTTGCTTACCTTACCTTTCCCCTTCAAGACTGCAAGTATCTAATATTTGACTACTGTCCCCAATGGAAAAAAAAAAAAAGTGAAAAAAGTGTGAAAAAAAAGTACTAGAAAGATAGAAAAAAAAATATATAATATAGGCCCCTCCTCTCTGTAAAAACTATCTCCCTATGGGGATTAACATACTTGTCAACACTCACTCTTCAGCTTCCTACTGACTGGTGATGCACTGCCCTTGGAGACTCCGGATGTCAGGCATAGACATTAGTTTCTAAACACAAATTTTTATTTTTATTTTTTACATTTTATAATATTTTTAAATGTTTTAAAAAACAAATATCACAGGCCAACCAAGCTTCTGAAAAGGAAGAGAATGGAATTTATACTATATGTAAAAGTTTTTGCACATTCTGCATCTCTTCAGTGAAAATTCATACTTCAGGTCAATTTAGTTCCCAGGAAAAACATTTGCTTCTATCTTTACTACTAGTTGCCAGGAAAGGTCATATAATATTTTAGGAAGAGAACATTTGAATACTTGTAGGTGCTGCCAAGAAAAATCTGAATTGCTGTTAACAATACTACATACAGCCTCAGGAATAAAGAAATGAAGGAATATGCCAGCTGCTAAAATGAAAAGCATCACGTTGTTACATCTCACCCCAAAGCACTACAAGGTAATATAAGAGAGTGTTTTGATTTTTAAAATGGGACGGACACAGGTTACTTTGGCACCAGGTAAGCAATACACACAGTTACCGAAAGCTTGCAGCATTTCGTGCCGTTGTGCTACGGAGCCCGCAGGGGGAGCCAGAGCCATGGTATGAATTCCCCTTCGCACAACACTGCTGGGACACAACTGGCTACGCTAACAAGTTGAGGGGGAAAAATGAAAATCCTCATTTGAAATTTCAACACAAACATAGAAAACAAAACCAAGTTTGAAGGACAAGATTTTCCGGGAGAAGAGGACGACAGTAGAAAAGATCTGGTTTATAATGAGAGACTGTTTAGAGTAGTTGACTAAGTCCTTCTTTTAAAGGGGTGTGTGAACACACAAACTTACAAGCAGTTTGCATTTAGTAATCAGTACGCAGTTACTCCTCCAAGAAGCAGTTACACATTTATGAGAATTTCTTCAAGAAAAGAGTCCCTAGGCTCTTAAATCCTGCCATCATTGCTCCCAGATCCTGTTGGAAAAACAATGATGACTTAATGGGGTTCCTAACACCAGATAATCACAAGATTAAGGTTACTGTGTGCATAGCTAGAAAGAAGCTGTCATGTATCCAACAATTAATGTATTTCCTAACGAAGAGATGTACATCATCAAACATCTTTTCTTGTTTAAAAGATCTTTGTTTCAAAACTGGCCTAATATGGAAGTTCTCCTTTAAGAAAAGGAGCTGTCTCCTAAATAGAAGAAAGCCATAAAAACAGAACTCTGGTAAAAAGAGAGGGTTTTTCTGTTCCTTTGTCATGGCAGCTAATCTCTCTTCTGTTGCTCTGGCCATAAAGTACACAAAGAAAAGGTTAGAAAAATAACTCTAAATAGTGAGGTTAACAGAATAAGCTCTAACAAAAAATATCTAAGGATTATCTTAGCCAAGGAGAAACAGAGAAGGCCTTTGAAGACTAGAAAGTTGAAACCAAGAAAGCAGCAGCAAAGTTACTCGAAAACTCTGTGTGAAACAAAAAAAATCATTAGTCACAGTAGCTAATTAAAAAACAAGTAGAGAGCAAAAAAACGCCACACCTAGACTTGAAGCCAGAGTATTGATCCCAAAAATATCATACCAACCATGCCTCTACAAAGATTCACATCCTCAAACCCAAGGTTC